>NC_073388.1:47370981-47698481 GCF_028641065.1 Leucoraja erinaceus | reverse complement strand
TGTAGAGGTATTGATAGTGCTATTTCATAGAACCATAGAAAATAGGTGCAGGAGGAGGCCATTCGGCCCTTCGAGCCGGCACTGCCATTCATTGTGATCATGGCTGATTGGCCCCTCCCTATCAATAACCCGTGCCTGCCATCTCCCCATATCCCTTGACTCCACTAGCCGCTAGAGCTCTATCTACCAAGAATCACTGGAGACAGGAGAGGTCCCAGATGTCTGGAAAAATGCCAATATTATCCCACTGCACAAGAAGGGAGCAAAGCAGAATAACGGGAACTATAGGCCGGTTAGTCTGACTTTGGTGGTTGGTAAGATTTTAGAGTCCATTATAAAAGATGAGGTTACAAAGTACTTTGAAGTTCACAATAAAATAGGCCAAAGTCAGCATGGCTCTGTGAAGGGGAGGTCTTGCTTGACAAATTTGCTGGAATTCCTTGAAGAAGTAAATAGCAGGGCGGACAAAGGAGAGTCAGTAGATGTTCTTCACTTAGATTTTTAGAAATCCTTTGATATGGTGCCATAAGTGGGACTGCTAAGGAAGATGAGAGCCCATGGTATCAAAGGGCAGATACTAGCATGGATAGCAGGTTGGCTGGATGGCAGAAAACAAAGAGTGGCAATACAGGGGGCTTTTTCTGGTTGGCTGCTAGAGACTAGCGGCGTTCTGCAGGGGATTGCAGACTTTGTGGCCAAGTTTGCGGATGATACAAAGACAGGTGGAGGGGCAGGTAGTATAGAGAAAGCAGGGACTCTATAAGGCATTTGGAATATTGTGAGAAATTTTGTGCACGATATCTGCGGAACGATGTGCTGGCCCTGGAGAGGGTCCAGAGGAGGTTTACAACAATGATCCTAGGAATGAGTAAGTTAACTTATGATGAGCGTTTGTCGGCACTGGGCCTGTATTCGCTGGAGTTTAGAAGAATGAGGGGGGACCTCATTGAAACATACAGAATAATGAAAGGCTTGGAAAGATTGGATGTGGAGAGGATGTTTCCAGTAGTGAGAGAGTCTGGGAATAGAGGTCATAGCCTCAGAATTAAAGGACGTTCTTTTAGGAAGATGAGAAGAATTTTATTTGGTCAGAGGGTGGTGAATCTGTGGAATTCTTTGCCACAGAAGGCTGTAGAGGCCAAGTCAGTAGATATTTTGAAGGCAGAGATAGATAAATTTTTGATTTGTACAGGTGTCAGAGGTTATAGCGAGAAGGCAGGAGAATTGGGTTAGGAGGGAGAGATAAGTCAGCCATGATTGAATGGTAGAGTAGACTTGATGGGCCGAATGACCTAATTCTACTCATGACACCACACCACTGGCACAGTGCTGAACACACCACTGGCACAGTGCAGGACACCATACCACTGGCACAGTGCAGGACACCACACCACTGGCACAGTGCAGGCCACCACACCACTGGCACAGTGCTGGACACCACACCACTGGCACAGTGCTGGCAGTTCACTGTGAGGAATGACCTTACTCGGCTTTTGGCCGCTGCATCTCACCGTGCTCCGTTGTGGCCGCCTCATGCATTGAAGGAGGTCGGACTGGAGTCAAACACCTTCAGCAAATCTCTGACCTTGCGAGGAAAGGTGGTGATGGAGCCGCTGTGGCCGGTGATGTCCAGGACAGTGGCCTGAGGAGATCAGCAGTAAGGAGACGTACAGCACAGGAACTCGTTCATACCTGGCTGCAGGTGAGGGGCTGGGGCTGGGAGGAAGACCCAGCAGCAACAGAGTCTTCCTCTTTGGGGAGTGATCCCTTCCCTTCAATGGCCACTGACTGTAACTACGAGTCGATGCCATCACATCCAATGGGCGGTGGTGAGGGAGACCATGGCTCTGGCGGTCTATCACCACTCCACAGGATCCTTGGAGGAACAGGAACACATAGCATGGGAGAGAGTGCAGTAAAGATTCACCAGGATGTTGCCTGGAATGTAGGGCTGCAACCTTTGGGAGAGTTTGGACAGACTGGGTTTTATCAGGTAAAGGCAGGCACAAGTGCAATGTTTAAAGATCATTTGGACAGGTACACAAATGGGAAAAGTGTGGAGAAATATAGGCCTAATGCAGGCAAATGGGAGTAGCACAGATAGGCATAAGGGTTGGATGGACGAGTTGGGCTGAAGAGCCTGTTTCTGTGCTGTACACCTCTTCAGATCTCGTTGCTGAACATAAAGAACACATTTATAACACAGAACAGCACAGCATAGGAAGAGGCCCTTCAGCCCCCAATGTCTGTACTAGGTCTGATGCCAAGATAAACTAATTTCCTCTGACAGCACATGATCCATATCCCTCCTTGTATATCCATGTGTCTATCTAAAAGCCTCTTAAACATTCTGCCTCCACCACCACCCCTGGCCCCCACCACTCTGTGTAAAAGTCTTGCTCCGTACCTCTCAGCTGAAAGCTTTGCCTTCCAGACTAGGACAGTTCTTCCCTGGGGAAAATGTTCCGACTGTCTCCCTCTCATAATTTTATATACTTTCTCTGGTCTCCACTCAGCCTCCAACGCTGCGGATTGTTGGAATCTGCTTCTGTCAACTGCCACGTCGTCAGAAAACTGAGATAAGAGACAGAATTCCTTTCCAATGCTGTCATAGTTTATGACTTTCTTTCAGTACAAAAATGCAACAGGAAAATTAAATAAAAGGCCAAATAAAGACGATGGGACCTTATGGAGTGGAAGATCTGGAAATAAGTCAGGAACACATTTGAATACACAATATTAAATCTTGTTTAATTTGCCGGTGTGATACTGGTGTGAAGACAACTCTATCGTTGCTGAGTTTGTCACAGACTGAGCGCAGAGTGAGACTGCAGCAGGGAATGACCACACAGACACACAGAGCGTCAGGCATATTCTCCACATTCAATTATCATCCACAACAAAAGGTGTGATTTAAACCAACGACATGAAACCAGAGATAGACACAATGTGCTGAAGTAACTCAGGACAGGCAGCATCTCTGGAGAGAAGAAATGGGTGATGGTTCGGATTGAGATCCTTCTCCAGAGCTGTCCTGCTGGGTTACTCCAGCAATTTGTGTCCCTTCAGTTTAAACCAGCATCTGCAGTTCCTTCCCAGACATGAAATCAAACTATTAACTAAAATAAGCTGGATACTGTGGATACTGTTCTTTGCAGCATCAGCATGTGTTGTCCGCTCGGTACGTGAAGGACATCCTTGTCGGACTGGGGAGGAACGGAGGGAGAGAGGAAGATGTTGTCCACGTGCAGACTGGGGCCATTGACAGCACAGGGCACAGGAGATCTGCTGAAGGTATCAGAAACTGGGGTCCAAATTAAAGCACTGAGTGTCCACAGGAATCAAATAACTGGCCCTGAAGATCAGGACAAACCTAGTCATGTGGGAAGTACACAGTATAGTTCAGACAGTTTCGGTATGTTAGTGGGACTAACCAGGAGTTGTTCTAGATCTGATCACGTGATTATTGATCCTCTGGGAATGATGGTCACATCAGATTACTTAGCGATCAGTTTCAAAGTGGGAAAATTGCATCTGAAAGCAGTGTCTTCAAATTAAATAATAACAATTATAGATGTATGAAATCAGAGTTGGCTAAAATGAGAGACCTGGGGTGTAGATATGTAGAGTCGTAGGTTCATAGTCATGTAGCAATGTTACAAAATTTTGAGATTTTAAAAATCAAGTCTGCAAGTTATCCCATCAGATAAAGCACAAAAAGAAGTTTAATTAGTCACCTAATTCACTTTCATATCTTCAGTATTAAAAAAGTTATAGCCATTTTCATACTCGGAAATTAGCATCTTATTCCCTATTGCTTTTCCATTGGCAACACAAAAGCTGTGATCCAGGACAGTCAAAAGCCCATAACTTTATTAAAAATTAAGAGAATGGAAGGAGATTTTCAATTATTATAGATTGAAGCATTCTGAAACAAATATGAAACAATCTTACTTAGATGACTTGAAATTAAAGCATATAATTAGTTAGTTACCTAATTGTAGCTAATTACAAAATTCAATTACTAGATCTAAACATCTATCAATTTCTTAAGAATAGATTAACATTTTTAAATAGCCTAAGTGTCCAAATAACATTCACACAAGAATTCAGAATATAACATAATTTTAAAATCTCATTGTCATGGATTTATAGGCCAAATGGAAGGAATTTAATGTTTAATACCTGTAAATTAATGGCCATTTAAATCATCTTGCGAGTGGGTTCTTCTGGAACTCGATCATTTGGAACGTTGCAGTTGCAGTGAATTTAAACCCCATATCGGCAGGAAAAATACTGCCGGTTCATATGGAGAAAAAATCACCATTTCGCAACGTAAAATGTGAATTAAAGGTTTCTTAAGGAGCACTTTTATACATAAAATAAACGGCTTTCCTTTACCTGTCCTGGACGTGAAATCCGTCCCCTTTGTCGGCGTTGACAGCTTTAGAAGCTGATTTTAAAATTACTCCAGCGCTGAACTTGTCGGGAGATTTTTTTTTTTAAATACACAGAACGGCCGTCGGAACAATTCTTCAGTAAAAGCTTGCACTCCAACAAAAGATAATCCAGGACAAGGTAGGAGAAACCTGCGTTAAATATTGTAACATACCTAAGTCATGCAGCGTGGAAACAGACCCTTCGGCCCAACATGCCCACATAGACCAACATGCCCCATCTACACCCCCACTCACCTCCATTTGGCCCATATTCCTCTAAACCTTTCCTATCCATGTACCTGTCCAGAATGTATTTTAAATGTTTTTATAGTACCTGCTTCAACTACCTCCTCTGGCAGCTTGTTCCATACACCCACCTCCATCTGTGTGGAAAAAGTTGTCCCTGAGTTTTCTATCAGATACTTCCCCTCTCACTTTAAACTGCTAATAAATGTGCTCGTCAGGTGTCATTTACTGTGAAGGTCCTGCCCTGGTTTGACTTCCCAAAGTGTAACACCTTGCATTTATCTGCATTGAACTCCCTCAAGAATTCTTCAGCCCACTTGCCCAACCGATCAAGTTCTTCCTGACATCTTCACTCTCTGTGCTACCACCCACTTTGAGGTCATCAACAAACTTACTGATCATGCCTTGTATGTTCTCATCCAAATCGTTAATACAAACCACAAATAGCAAGGGGCCCAGCTCCGATCCCTGAGGCCCACCAGGACTCACAGTCCCTCCGTCTGAAAAACAACCTTCCACCATCACCCTCCAGTGGGCTATCTCTCCTTGGATCCCATGCAATCCAACCTTCCATAGCAACCTACCATGAGGAACCATCAAAGATGCGTTGAAGATACTATCATGTATGAAGGTAGACAATCCCCAGGGCCTTATCCGAGGATATTGTGGGGAAACCCATGAGGAAATTGCGGGAGCCCTGGTTGAGATTTACGAGTCATCTTTAATAACAAGAGGTGCGGGAAGACTGGAGGGTAGCAAATGTGCCTCTATTCAAGAAGGGCTGCAGAGAAAATGCTGGGAACTAGAGGCCAGTGAGCCTGACATCTGTAACTGGAAATTTACAAGAGAGTATTCTCAGGGATAGGTTATACAGGCATTTGGATGGGCAAGGGCGGATAGTCAGCATGGGTTTGTACGTTGGAGGCCGTTTCTTACAAATCTGATTGAGTTTGTTGAAGATGTGACCATAAGGTCAATGAGGTAGATGTAGAGCTGTAGATGTTGTATACATGGATTTCAATGAGGCATTCGGCAAGATTCTACATGGTAGACTGCTTTGGAAGGTTAGATCACTTTGGATCCAAGGAGAAATAGCTGAATGAATAGCAAATTGGCTGCATGGGAGGAAGCAGAGGGTGATGGTGGAAGGTTGCTTCTTGGACTGGAGGCCTGCGACTAATGTTGTGCCTCAGGTTTTGGTGCTGGGTCCGTTATTGTTTGTCATCTACATCAATTATTTGGATGAGAACATACACAGGAAGATTAGCAAGTTTGCAGATGCTACAAAAGTGGGTGGTTTTGATGATAGTGAAGATGGTTGTGAAAAATTGCAGCAGGATCTGGATCAATTGGCTAAGTCGGCTGAGGAACAGTTGATGGAATTTAACATGGAGAAATGTGAGGTGTTGCATTTTGGAAAGTCTAACCTGGGCAGGACCTACACAGTGAATGGTTGGGGAGTGTTGTAGAGCATAGGGTTCTAGGAGTTCAGGTGCATGGTTTTGTATATATTTACAATATATATTAACGATTAAGAGGGAGTTAAATGAGACATCTCCAAGTTTTCACATGACACAAAGTTGGGTGGAAGTGTGTGCTGTGATGAGGATGCTATGAGGCTGTAGGGTGACCTGGACAGGTTGGGTGAGTGGGCAGATACATGGCAGATGCAGTATAATGTCGATAAATGTGAGGTTATCCACTTTGGTGGCAATAACAGGAAGGCAGATTATGATCTGAATGGTGCCAGATTAGGAAAAGGAGAAGTACAACGAGACCTGGGTGTGCTTGTACATCAGTCACTAAAAGTAAGCATGCAGGTACAGCTGGCAGTGAAGAAAGCTATGGTGAGAGGATTTGAGTTTAGGAGGAAGGAGGTCCTACTGCAGTTGTACAGGGCCCTGGTGAGACCGCACCTGGAGTATTGTGTGCAATTTTGGTCTCCTAATTTGAGGAAGGACATTATTGCTATTGAGGGAGTGCAGTGTAGGTTCACCAGGTTAATTCCCGGGATGACGGGACTGACATGCTGAAAGAATGGATCGACTGGGCTTGTATTCACTGGGATCCAGAGCCGATGTCTGAAAAAAGCTCAGAGAATTGCTAAGGACAAACTGCACCCCCTCCACATACACCTGGATCTCCTGCCATCAGGCAAGAGATATCGAAGCATCAAAGCCCGGACTACAAGACTGCTAAACAGCTTCCTACCACAGGCTGTGAGGCTGCTAAACAGTCACTCTGTACTCACAGTCACTTGATTCTGCGGCTGGCACGGACACTTTAATAACTGGCACTGGCCACTCAAATCAGCTGCCCCGGACATTTTTATGATTGGTTTATTGTATTTTAACGTTGTGTTTTACCTGCTTTTAACTGTTTATACTGTTCCATCAGGGACTGGATTGTTTTTAGTGTTATTATGTGTGAAATGTTTTAAATTTCATGTGCGATGCTCCGCTATTCCCTGGGAAACGTCTTTTCATTTTGCACAGTACAACTGTTGCTTACAAGATGACAATAAAGGTTGATTGATTGATTGATTGATTGATCGATTGATCGATTGGTCGATTGGTCGATTGGTCGATTGGTTGATCGATTGGTCGATTGATTGATCGATTGGTCGATTGGTCGATTGGTCGATTGATTGATCGATTGGTCGATTGATTGATCGATTGATTGATTGATTGAAATTCTTATAGAAACATATAAAATTCTTAAACGATTAGACAAGCTAGAGACAAGAAAAACATTCCCAATGTTGGGGAAGTCCAGAACCAGACGGTCACAGTTTAAGAATAAGGGGTTGGCTATATAGGACTGAGATGAGGGAAAATCTTCCTCACGCAGTTGTGAGTCTGTGGAATCCTCTGCCACAGAAGGCAGTGGAGGCAAATTCACTGGATGTTTTCAAGAGAGTTAGATTCAGCTCTTAGGGCTAAAACTGAAATCAAAGGATATGGGGAGAAAACAGGAACAGGGCACTGATTTGGGGTGATCAGCCATGATCATATGGAATGGCGGTGCTGGCTCGAAGGGCCGAACGACCTACTGCACCTATTTTTCTATGTTTCTTGAAGGTGGAGTCACAGGTGGCTAGTGTGGTGCAAAAGGTATTTGGCACAATGGCCTTCATCAGTGGGTATTGAGTATAAACGTTGGAAGGTCATGTTGCAGTTGTATAAGACGTTGGTAAGGCCGCATTTAGAATATTGTGTTCAGTTCTGGGCAACATGTTTTAGGAAAGATGTTGTCAAGCTGGAAATGGTACAGAAAAGATTCATAAGGATGTTGGCAGGGCTAGAGGGTCTGAGCTACAGGGAGAGGTGGACTAGGCTGGGACTATTCCTTGGAGTGCAGGAGGATAAGGGGTGATCATATGGAGGTGTATAAAATAGATTGGGTAGATCTGATCACCCTGCTATAGGGGGGTTGTTATTAAACTAGAAAGGGTGCAAAACTGATTGATAAGGATGTTTTCAGGTCTGGAGGGTTTGAATTATAAAGAGACACTGGATTGATTGGGTCTTTTTTACCCTAGAGTGCAAGAGGCTAAGGAGTGACCTTCTAACATGACCACAGGAAAAGAAAGGAACAGGCAGCGGCCATGGCTCATTCGTGCCTGTAGTCTCCACGGTGACCCCGGTCTGCCTGTGAAAGTTCTTTATCAATCACACACATACTCACAAGGCTGGAGGGCAGACTTCCAGTGCACACGGCTGATACCACATTCCACCTTCCCTCTGCCATCATTCCTTCCTCTCACTCAAGTAACCTGCCATCAAAATACAACTGTCCAACTACATGCCAATGGAAACCCCCTTTACCTGTACCCACCTATTACTTGCCAGATTTTGTCCTGCCCCAACCTCTCATCCAGCTTTCTTACTTCCCCATATATTTACCTCCCCTCCCCTCCCCTCAGCCTGAAGAAGGGTCCCGACCCAAAACATCACATCCATGTTCTCCAGAGATCCGATCCTATACAATCCGATAGAATTTTATTTATCCCAGAAGGGAAATTGGTCTGCCTACAGTCATAAAACACAAGATACGTGAAACATGAAGTTAAAGTGACGAGTGGAAAGGATTGGGGATGTGCAAAGATTGGGGGTCTCCAAATCTGGGGGGGGGGGGGGGGGGGGGGGACTGGAGGACTGGAGTCAGTTTTTACCACATGACAGAAGGGGGGGATCTTATAGAAATTTGTTAGTTTGATAGCCTGTGGTGTTCTGTCCTGCATCCTGGTGGAACCAGTCTGTTGCTGAAGGTGCTCCTCAGGTTGACCAGTGTGTCATGCAGGGGGTGAGCTGTATTGTCCAAGATGCTCCACGGTTTGAGGAGTACCTCATGACCACATCCCTTCCCACATCCAACTCCACCCCCCAAGGCTTCCTGATGAGTTTGTGAGTCCTATTGGCATCCTTCGCCCTGCTGCCCCAGTATACAACAGTGTAGACTGTGCCGCCTGGCCTGCTGAGCTACTCCAGCACTTTGTGCTGTTTTTTGAGAAAATAATAAATCTGGTGTCTCAGCCAGTCCCCAGGTGATGCTGACATAACCAACCAGACACACACCTAAACCCCCGGCCAACTGCCCAACCACACCACACGCTGCTTTCTGTGTTTACAAACTCTTTAGGGAAGATTTAAGGAAATGTCCCTCCATACTTTTCCTACTGCAACTTTCTTTTCCATTCCTTCACTTAAACTGTCCTCATTCTCCCACGGCTCTGATAGTTGTCACAAGCAAACACACCATTTGCTGAGTTTTTTGTTCAGGGGCAGAGAATGACCCAGGACCACAGCACAAACTGCTGCACTTCTGAGAAATGCTTCTGACCGAGTATATGAACATAGGTGCAAGAGGAGGCCATTCTGTCTATCACTGCAACTCCAGCAACTTCAACACATAATCATACCCCAACCAAACTCTTCTCCAAGCTCCTGAAGCTGGGATTCAACACTACCCTCCTGCAGCTGGATTCACAACTTCATGACCCACTGGCTACAATCACTGAGGGTGGGTGACAAAACATCTGGCACAATCATTCTTAACACCAGGACCTTAGACATGTGACATTTCTCCAACAACCCTTATCCTGTTTAGACAGATGCACTGTTGAAAGCATCCGATCAGGATGCATCATTATTTAGTTTAGCAACAGTACTGCTCAAAACTGCAAGAAATTGCAGAGAGCTGTGGATGTAGTCCAGTCCATCCCACAGACCAGACTCCCCACCAACTGACATAACCTGACATTCCACGATGCACTGGAAAAGCAGCCAACATAATCGAGGACCAAAGGTACACAAAGATTCTGGAGAAACTCAGCGGGTGCAGCAGCATCTATGGAGCGAAATAAATAGGCAATGTTTCAGGCCGAAACCCTTCTTCAGACTGATGGGAGGTGGGGGGGAGAAGAAAGGAAAAAGGAGGAGGAGGAGCCCGAAGGCTGAGGAAGGGGAGGACACAGCAAAGGCTAACAAAATTGGGAGAATTCAATGTTCATGCCCCCAGGATGCAGACTCCCCAAGCGGAATATGAGGTGCTGTTCCTCCAATTTCCGGTGTTGCTCGCTCTGGCCGTGGAGGAGACCCAGGACAGAGAGGTCAGATGGGGAATGGGAGGGGGAGTTGAAGCGTTGAATCACCGGGATATCAGGTTGGTTATTGTGGACCGAGCGGAGGTGTTCGGCGAAACGATCGCCCAACCTCCGCTTGGTCTCACCGATATAGATCTGCTGACATCTAGAGCAGTGGATGCAATAGATGAGGTTGGAGGAGATGCAGGTAAACCTCTGTCGCACCTGGAACGACTGCTTGGGTCCTTGAACGGAGTCGAGGGGGGAGGTAAAGGGACAAGTGTTGCATCTCTTGCGGTTGCAACGGAAAGTGCCCGGGGAGGGGGTGGTATGAGAGGGAAGGGAAGAATTGACAAGGGAGTTATGGAGGGAGCGGTCTTTGCGGAAGGCAGACATGGGGGGAGATGGGAAGATGTGGCGAGTGGTGGGGTCACGTTGGAGGTGGCGAAACTGACAGAGGACTAATTGTTGTATGTGACGGCTGGTGGGGTGAAAGGTGAGGACTAGGGGGACTCTGCCCTTGTTGCGAGTGGGGGGATGGGGAGAGAGAGCAGTGTTGCGGGGTATGGAAGAGACCCTGGTGCGAGCCTCATCTATGGTGGAGGAGTGGAACCCCCGTTCCCTGAAGAATGAGGACATTTCAGATTCCCTGGTGTGGAACACCTCATCCTGGGAGCAAATGCGGCGTAGACGGAGAAATTGGTAGTAGGAGATGGAGTCTTTACAGGAAGCAGGGTGGGAAGAAGTGTAGACTAGATAGCCATGACTAGGAGTCAGTGGGTTTATAGTGGATGTCGGTCAGAAGTCTATCACCCGCAATGGAGATAGTGAGGTCAAGAAATGGTAGGGATGTGTCGAAAATGAACCAGGTATATTTGAGTGCCGGATAGAAGTTAGATGCTGCTGCACCCGCTGAGTTTCTCCAGCATTGTTGTGTACCTTCGATTTTCCAGCATCTGCAGTTCCTTCTTAAACACTTTGACAATAAAAGGCTATCTATCTATCTATCTATCTATCTATGTCTACTCCACTGCGAAATCTCCTCAAGGTATGCCTATTTTGAAGAAGTTCTCCTCCTCTAAGAAGGGTTTCGGTCCGAATGCCTATTTCCTTCGCTCCATAGATGCTGCTGCACCCGCTGAGTTTCTCAAGCATTTTTGTGTACCTTCGATTTTCCAGCATCTGCAGTTCCTTCTTAAACATAATCAAGGACCACTCATGTCCCCTCTCCCATTCACCAGAAGGTACAGAAGCTTGAACACATGTACCACCAGACACAGGAACAGCTCCATCCCCCTGTTTCACTCTTAAACAGGGCTCTCATAAGCTAAGGTTGTATCCTCAATACTCCCACCTACCCCATTGAAACATTTGCACTTTTTTTAACCTGCACTCTCACTGTAGCTGTAATGCTATATTCTGCACTCTGTGTATTTCCCCTCTCTGCACTACTTGTACTCGTGTACAGTATGATTTAACTGCACATTATGCTGTTTTCACTGTATCTCGGTTCACATGTCAATGTTAGTAAGACTACAGTCGATGTGAATGTAACCCCAATATCAATGTTACACTTCACGCGTCTCT
The DNA here is from genome assembly GCF_028641065.1 of Leucoraja erinaceus. Lineage (NCBI taxonomy): Eukaryota > Metazoa > Chordata > Chondrichthyes > Rajiformes > Rajidae > Leucoraja > Leucoraja erinaceus. The sequence goes on along the minus strand of NC_073388.1, from coordinate 47,686,625 downwards.
GATCAAGAATCTCTCCAGCACTCCTGGTAAGCATCCCGATTCTGCTGCTGCAGAGTGCACGATCTCCGTCTAAATCATGGAAATTATGTCAGTTAAACTCAGAAATGAGATAATTTTCTGGTGTGGTGAAGGACTGTTGTTGTGGAGCCAGCAGTTCTGGGGGAGATATCTCATCGTGGAAGTGTGCGTGAGTCATTGTTATAATTTGTTTCAATGTAACTTCAGATGTATTTGCCGTTGCTAAGAACAGCACATGCCGCTGAGGAGCTGCACCACAGCTGTTCTCAGCTGGCTCTCATGTCCACACGCCTGCAACCTTCACCTCTCACTGGGGACCAGGCAGGGACAGTGAGGACACTCATACAAAACATTCCTCAGGGTACAGGTCAAAACCACCACTCATTGCTATCTGGTCAAAAAGCCCCACACAATGATTTTAAGAAACAATTTGAATTCTGTGAAGTGCATCTACAAAAGTGAGGATTTTCGCCGCTCAGTTCAGTACCAGGAGATGGATTGACCAGCCCGGGCCGGGACAGGTTCTGGGATGGAGCAGGTGAAGCTCAACACCAATAAATGGGGTGCTAATGTTTGCTCCGAGATCGAGAAGAGGGGTGTGCGGTACAACGCAGGCAGATCAGTGATGTGTGCAAATGGGTCCAGGATCTGGGGTTATAAACAGGTACAGAATGCAGGGGCAGGGACGTTGTGATGTCCCTTTGAAACCTGCTGCTTGGAAAAAGTGTTCAGTTCTTCAGGAAATATTACTGTGCTTTAGGCAAGTTGTAGCAGAGATGTATCCAAATGCTTGTCATAAGGAGCGCCGCACTGAGGGAGGAGCAGCATTGAGGGAGCGCCACACTGAGGGAGCGCCGCACTGGGAGGGGCAGCATTGAGGGAGGAGCAGTATTGAGGGAGCGCCACACTGAGGGAGCGCCGCACTGTGGGAGGGGAAGGGCAGTATTGAGGGAGCGCCGCACTGAGGGAGGAGCAGCATTGAGGGAGCGCCACACTGAGGGAGCGCCACACTGAGGGAGCGCCACACTGTGGGAGGAGCAGCATTGAGGGAGCGCCACACTGAGGGAGCGCCGCACTGAGGGAGGGGCAGTACTGAGGGGCAGTGCAGACAGAATAATGCTCTGTCCAAGGGGCAGGAGTGAGGAAGTGCTGCACTGCGCTCTCGTCTTGGATATGTCCACCCTGGGGGGAAAACAAGGTATAGAATCTTATAGGTATAGATTCTCGCTATAGACTATTTGATTCTGACCGTCTAAGCCATCTTCTTTCAGGTTTCCCCTCAACCTCCTGCGCTCCAGAGAAAATGATCCAGATTTATCCAAACTCTCCTAATAACTAATACTCTCGAATCCAGGCAGCATTCTGGAAACCATATCTGCTACACCTTCTCTAACGCCTCCACGCCCTCCCTGTGATGGGGCGAACAGAACTGCATTCTTCCAAATGTGGCCCAACCACAATGTTATTACAGCTATAACACGACTAAACAACTTTTATACATTGTCTTGCCAATAAGAGCAAACATAAGATATGCCTTCCATCCACGCTACCTACTCGAGTTGCTACTTCCAGGGAGTAATGGGTTAGGACCCCACGGTCTGTGTGTGTGTCAAGCTGCCACTCATGTTAACTGTCATTAAACCGTCCCTTTACATTTAACCTTCCAAAGTGCACCACTTCACACTTGCTCGGGTTAAACTCTCTCACAACTCTCCGCCCATATCTGTTGCTGGTCCATTTCCCGTTGTGTACGTTGACAGCCGTAGCCCCAGCATTGTCCTGTGCGTTTTCGAGGCGTCACTCTGCTCCCACTCCTCTCTCACAGCCACTGGGGTCTCTGTGATCCATCTCACGGCCGCGGGTTTCAGTCCCCGTGGGATTGATCCGCGCCCAGGGATTTCCCCGAGACCGGACCTTGAGAGATGCGGGAGGGAGGGAGAGAGAGAGAGGGAGGGAGAGTCTATTTCTGAGCCGGGCTGCATTCCAGATACCGTGAACACCGCGGGAATCACGTTTGAAATGTGAGAAGGGCGAATACTGATGGATTGATGAAAATACTCTAACCTGATCGCCTAAACCTGGTCCAAACCTTCCCGGGCCCAAGCACCATTCTACCCACCCCGGCTCCCACCGCCTCCACCACTTTCATACTCTAGTCTCTGCCCCTGTTGTTTGCCCGCGCCCACAATCACTGTTGGCTCCGTGGATGCCAGGCTGGGAATCACAACCTGACCTTCAGTCTTCAGCCTCTTCCCACATTATGATTTGAAGTCTTCATCAGAGAGATTTCAGACTGACAATTGCCCACATTCAGCCCGAGTGATCACTTCTCTCCGGTCTCTATCCAAGATCAGTAACAAACTCTCTCTTGTTACACACAATAGATCACGGGGGCTGTCACTCACAAGCCACATCAATGATTCTTTTGACGTACAAATGATCTCCAGAGTTGCAGCCAGAGGACCCGGTGAGGTGCTGTTTGTAGGTTTCCAGCAGTGAAGATCCAACCAGCCTCTGGCAGGAGGTAGTTGGGGGATTCTGCCGATACTTTTCCTGTTGCCGGTGGGGAACCTCACCGCCCAACCACAAGACACAGGGAACAGCAGCAAACACCCAGCGTCCCGGCCACAGGGGAGGTAGCAGGGCAGAGGCCTAGAAAATATAGAAAATAGGTGCAGGGGGAGGCCATTCGGCCCTTCGAGCCAGCACCGCCATTCATTGTGATCAAGGCTGATCGTCCTCTATCAATAACCCGTGCCTGCCTTCTCCCCATATCCCTTGATTCCACTGGCCCCGAGAGCTCTATCTAACTCTCTCTTAAATCCATCCAGTGACTTGGCCTCCACTGCCCTCTGTGGCAGGGAATTCCATAAATTCACAACTCTCTAGGTGAAAACGTTTTTTTCTCACCTGTCTTAAATAACCTCCCCTTTATTCTGTGGCCCCTGCTTCTGGACTCGCCCAACATTGGGCAACATTTTTCATGCATCTAGCTTGTCCAGTCCTTCTATAATTTTATGTTTTCAATAAGATCCCCCCTCATCCATATAACCATATAATAACCATATAACAATTACTGCACGGAAACAGGCCCATCTCGACCCTTCTAGTCCGTGCCGAAAACGTATTCTCCCCTAGTCCCATACACCTGCGTTCAGACCATAACCCTCCATTCCTTTCCCGTCCATATAACTATCCAATTTATTTTTAAATGATAAAAAATGAACCTGCCTCCACCACCTTCACTGGAAGCTCATTCTACACAGCCACCACTCTCTGAGTAAAGAAGTTCCCCCCTCATGTTACCCCTAAACTTCTGTCCCTTAATTCTCAAGTCATGTTCCCTTGTTTGAATCTTCCCTACTCTCAGTGGGAAAAGCTTATCCACGTCAACTTTGTCTATCCCTCTCATCATTTTAAAGACCTCTATCAAGTCCCCCATTAACCTTCTGCGCTCCAAAGAATAAAGCCCTAACTTGTTCAACCTTTCTCTGTAACTTAGTTGCTGAAACCCAGGCAACATTCTAGTAAATCTCCTCTGTACTATCTCTATTTTGTTGACATCCTTCCTATAATTAGGCGACCAAATTTGTACACCATACTCCAAAATTGGCCTCACCAATGCCTTGTACAATTTTAACATTACATCCCAACTTCTATACTCAGTGCTCTGATTTAGAAAGGCCAGCACACCAAAAGCTTTCTTTACCACCCTATCTACATGAGATTCCACTTTCAGGGAACTGTGCACAATTATTCACAGATCTCCCTGTTCACCTGCATTCTTCAATTCCCTACCATTTACCATGTACGTCCTATTTTGATTTGTCCTGCCAAGATGTAGCACCTCACATTTATCAGCATTAAACTCCATCTGCCGTCTTTCAGCCCACTCTTCCAACTGCCATAAATCTCTCTGTAGACTTTGAAAATCTACTTCATTATCCACAACCCCACCTATCTTAGTATCATCTGCATACTTACTAATCCAATTTACCACACCATCATCCAGATCATTGATGTACATGACAAACAACAGTGGACCCAACACAGATCCCTGTGGCACCCCACTAGTCACTGGCCTCCAACCTGACAAACAACCATCCACCATTACTCTCTGGCATCTCCCATTCAGCCACTGTTGAATCCATCTTGCTACTCCACCATTAATACCCAACCATTGAACCTTCTTAACCAACCTTCCATGAGGAACCTTGTCAAAGGCCTTACTGAAGTCCATATATACAACATCCACTGCTTTACCCTCATCAATTTCCCGAGTAACCTCTTCAAAAAATTCAAGAAGATTAGTCAAACATGACCTTCCAGGCACAAATCCATGTTGACTGTTCCTAATCAGACCCTGTTTATCCAGATGCTTATATATATTATCTCTAAGTATTCTTTCCATTAATTTGCCCACCACTGACGTCAAACTAACAGGTCTATAATTGCTAGGTTTACTCTTAGACCCCTTTTTAAACAATGGAACAACATGCGCAGTACGCCAATCCTCCGGCACTATTCCCGTTTCTAATGACATTTGAAATATTTCTGTCATAGCCCCTGCTATTTCTACACTAACTTCCCTCAATGTCCTAGGGAATATCCTGTCCGGACCTGGAGACTTATTCACTTTTATATTTCTCAAATGTGTCAGTACTTCCTCTTCTTTGATCCTCATAGTTTCCATAGCTACTCTACTTGTTTCCCTTACCTCACATAATTCAATATCCTTTGGTGAATACCGAAGAAAAGAAATTGTTCAATATCTCCCCCATCTCTTTTGGCTCTGCAGATAGCTGTCCACTCTGACTCTCTAATGGACCAACTTTATCCCTCGTTATCCTTTTGCTATTAATATAGCTGTAGAAACCCTTTGGATTTACTTTCACCTTACTTGCCAAAGCAACCTCATATCTTCTTTTAGCTTTTCTAATTTATTTCTTAAGATTCTTTTTACATTCTTTATACTCCTCAAGCACCTCATTTACTCCATGCTGCCTATAATTATTGTAGATCTCTCTCTTTTTCCGAACCAAGTCCAATTTCCCTTGAAAACCATGGCTCTTTCCAATTTTTACTATTTCCTTTCAACCGAACAGTGACATGAAGATTCTGTACTCTTAAAATTTCACCTTTAAATGTCCTCCATTTCTCTTCCACATCTTTCCCATAAAACAAACTGTCCCAATTTACTCCTTTTAAATCCTTTCACATCTCCTCAAAGTTAGCCTTTCTCCAATCAAAAATCTCAACCCTAGCTCGAGTTCTGACCCTCTCCATAATTATATTGAAACTAATGGTATTGTGATCACTGGTCCCGAACTGTTCCCCAACGCATACCTCTGCCACCTGACCCGTCTCATTTCCTAACAGGAGGTCCAGCACCGCCTCTTCTCTAGTAGGTACTTCTATGTATTGCTGCAAAAAACTATCCTGCACACATTTTACAAACTCCAACCCATCCAGCCCATTTACATAATGTGTTTCCCAGTCTATGTGTGGAAAATTGAAATCTCCCACAATCACTAGCTTGTGCTTACTACTAATATCTGCAATCTCCTTACATATTTGCTCTTCCAATTCTTGCTCCCCATTTGGCGGTCTATAATACACCCCTATAAGTGTTGCTACCCCTTTCCCATTTCCACCCAAATAGCCTCCCTAGACGAGCCCTATAATCTATCCTGCCAAAGCACTGCTGTAATATCTTCCCTGATAAGCAATGCAACACCTCCACCTCTTGCCCCTCCAATTCTATCACACCTGAAACAACGAAATCCTGGAATATTTAGTTTCCAATCACAGCCCTCCAACCACAATCCATCTAAACTCCAGTGAATACAAGCCTAGTCTTTACAATCTTTACTCATATGACAGTCCCACCATCCCAGGGATCAGTCTCGTGAACCTACGCTGCACTGCCTCAATCACAAAGATGTCCTTCCTCAAATTAGGAGACCAAAACTGTACACAATGCACCAGATGTGGTCTCACCAGAGCTCTATACAACTGCAGAAGAACCTCTTGATTCTTATACTGAAATCCTCTTGTTATGAAGGCCAACATTCCATTAGCTTTCTTCTGCCTCTGCCCTGCAGGGCAGAGATGACAGGGCAGAGGCGACAGGGCAGAGATGGCAGGGCAGAGGCGGCAGAATAAAATAACAAAACTCACAAAATACACAGATTCCACCACAGTGAGTCCAACAAGCACCTCCTCACTGTGATGGAAGGCAAAAATCCTTAAAGTCCTTGTCTCTTCCAGCCTTGTTCTCCTCTGCGCTGTGGCGATCCAGGCCTCCGATGCTGTGACCCCGCCGGGTGATGGCTCAAACTCCGCGGCCCGGGGCGGACGAAGCTGCCGCCCTCCACTCCATCAGACGAAGCTGTTGTTGCGGGAGATCCGGAAAAACAGGTCACCAACCTGCGACCTGTGAGCTCTCGACGATGTCGTCCACTGGGCCTGCGGCTGAGCCTCCAAAGTCGGGTCGCTACTGCCACCGCAAGGCCACCACAGACCCAAAGTCTGCCAGCCTTGTGTTGATAAGTCCTGGCTGGCTCTGCCTCCGGAGCCTCGAGGTCGGTCCCAGTTGGAGGCTGCGAGCTCCGCCATTAAGCCTCAGCGCAGACAGAGACGGGGGATACGACAAGAAAAGGTCGAAGGAAGACACCAAAAACATGTTTCTGCCCCCCCACACACACACACACACACAACCTAAATAAACTAAAAATTAACTAAAACAGGACAAAAGAAAAAACAGCCTGCAGTCCGTCTGTTTTTGTTCATTTTTAGTTTATTTGGGTTGTGTATGTGTATTTAGCAGCACAGCCACTTCCGGATAGTTCCCCTCCCCCCTCCACTTCAGGGCACCATAATGTTTGGGACACAGCAATATCAAAAGTTGACATGTTTAGTATGTTTTTGCATATTCTTTGCTTGCAACGACTGCTTGAAGTCTGCGATTCATGGACATCAACAGTTGCTGGCTGTCTTCTCTGTCAGGCTTGTATTGCAGCCATCTTTAGCTTCTGCTTGTTTAGCGGGCTAGTCCCCTTCAGTTTTCTCTTCAGCATATAAAAGGCCTGCTCAAATGGGTTCAGATCAGGTGATTGACTTGGCCACTAGAATTTACTATTTTTTAGCTTTGAAAAACTCCTTTGTTGCTTTAGCAGTATGTTTGGGATCATTGTCTTGTTGCAGAATGAACCGCAGGTTCTGTCCATGAATTCTTCTGTGGACAGTGGTCATTGACAAATCCACATCTGACTGCTGAAGAGTGTTTCTGATCTGTCGGACAGATGTTTGGGGATTTTACTTTATCACAGAGAGAATTCTTCTGTCATCAGCTGTGGGTGTTTTCCTTGTCCTGCCAGTCCCTTTGCAATTAGTAAGCTCACCAGTACTCTCTTTCTTCTCAACGGTGTCCCAAACAATTCATTTTGGTAAACTGAAAGTTTGGCTGATGTCTCTAACAGTTTTATTCTTGTTTCTCAGTCTCATAATGGCTTATTTGACTTTCATTGGCACAACTTTGGTCCTCATGTTAATAAACAGCAATAAAAATGGTGATGGAAAGACTGGAGGAAAGACTGGGTGCTGAGAGCTCTCCTATACCTGCATTAAGGAGGCAATTAAACACACCTGAGCAATTACGAACACCTGTGAAGCCATGTGTCCCAAACATTATGGTGCCCTGAAATGGGGGGAACTATGTATAAACGCAGCTGTAATTTCTACATAGTGAAACCAAAATGCATAAAAATGGCCTTCATTAAAATCTGACAATATGCACATTAACCACATGTGATTTTTTTCTATTACAAATTGCAAATTGGTGTAGAGACAAATAAATAAATGATGGGTCTTTGTCCTAAACATTATGGTGGGCACGGTGGAACAAGGATAGTGATCCCCTTCACCCCAGAAGCCCCCACATCTAACACATATTCCTCTGACATTTCCATCTCCTCCAACTTGATTCCACCACCAGTCACATCTTCTTATAACCACCCCTTTCCATCTTTGGCATAGGCTGCTTCCTTCGCCACCACTTAGTTCACCCATCCCTTCCCCCCAAAACCACCCCCTCCCCAGCCACTTCCCCCTGCTACTATCTGTCCCTCTAGCTCACATAACCCCTCACCCGTATCCACCTATTACCTATGGCAAGATCAACTCTTGAGTGCCTGCACATAATCTTCACCCATCGATGCCCTGCATATCCATGTGCCGATACAAAAGCCTCTTAAACGCCATTATCGCATCTGCTTCCACTACTGCCCACCTCCCTCTAAAATATTTCACCTGCACCTCTCCTTTAAACTTTACCCCTCACCTTAATGCCATCCTGAGCGTCCCAGCAACAGGGGAGGGGGGCAGCACTGAGCGCCCTGGACACAAGGGGGCAGCACTAAGCGTCCTGGCCACACGGCGGGGATGAGGAAGCACTGAGCGCCCCCGACACAAGGGGGCAGCAATAAGCGCCCCGGGCACAAGGGGGCAGCACTGAACGCCCTGGACACAAGGGGCAGCACAGAGCGCCCCGGACACAAGAGGGCAGCACCGAGTGCCCCGGACATAAGGGGGCAGCACTGAGTGCCCCGGACATAAGGGGGCAGCACTGAGTGCCCCGGACACAAGGGGGCAGCACTGAGCACCCCGGGCACAAGGGGGCAGCACCGAGTGCCCCGGACACAAGGGGGCAGCACCGAGTGCCCCGGACATAAGGGGGCAGCACTGAGTGCCCCGGACATAAGGGGGCAGCACTGAGTGCCCCGGACACAAGGGGGAAGCACTGAGTGCCCCGGGCACAAGGGGGCAGTGGAAAGACACAAAGTGCTGGAACAACTTAGTAGGTAAGGCAGCATCTCTGGGCAAAAAGTATTGAAAGTAGGTATCAATGACAAAATCATCTGGCTCTTGGTCAGCTGAGGAAAACTGTTCTTCAACGAGTCCTCAAATACAGCAAATACTCAGTCTCCAAGCCAGCAGTGAATGTCACAGCTCCGTGTGTCCAGAGACCAGTCAGAGGCCTCACTCAGACCTGTTCAACTTGTGTATGACTTGATTATACTCAGGCATAGAATTATTTGACTGGAGAGCAGACAAAAACAGTTTTTCACTATGTCGTTACACATGTTAATAATAAACCAATCATCTACTAATGGTAGTGCAAAATTAAACAATTAGGAAGAGACCTTGGACATTCCTACTGTCCACTAATGGCATCTATTTACTGTATTTCAGTGAAAGCATTCTGAGTTGTAAAAAGATGCTGATATAACTAATAAATAAGAATTGCAGCACTTATTTCCACCCTTTTGCATTCTCCATGTTAATGTGCTTGTCCTTAGACTGGCTAACCCAGAGATCACTATGGATACCAACTAATGGATTGCTCTTGCAGTGTGGTGCTTGCTACGACAATAGGCATCCCTTAACACAGAGGCATTTGGAAAATTGTTCATTGTTCCCTCCACACCCAACCGATGTGCAATCAAACCCTCTTCCTCTATCCTTTCATTACATTCGCTACTCTTCCTTTATTCTCAGTCCAGATGAAGGGTCACAACCCAAAGCCCCTTCCACAGACGGTGCCTGACCAGCTGAGTTTCTCTAGCAGTTCTCCTTTAGTTGATATAGAAATAGTTCAAGTAACCTTTCAACCTGCTTTATTAATCCATACAATCTCAGCAGCCCTGGATGATGACCTTGCCATAGCTGTGTTGCCCAAATCCCATGGCCTTCAATTCCCCAGTAGTAAAACCTCAGGCTTGATGCTTCAAACTCCACAGCTCTTAATAATATTGAAAAATTCACAACCTTTTGGCACCAGTTCCTCATGTTCATCTCAAATTGATGATGTTTACCCTGAAACCATGCTTTAGAATTCTACGTTTTTCCCCCCAAGGGAAACATCCTCACTATCCATTGTCAATCACCTCAGAACCATATCACCCTTCATTCCTCTAACCTGCAATGAGTACAAGCCCAATATGCTTGATTGTTTCTCATGGGATTTCCAATCCATCCCATAAATCCATTTTGTGAACCTTCTCAGAAATGCCTCAAAGCAAACAAATGAATCAAATGACCACCTTAAATGAAATAACCAAAATTGTACACAGTACATCAGCAATGGTCTGAATAATAAGTTCTCGCAAGAGTTCCGAGGAAGCTGAAAAATCTGACAGCGGATAAGTCATCTTCATCAGATGGATAGCCTAAAATAGGTAGCTGTAGAGATTGTGGAGGCATTATTTGCGATCTTTCAAGAATCACCAGAGTCTGGAGTGGATCCTGAGGATGAGAAAATTGCAAATGCTAATATGCTGTTCATGAAGGGAATGATGTAAGATGGGAAACTAAAGACCGGTTAGCCTGACTTCACTAGTTGGTAAGATTTTAGAGTCCATTATTAAGGATGACGTTTCCTGGTACTTATAAACACATGATAAAATAGGCCAAAGTCAGCATGGTTTTGTGAAGAGGAGATCTTGCCTGACATATCTGTAGGAATTCTTTGAGGAAGTAAATAGCAGGATAGACAAAGGAGAGTGGATGTTGTTCACTTGGATTTTGAGAAGGCCTATGATGAAGTGCCGCACGTGAGGCTGTTATAGATGATGCGAGTCCTTGGTACTAGAGGGAAGATACTAGCATGGAGAATGATCCTGGGAATAATTGGGTTAACGTATGTTTGACAACTCTGGGCCTGTACTCGCTGGAGTTCAGAAGAATGAGGGAGATCTCATTAAAACATTGCACAATGAAATACATGGATAGAGTGGATGTGGAGAGAATGTTTCCATTAGTGGGAGAGACCAGGATTAGAGGGCACAGCCTTAGAATAAAAGGATTAACCTTTAGAAAGTAGATGAGGGAGAATTTCTTTAGTGAATCTGTAGAATTTATTGCCACAGAAGGCTGGGTATTTTTAAAAGCAGTATTTTTATTGATAGGTTCTTGATTAGTAAAGGTGCCAACGGTAGAAGGGAGGAAAATGGGGTTGAGAGGGAAAGCCATGATTGAATGGTGGAGTAGGTTTAATTAGCTGAATAGCCTAATTCTGCTATAACATGAATCGAATGGTGGAGTAAACTTGAGGGGCCAAATATGCTCCTACAACTTAAGAACTTTCATTTGTACTCTATCTTGGTGAATCCAAATAGAAAATACAAATCTAACCATATATAAAGATTTGTTTGTTCAAATTATATCTCTATTAAATGCAATTAAAATAAATCTGTCCAAAATATTTTAACCAAAAATATTGTTTGAAATAATGAGCCACAGAAAAATGTTACACGTCGAGCAAGGATGTGAATATCACAAGTTCATGCTTTCAGCAAAATGTGCTACAGTGTTTTAAATATATATTATCTACAAATCTTATAGAAGTACATAGCCCAGACTTCCAGCATTCACAACTTAATATTTAAAGAGGAAAGCAATTTTTTTGCTGAGAAAGATTTTTCAAAAAATAAAGATAATTCCACAATAATTGAAAGGCATCTTTGTTATTAATTAGATTCAAATGGATGTCCTACAACTGTAGAAAGTGCCATCCAAAAATGATTTAGATACATATTTTCACATCTAAGTACAAAATTCCATGATAAACTGTATTTATTTTCAATAGATAAGTTACAAAAGTTATTTCACACTTTAAAATATGACAATTTGGTGTTTTAATCTGTAACAATGTAATCCAAAAATAATTTCTCTTATATGAACAATAAAAAAGGTCAATCAATACCCCCGTATCCACTTCAGGGCTTCCACAGTGTAAAGTCCTGGCAGCAGGCAGTGCCTTCCTCAGGGGCTGAGGCAAGGCAGGGAAGGAATTGGCCACATGTCAACTATCTACAAAATGGTAGAGTGAGTCTGAGGTAGTTGGTTTCCTCCAAATATTTCACTTTTGTTTTGTTTTTTTATTTTAAAAAAAAACATTGTCTTCCCTATCCACCAGTGCATGGATCAAGTGTTAAAGGAGGCACCGTGTCTGAACTATGGGAAAGACAAGCCTCAGGGTCAGCTTGAATGACAGGGTGAACAAAGGTGAAATATTACAGCAGAATTTCTTACTGCTATCATTCACGTTCACCACATCCACCTCCAAAAGCAACTGCTCCCACAGTATTGGCAAAGCTCTTCAACCAGTCAAGGGACTCTGCTCCACACACCCACTCCCCAGTGGGGTGCCAGGATCAGACAGGACCATTCAGTATGACAGGGTAGCAAATTGTCTTCAGCCCTGCATTTCAGCTAACTATTGTTGATGTGGTTTATCTGTCCTGCCAGAGATCTTGAAGTAACATCGTCCAGTACTCTTTCTAGTTGCTGGATTAAAACGCGTCTTTTAAATCTGGGGAACAAAAATAAAAGCAAGTTTTACCTTTTAACCAGTCAAACAAATTTGTATGGTTCATGTTACGTTCAGCTAAATGTCTGGTCATTCAAAAAGTATTAAACAAAATCTCACTCAATTTGCAAGATTATCTGCTGTAATTAATATAATCTAAATTAAAAACAGAATACAGTATGCTGGAAATACCCAGTGGATCAGACATATCAGTGGAGAGAGATATCTGGAGAGACAGGTTAGAGATAACTGATTATCAGAGATAACTTATGAACTTCTGTTCTGCCAGTTTCCCAGAGGGCCTTATTCAACAGTAGCTCAAATTTTAGCATTTGCAAATAGGTGTTATATATCTAAATTCTCAGAAGGCATTTGACAGTGCCATTACCTAGCCCATTAACCAAACCCGAGCATCCAACTACCCGTTACCATATTTCTCCAATTTATCTGCTTTCTCAACCATGTGTTCTCTGAATTCATCCTGCCCACAAGACCCAGGCTATTAAAACAGAAATCCTGACGAATCTGAAATAAAACAAATTTGATGAAGGTTCATCGAGCTGACGTGGTAACTCAGATTTCTTTCTGTGTGACCACTTCGACTATTCCCCCTGGTCCTCGACTCCATCCTATCCCCGCCCCGCTGGTCCAATCTCTCCCGACTTATGTCCAGGGCACCTCACACGCCCTTCGTCTCTTCAATTACTTCTGTTTTCCAGGCCCCCACTACTTCATCTTTACTATGGATGTTCAGTTACTCAACACCTCACTCCCCCACCAGGAAGATCTTAAAGCCCACTGTTTCTTCCTCGGCTGCAGAACCAGACAATTTCCCTCTACTCCACACAGCAACAACCCTCCTTCGACTCCTCCCACTCCTCGATATCCCACAGCTTTGCACTTGCTTCTCCTCTCCCCAGTCGTAACAGGGACCGAGTCCCCTAGTCCTCACCTTCTACTTCATCAGCCGTTGCATACAACACACAATGCTCTGCCATTTTCGCCTGCTCCAACGGGATACCACCACTAGCCACATCTTCCCATCGTCACCCCTTTCCGCATAGACTTCCCTCCGCAACTCTCCGGTCAATTCGTCCCCTTCCCACCCAAACCACCCCATCCCTCGGTGCTTTCTCCTGCAACCGCAGGAGATGCAACATCTGTTCATATACCTCCCCCCTCGACGCTATCTAAGAACCCCGGCAGTCTTTTCAGATGAGACAGAGGTTCACTTGTACTTCCTTCATCCTCATCTACTGTATCCGCTGTTCCAGGTGTAGACTCCTATATATCAGCGAGGTCAAGTGCAGGTTTGGCGATCGTTTCACTGAACACCTCCGCTCATTCAGCCTAAACCTACCTGATCTCCCGGCTGCTAAACACTTTAATTCCCCACTCCCATACTGACCTTTCTGTCCATACTGATCACTCCTCCATTGGCAGAGTGAGGCCCAGCACAAATTGGAGGAAAAGCATGTCATATTTTGCTTCAGCAGCTTACACCCCAGTGATATGAACAATGACTTCTCTAATTTCAAGAACCCTTGCTTTCCCTCTTTCTCCATCTCTCACCCTCCCAGTTATCCGATCAGTCTTACTGTCTCCGACTACATTTTGCTAGCCCTTGCTGTCTCCTCCCCTTCCTTAACCCTCGAGCTGTCTCCTCCCATCCCCCACCCTCGGGCTCCTCCTCCTCCCCTTTTCCTTCCTTCTCCCCCCCATCTCCCATCAGTCTGAAGAAGGGTTTCGGCCCTAAACGTCACCTATTTCCTTCGCTCCATAGATGCTGCTGCACCCGCTGAGTTTCTCCAGCATTTTTGTGTACCTTCGATCTTCCAGCATCTGCAGTTCCTTCTCGAACATTTTATCTTTGTTTGCTTTGTTGTTAACTTGTCCCAGTTAACAATGATCTATTCTACATTTTCCTTGATCTTCATTCCACGTCTGGTTTTCACACCTTACACTTCCTTATCTATGTATCTCCCTCTTCCGACATCAGTCTGAAGGCTCGACCTGAAACGTCACCCATTCCTCCTCTCCAGAGATGATGCCTGTCCCGCTGAGTTACTCCAGCATTTTGTGTCTATCTTCACTGAGTACTCTTGCATTTTCGGTTTTTAATGCATAAAATTACAGCGGATATACAAATAGTTAAGAGAGAGATAGAGAAAGGGAGAGGAAAAAGATTGAAAGTAGGAATTCAAGAACTCAAGTTAAAATAGCAAAATTCCAGGGGCACAATTAAAGGATCTTTATCATAACATCAGAAAAAGAAGCAACAGGCCCTCGAGTCTGCTCTGGCATCGAATATGTTCATAAAACCACAAAAAAGTCTGCTTCATTTCAAGATGATTTTTATTGCTCCCTCAAACATATTCTAGAATGTTCCCAATGTCAGCTGTTAAGTTGGAGACAGAATGCTCTGTCTGCATCCTTCCTTGACTACCACCATTAAATTATGTTTTCCCAAAATGCTGGGATCACTCCAGAATCTAAGGAACATTTGAAATCGCACAACTAACACATTCCTGATTCACTGCAGCCATTTTCTTCAAAACCAGGGGAAGCAGCCATCAAGCCTGTCGAGTAATCACTTGGTTCAGCATTTCTTTTCTCCTCTGACAGTCAGAAAGTCGGCCAATTTTTAAATTTCTTTCTAATATTGATCTATTTTCTTTTTGTCATATTTTGTTGGTTTTGAAAATGTTCCCAATCCTGAAACATACCACTAATTTTCACATTATAAGCCCTCTTCCTTCAAACTGATACTGGTCTTAACCTCCTTAGTTAGCTGAGGTGGTCATTATTTTTCAAGGGTGTATATATCGTGCTATGAATGACTTTGAACAAACATTTCTTTTTATTGCAGTGTCAAAAACCTGATGGGAGGGATTCGAACAAGGATTCTGAACAGGGTGAACAAGAACTTGGTTACAATATATTGTGGGCTCAATATTGGAAAGGAAAGGAAATGGGATGGCAGTAAACAAAGATTAAAATATGTCACAAAGGTCCATTTTTTGGAAAAAGTGATGATAAATTTGGAGGGAGTTAATACTGCCCATAATATTAGCTGACGTGAGCGATCAATTGGTTTTCTAGGATTAAGATCAAGAGTGCAGGGTCTGGGTCTTATGGGAAGGATGATTTCAGAGAACACATCGTTGAGAAATTGGAGAAACATGGTAACTGGCGTGGTCGGATGCTCAGATCTGGATAATGACACTTTCAAATGCCTCCTGAAAACACCAATTTGCAAATGTAAATGGAAGCTAGTGCTGAATAAGGCCCTCTGGGAAACCGGCAGAGCATATGTTTGTAAATGAGAGGATCACAGTTAGGTCACTCAGCTGATCAATTCTACTCTTGTTCAATCATGGCTGATCTATCTCTCCCTCTCAACCCCATACTCCTGCCTTCTCCCCATAACCCCTAACATGTGTACAAGTCAAGTCAAGAGAGTTTATTGTCACGTGTCCCAGATAGGACAATGAAATTGTTGCTTGCTGCAGCAAAACAGAATATTGTAGGCATAAATACAGAACAGGTCGTGTGTCCATATACCATAGAATATATATACACACACATAAATAAACAGATAAAGTGCAATGGGCTGTTATAGTTCAGAGTTTGATTGAAGTTGTGTTTAATAGTCTGATGGCTGTGGGGAAGCAGCTGTTCCTGAACCTGGATGTTGCAGATTTCAGGCTCCTGTACCTTCTATCCGATGTCAGTGGAGAGATGAGTGTGTGGCCAGGACAATGTGGGTCCTTGATGATGTTGGCAGCCTTTTTGAGGCAGTGACTGCAATAGATTGCCTCGATGGTGGGGAGGTCAGAGCCGATGATGGACTGGGCAGTGTTTACAACTTTTTGCAGCTTTTTCCGCTCCTGGACGCTCAAGTTGCCGAACCAAGCCACGATGCAACCGGTCAGCATGCTCTCTACTGTGCACCTGTAGAAGTTCGAAAGAGTCCTCCTTGACAAACCGACACTCCGTAATCTTCTCAGGAAGTAGAGGCGCTGATGTGCTTTCTTTATAATTGTATCAGTGTTCTGGGACCAGGAGAGATCTTCGGAAATATGCACGCCCAGGAATTTGAAGTTCTTGACCCTTTCCACCATATAAACAGGACTGTGGATCCCCATCCTACCCCTTCCAAAGTCCACAATCAGTTCCTTGGTTTTGCTGGTGTTGAGAGCTGGCACCATTTGGTCAATCGATCGATCTCACTTCTATACTCTAACTCGTCCCCATCAGTGATACGTCCCACAACAGTGGTGTCGTTGGCGAACTTGATGATGGAGTTTGCACCATGTCCGGCTATGCAGTCATGAGTATAGAGTACAGCAGGGGACTGAGCACGCAGCCTTGAGGTGCTCCCGTGCAGATTGGTATAGAGGATGACACATTTCTACCACCTAATCAACAATCTGGGTCTTATCTCCCCCTTAATAATATCCATTGATTTGGCCTCTACATCTTTCAGTGACAATGAATTCCACAGATTTACCACCACAGATTGTACTCTATGGCCAGCCCCAAACCACACAAAGGTTGTGGAACAAAAATGGAAACTCCAGCGAGAATAAAAGAGGTAAATTCTCTCAGAGAATAAAAGGGTTTGCAGTTTATAAAGAAGGATTTTAGATAGGAGAACAGAAGTTAGACAATACCGTGATGTCGCTGCACCAGTTAGTAGAGTAATGGTTAGTATAGAAGGTTAGTATTCCACCGTCTCTTGATTTTCCCGCTGCCTCTGCTTCGCGGTCCCCTCTATGTAGTTGAAAGCCAGTCAGTTGCAGCGCATTGTCCGGGGTCGACTCACACAGCCAGGTCTCGGTGAAGCACAGGGCAACGGCTCAAGAGAAGTCCTTGTTTGTCTGGCACAGGAGTTGTAATTCGTCCACTTTGTTGTTGAGGGAACATGGATTTGCAAAGAATATACTCGGGAGCGGTGTGCATAATGCTCGTCGCCGGAGTCGGGCGAGTACTCCAGAGCGCTTCCCACGAGTCCTCCTCCATCTCAAAACCTTGAACACAGCCACAGCCCATGTCCAAATAATCCAGCGAGTGAGAGAAATCCGGCACGATGTTTGGAAGTACCGTTTGTCTGATGTTAATGACTAGCTCTCTCGTGAAAGTGATCTTTGTGGGGTTTTCACACATTACACAAACGAACAAACACATACAAAACAGCAAGGAACAGTACACCGTGGCAGCCATCGTCAGCACCAGCCGGAAAGGTAATTGTTATCTGAATGCTAGGTGAAAACAAGCACAGACAATGAGACTCAACAAGACGACTTGGGTGGGGGAGGGATGGAGCGAGAGGAGATGCTAATTAGAGAAATCAATATTCATACCACTGGGTTGTAAGCTGCCCAAGCAAAATATGAGATGCTGTTCCTCCAACTTGCATTTGGCCTCACTCTGACAATGGAGGAGGCCCAGGACAGAAATGTCAGTGAGGGAATGGGAAGGGGTATTAAAGTGTGTGGCAAACGGGAGATCAGGCAGGTCCAGGTGGACTGAGCGAAGGTGTTCACCAAAACATTCGTCCAGTCTACATTTGGTCTCGCCGAGTCCACACCTTGAACAACGGATACAGTGGATTAGGTTGGAGGAGGTGCAAGTGAACCTCTGCCTCACCTGAAAGGACTGTCGGGATCCCTGGACAGAGCCAAGGGAGAAGGTTTCGGGACAGGTGTTGCATCTCCTGCGGTTGCAGGGGAAGGTACCTGGGGAGGGGGTGATTTGGGTAGGAAGGTACAAGTTAACCAGGGAGTTGCACGATCCCACCTGGAGATCTCTGGCCGTCACGGGGGATGACCTCCTCTCCGTCTCCCCCACCCGATCGTTTGTCATGCGGGTGGGTGGGCTTCTCCTCGCGGAAGCCACGATCGGCCGGCCCACCGCTGCTTTTGACCATCCGCCTGCTCGCAGCAGCAGGGCCGCCCGCTCAAAAGTCGCCGCAAATTGGAAATCCCAACTCCACAAGGCAGCGGACACCCGGAAACCCCAGCTCCAAAAGGCAGCAAGCTCCCCTGCCTCTGTGCCACTGTGCCCTTCTCTGTGCCCCCGTGTCCCTCTCTGTGCCCCCGTGTCCCTCTCTGTGCCCCCGAGTCCCTCTCTGTGCCCCCGTCTCCCTCTCTGTGCCCCCGTGTCCCTCTCTGTGCCCCCGTGTCCCTCTCTGTGCCCCCGTGTCCCTCTCTGTGCCTCCGTGTCCCTCTCTGTGCCTCCGTGTCCCTCTCTGTGCCTCCGTGTCCCTCTCTGTGCCTCCGTGTCCTCTCTCTGTGCCCCCGTGTCCCCTCTCTGTGCCCCCGTGTCCCTCTCTGTGCCCCCGTGTCCCTCTCTGTGCCCCCGTGTCCCTCTCTGTGCCTCCGTGTCCCTCTCTGTGCCTCCGTGTCCCTCTCTGTGCCTCCGTGTCCCTCTCTGTGCCTCTGTCCCTCCACTCTCTGTGCCCTCCCTCCATCTCTAGCCATGCCTGCAAGTTGGGGGCTATGCATGAGTGGATAGGCATGAGGTAAAATGAGTGAATGAATAATATTAATATATCAATGGGGGTGGTTAGTGTGTGTGCAGGGGGGGGGGGGGGGGGGGGGGGGGGTGTGTGTGTGTGCGTATATATGTGTCCACTCACATAATCTGCATCACATTGCAGAATCGTAGTATCATTTATCAATACATGCCCTTCCAATAATGATTCCTATCATCATACCTTACATATTCTTTCCTCCAGCTCATTAATGTAAATAGTAAACAATTATGGGTGAAGAACTGATCCCTGCAGTAGTCCACGAGAATGTAGAGCAGCACAGGAGCATGACCTTTGGCCAGTGATGCATACTTACATGAATCCATTCTGCCTGCATGCGGTTTATATCCCTCCATTCCGTGCATATTCATTTGCCTATCTAAAAGCCTCTTAAACACAACTATCGTATTGCTTTGCTTTCACTATCAACCCTGGCAGCGTGTTCCAGGCACCCACCACTCTTTGCAAAAATTCTCCTCTCTCAACTTAAATATTTATCCTCTACTTTTAGACTCCCTTGCCTTAGGGGGAAAAAAATACTTTTTTAATCTCATATTTTTATGATCCTCCATTAGGCATCCCTTATCCTCTTAAGGCCCAGTGAGAGTAAACACAGCCTATCCAATCACTCCTTATAACTTCAGCCCAGGTGAATCACTTTTGCACCTTCTCTATTGGTACCGTTCTTCCTCCAGTGTGGTAACCAGAACTGTATACAATACACTAAGTGTATTGTAGTTAATGTTTTGTGCAGTTGGAACATGCCCCAACCATTCTGCTCAATGCCTCAATTTATGAAGGCGAGCAAACCAAATGTCCTTTTAACAACCTTCTCTATCTCTGCCTCCATTTTCAGAGAGGTATGGATTTGAGTTAATGAATGTCTCAAGACGCACAAACACATACCTGGCAGCTTCTTTGATAGTATTCAGAATAAAATTCCGCTGAATTTCTGTAGACCCTTGTATGTCCTCCAATAATCTGAAGAGTCTGTCATAATCTGGAATTAAAGAACAGTTAATGAGTTTGAAAGCAGGTAGATTAACCGGCTTCTGTAAATAACCCCTTGCTGTAGGCAAGGATCAAAGGGGACTTAATGGGTGTATGAGAATAAATTAGAGCAACAGGGAAATAAGTAGAAGAGGAATGGAACTGATGGTATACACAAAATGCTGGAGCAACTCAGCGGGACAGGCGTTGGAGAGAAGAATGGGTGATGTTTCGGGTCAAGACCCTTGTTCGGGATTGCTGTGCTGGAAGCCGCATGGATCTGGTGGATTGATCGACTATGATAGGAAGCAAAAGCTTTTTCCACAAAAATGAATGTATGAAACTTGGTTAAACATCAGTTTAATTAATAAGTATCAATTAAAACGTTTTTGCCACGTGCAAAACTTTCTTCTTATCATCTTTTCCCCTCTTTTATATACAACACAGCTGCATAAGCACCATTCACATTGAAAACAATGGCAGCTTGGCCAGTGTTTGCTGGAGAGAACATAATATCTAGCCACAGAACTTTACCTGTTTCTACAACAATTCTCACCAATTGATTCAAAAGGGCAACTTTTCACAAGGTGTTTTTTAAAGTATTATATGAGCAACTTGCAAAATAATAAACATTAGCAGTAAGATCAGCCATGATCTAACTAAATAGCTGATCAGGATCAAAGGGCTGACTGCCAACTCCTCCTGATTTGTATTTAGATTTGGTGTCACATACCTGTTCTGTATTCATATTTATTATCTTAAAAGATCATGGTAAAAATATTCATTTGTAATTGGATTTTCTCTTGGGTTTAGTCAGTTCATTTCTGATAAACTAAACAAAAGTGTAATTTCTACAAAAACCACATGACATTTATCTTGATTTACCTGATCTCCCAGTGGCTCAGTACTTTAACCCCCCGTCCCATTCTGAATCCGACCTTTCTGTCCTGAGCCTCCTCCATGGCCAGAGTGAGGCCCACCGTAAATTGGAGGAGCAGCACCTCCTATTTTCGCTTGAGTAGTTTACACCTCAGCGGTATGAACACTGACCTCTCCAATTTCAGGTAGTCCCTGCTTTCTCCTTCTTTCCCCTTCACAGCAATCTGCCTATCAAACCCCTCGGCTTGTACTCGCTAGAATTTAGAAGATTGTGGGGGGATTTTATAGAAACTTACAAAATTCTTAAGGGGTTGGACAGGCTAGATGCAGGAAGATTGTTCCCGAAGTTGGGGAAGTCCAGAACAAGGGGTCACAGTTTAAGGATAAGGGGGAAATCTTTTAGGACCGAGATGAGAAAAATATTTTTCACACAGAGAGTGGTGAATCTCTGGAATTCTCTGCCACAGAAGGTGGTTGAGGCCAGTTCATTGGCTATATTAAGAGGGAGTTAGATGTGGCCCTTGTGGCTCAAGGTATCAGGAGGTATGGAGAGAAGGCAGGTACAGGATACTGAGTTGGAAGATCAGCCATGATCATATTGAATGGCGGTGCAGGCTCGAAGGGCCGAATGGCCTACTCCTGGACCTAGTTTCTATGTTTCTAACAGTAGTGTACCACATAATCACAAGTGGATTGTGCAATTGGTCGACACCTGTACTGTGCAGGAAAGAACTGCAGATGCTGGTTTAAATCGAAGGTAGATACAAAATGCTGGAGTAACTCAGTGGCAGCATCTCTGGAGAGATGGAATGGGTGAAGGGTCTCGACCCAAAACATCACACATTCCTTCTCTCCAGAGATGCTGCCTGTCCCACTGAATTACTCCAGCATTCTGTGTCTACCTAACACCTATACTGTTGGTATAGGACATCCGGAACAATAGATAACCAATCTGAAATAATCCTGCTGGTTATGATGAACAATGATGATCAAACTGAGTGACAATAAAATGGTCAAGAATGGGAGGAAGAATCTGATTGACAGTGTTCAGTGTATTAAGGAATGGATCGACTGGGCTAATATTCACTGGAATTTAGAAGGATGCAAGGGGATTTTATAGAGGTTGCAGGAAAAATGTTCCTTATGTTGGGAACCAGTCACAGTTTAAGAATAAGGGGTAGACCATTTTGGACTCAGATGAGGAAAAACGTTTTTACCCAGAGTTGTGAATCTGGAATTCTCTGCCACAGAAGGTCGTGGAGGCCAATTCATTGGATGTATTCAAGAGAGAATTAGATAGAGCTCCAAGGGCTAACAGAATCATGGGAATGGGGAGAAAACAGAAACGGGGCACTAATTTTGGATGATCAGATTGAATGGCTCGAAGAGCTGAATGGCCTACTCCTGCACCTATTTTCTGTGTTTCTATGTTAAAGTACTTTCACTGTTTCCTATTTCTCAATGTGTAGGAGTCAACATTTTGTTGTATCATTTTTCTGGAGATTTGTCCACATGCTTCAGGTAGTCATATAGATGTTATAATATGGATATCTGTACCTTTTGATCCAGTTGTTTTAAAACATTGTAGATGCTGCAATCTGGAGCAAAAAAAAGCAAATTGCTCAAGGAACTTTGCAAGTCAGACAACATCTGTAGAGGAAGATGGCCAGATGAAGGGTCTCAACCCAAAATATCCAATTTCCATTTCCCTTCGCAAACGCTGCCTGATTTGCTGAGTCCCTTCAGCACTTTCTATTTTGTTGGTTATTTTGTTTTAGTTTCTTGCAGCAGCTTCTTAATTTGACTGGCATTAATTCCCAGTTTAAAGCATTTTCCGTAACCCATCAAATATTTTGTGGAAACAAATAGAGATCCTAGTCAAGAGATTTTGATATAGCTTCATACTCTTCACATATTTTCACTCAGCTTAATAAGCAGCTGTAAGATAAACTTACTTCTCCCTGGCTTGCGAATCTCCTTTATGACTTTGATCCTGAGCTCTGCATTAGTCCCTTCTACCACGGGCTGATCTTGCATGCCATCAGAGGCAGGCAAGGATATGCCTGGGCTGCTTTCCAGTGTCACATCTTCTTCATTATCAGTTTCCGATGGGCTCTCCAAGGAGTCATTCATTACAACATCCAGCCCAAGTTGATGATCAAGTATATCCTCAGCCACATGATTGAGTTGTGCATCAAGCTGAAAGTCACTGGGCAGCAGGACATCTGGTGCTGTGTGAATAGATGTTGAAGCAGCTCCTTCTGCTGGAGCCGGTTCCACTGTTTCTCCAATGGATTTATCTAATGATTGCCACACATCCTTCTCTGCGCTTATTTCATCGGTTGCAACACTGTTCATATCTGAATGTAAAAGAATAAAAGCTATTGAACAATGTCAGCATTTCTATGTACAGTGGTTTTAATGTTATTTATTAATGAGCATTCTTATTTTGCTATAAAATGTGAGGAGTAAGTTATTTGTCTCCTCCTGCCTGCTATTTAGTAATATCATTGCTAATCTTTTACATTCATACAGTTTCCTGTATTAAACTCCTACCACAAGATGTCAGCACCAACAGTTCATAAGAGTACATACTATCAAGACTTGAGACAAAACACACCAAAGCTCCAGTCATTGTAGCCAGAGACTTCAATGAAGCCAACCCCAGGGGTGTACTACCAAAGTACTATCAGCATGATTCTTGTCCTACCAGGGCCAGAAAACACTGCTACGCATCAATACAAAACACCTATAGCTCTGCTCCTCGGCCCCATTTTAGGAAATCTAATCACTTAGTTGTACTTCTTCTCCCTCCCTACAAACACTGAAGCAGGAGGATCAGGTACAGGTAATATTAGTGTGGGCAGTGGACAGGTGCTATAGACCTGCACACGAAGGTAGACGCTGCCACCCCCACGAGTCTCAGGCAGATGGGGCTTGTCAGCCTGGGAAGGCAGTCCACCTAGGAGAGGGAAAACTCTGATTTAAAACCTCCACTGCCTTGTGGCCATATCCAGTAATGGAAAAGGCTCCAGGAGTAAACCTCAAGAAAATCCGGAGTTGGAGCCCCTAAGGCAGTTTGTCGTTGTCTACAACCTCGTTCTGGCAGTTCCTGCGACGATGCTGGTGCCAAACTGTAACGGCCCTGCTGTTCCTTTGGATCGATCAGCGATGTGGAGAAGGGGGGATGTGCTGCATGGGCAACAGCCTGTCCTCTATATGACATCGCCCAGGGTTGCATCAGACCAGGATACATCATCCATAATCAGTCATGACCGAGGGGAGGCCTACTACTATAGTCAGCAGACACGGGTGATATCCTTTCCATATTTAGGAATCCTCCACAGGATCAGATACAGATAATATTGGTCGGCGGACAAGGATGACATCCTTTACTTATTTAGGAATCCTGTAGCCAACTTGAATGAGTATGTCACTGGCGTGACTGACTTCATCAACAAGTGCATAGAGGCACACATGCTGAAGACAACCCAAGTGTTCCCCAACTATGGATGAACAACGAGATACACTCCCAGGTGAAGGCCTGGACCACTGCGTGCATACAAGTCAAACGCTCCCTAGCGGTACAAGAAAGCTCAGTATGATCTTCACAAAGCCATAAAGAATGCCAAGAGAAACGGGCAAACTTGATTCCCAGTATAATCATTTGGACACCCACAAAAAGTGGCAATGTCTGAATACTATATCGAAGTCAGGCAACACCACTGGTGATAGTGCAGCCCCATCGGATGAACTAAATGCTTTGAGTAGAAGGACAACAGGATGATGACATCCATCCCATCAGATTCAAGTTGTAGGAAGGAACTGTAGATTCCTAATGCTGGTTTACACCAAATTTATTAATCGGTGAAAACAGTACCGACGCAGTGGTGCGGGTTTCCGATGGGAACGATGACGGAACAATGATGATCACATCTCTGTCCTCCAGTTCCAGAGGACTTCCGCCGCTGGAAGTATAGGAATTTGGTGTATGTGCTTTATCATCATTCCTTACAATGCCATGTACGACAGCGATCGCAACGTCTACTGGTGTGGATGGCCGTTGGCTCGTTAGAAGCGAATCCACCCTTTGACAGGTCATGTTTATTTGTCCTGCTGGGGGTCCACAGCCCCCTCCTCACTTGGAAAACCAGGTGGGGGGAGACGGTTTAGTTGGTGACTATCCGACCATGGAGCAGGTAACATGGGATTACATGGTACCCATGGCGGAGGGGGGGAACTCCCCCCGACCTGATAAGCAAAGCTTACCCTTTGGTGTACCTTATGCACCAAAGATAGACAGAAATTGCTGGAGTAACTCAGCGGTTTGGGAAGCATCTCTGGAGAAAAGTGGTGACGTTTCTGGTCGAGACCCTTCTGTGTCTATCCATCAGACTCAAGTGTGCCTCTTCCCAGCATCATTGTTAAATCAGCCTTCCTGAGGGAAAATCCTGGGAAAGCAACTGGTCCGATTGGCCCGAACGGAGTCCCTGGCCGTGACATCAGAAGATGCCCGGAGCAACTAGGAGCATTCACAGACCTCTTAAATCTCTCCCTATTCCATGCTGAGGTACACACATGCTTAAAGACCATTATCATCCCAGTGCTGAAAAAAAAAGCAAGACCTCATGCTTTAACAACTACTGTCCAGTTGCCTTTACATCCACCATCATGAAGTGTTTTGAAAGGCTAGTTATGGAACGCATTAAATACAGTCTACTAAGCAACCTAGAACCACTGCAGTTCGCCTACTGCCACAACAGTTCCACGGCCAATGCCATCTCCCTGGCCCTACACTCACCCCTGAAACAACTGGATAAGAGACACCTATGTCAGACTTCTATTCCCAGGCTACAGCTCTGCTTATCCCATCCAAGCTCATCTCCAAACTCATGGAATTTAGAATCAGCACATCTCTGCAACTGGATCCTCAACTTCCTGACCTACAAACCACAATCAGTGAAGATAAGTTACAAATCATCCTCTACGATAAAGCTCAACACTGGTGCTCCGCAAGGATGTGTTCTCAGCATGTTTGTTTACTGCTTATACACCCACGACCGTGGGGGCAAGTACAAATCCAACTCAATGTATAAATTTGCGGACAACATCACGGGAGTGGGTGAGATATCAAATAATGACGAGATAGAGTACAGGAAGGAGAATGAATACCTTGCAAAAACAACCACCTTTCTCTCAATGTCACAAAACAAAGAAGATAATGATCGAATTCAGGAAGTGAAGCAGTACACATACCCCACCAAATATTGAGACGATCAAAGTAGAGATGGTTGAAAACTTCAAGTTCCTAGGAGTAAATATCCCTAGCAACCTGGTCTGGATCACTCGTGTCGAAGCAACAGGTGAGAAAGCACACCCATTGAGAAAGCACACCTGCTTTCTTAGAAGGCTTAGGAAGTTCGGCATGAACAGACAACGTTTCAGGTTAGGGCCCTTCAGGAATGGATATAGAGTCTAAAATAGAATCCTGACACCAAACCTCTTCTGTTCATTCCTTCCACAGATGTTGCCTGACCCGCTGAGTTTCCCCAGCACATTATTTTTGCTCAGGATTCCAGCAACAGCAATTTCCTGCATCTCCAAAAGTAACATTTTTTGTACATCACATTTAATTGGGGCCAAGAATCCACTAGAAGGTGGATTCCATTGGACATTCAAAAAGGCCGTAGTGTCTGAAAGACGACAATTTGGAAAGCGACAGGGAAAGGCCATGGAAGTGGATTAGATGGATTGCTCTTACATAAAGATGTCCAAAATAGAACCTACCATGCTATAATCCTGTGAATTCATCAGTCACAATTTCAGTGACAATCAAGACATTTGAGCTGCTCATCATCTCCAGCAGATGCCCCCATCTTCTGCCCTCCACTGGCACCACCTGCCTCCATTTCTCTTTCGTTTTTTTTTCTCTTTTGTCTACCTCCATCCAACATCTACCTGCCTCTGCCATTACATCCCCCCCCCCCCCCCCCCCCCCAAATGTGGGTCATTTCCTACTGATTGCAGGAAGCAGGGGCTGGCCACACCACTTCTAATGCTTTACCATTATGGACTTCCAGAGGCTTGACAGGGCAGCCCTGTGATTGAACTCCTGCAGTCAGAGGTCCCTTTCCTCCAATGTTATTTATGACAGGTGATGCTGGAGTTCGTCGCAGCAGCGGTGACATGCTACGCCTCCTCTTCAGCGATCCTGGTGAGTTGGGTTCTCCAGGTCGCTTCACCTTATTCTGTGGGCCTGCAACAAACTCATCCGCCTCATCGATCATCATTCCCTTATAACAGAAAGTAAAACAGAATTATAGCAATTGTAGAGATTAAACAGAACAATATAATGCTTACTCTATCCTGCTGGTATGTAATAGAATTACAACTTGTTCAAACCGCATTAATCCTAGGATGACAGGGAAGATCTTGGTTAAGAAAGAACTGCAGATGCTGGAAAAATCAAAGGTAGACAAAAATGCTGGAGAAACTCAGTGGGCGAGACAGCATCTATGGAGCAAAGGAATAGGCGGTGTTTCGGGTCGAGACCCTTCTTCAGACTGATGTGGGGGTGGGGGAGCGGGAAGAAGAAAGGAAGAGGCGGAGACAGTGGGCTGTGGGAGAGCTGGGATGGGGAGGGGAAGGAGGCAGAAAGCAAGGACTACCTGAAATTGGTTAGTCAATGTTCATCCCGCTGGGATGTAAACTAACCAAGTGAAATATGAGGTGCTACTCCTCCAATTTCCGGTGGGACTCACTGATCCTTGGCAAAGATATTTGCATGGCCAGTAGGCACGAGTGAAATGCCTGAAGATCGGAGCATGGCTAATATTATGCCTTTATCAAAGGAAAGCTGCAAGGAAAAGCTTGGGAATGACAGGCCAGTGAACCTAAAATCAATCAGTAGTGGGAATGCGGATTCTGAGAGAGAGGATTTAGAATTATTTGGAAAGTCAAGGATTAGAAATAGTCACCATGGCTTTGTATGTAGAACATTGAGTCTCATAAACTTAATTTAGTTTTTTTTTAAAAAGGTAACCATGAAAATGGACAAGGGGGTGTGGTTGACATTGTATAGACTTCAGTAAGGCCATTGAAAGGAATTGCATGGCAGGCTGGAATGTGATAGACCGCATGAGATCCAGGACAAGGTTTCCGAATGGATACAAAACTGGTTTGAAAAAAGGAAACAGAGTGACAATAGACACATAGATACATAGAAAATAGGTGCAGGCGTAGGCCATTCGAGCCAGCACCGCCATTCAATGTGATCATTCCCAATCAGTTCCCCATTCCTGCCTTCTCCCCTATCTTTAAGAGCCCTATCTAGCTCTTCCTTGAAAGTATCCAGAGAACTGGCCTCCACCGCCCTCCGAGGCAGAGAATTCCACACTCACAACTCTCTGTGAGAAAAAGTGTTTCCTCGTCTCCATTCTAAATGGCTTACCGCTTATTCTTAAACTGTGACCCCTGGTTCTGGACTCCCCCAACATCGGGAACATGTTTCCTGCCTCTAGCGTGTCCAAACCCTTAACAATCTTATATGTTTCAATAAGATCCCCTCTCATCCTTCTAAACTCCAGAGTGTACAAGCCCAGCCGCTCCATTCTCTCAGCATATCACAGTCCCGCCATCCCGGGAATTAACCTTGTAAACCTATGCTGCACTCCCACAATAGCAAGAATGTCTTTCCTCGAATTAGGGGACTAAAAATGCACACAATATTCCAGGTATGGTCTCACTAGGGCTCTGTACAACTTTGCTCCTATACTCGACTCCTCTTGTTATAAAGGCCAACATGCCATTCACTTTCTTCACTGCCTGCTGTCCCTGCATACTTACTTTCATAGTGATAGTAGGATGCACACAAGAAACTGTAGATGCTAGAATCTTGAACAAAAAGCAAAGATCATAAGCTCATAAACCATAGGAGCAGAATTAGGCCATTCGGCCCAGAGTCTACTCCGGCATTCAATCGAGGCCGACCTATCTTTCCCTCTCAGCCCCATTTTCCTGCCACCCCTCCCCATAACTGCGAACACCTTTACTAATTATGAATTTGTCAATCTCCGCTTTAAAAATACCCGATGACTTGGCCTCCATAGCAGTTGGTGGCAATTAATTCAACACATTCACGACACTTTGACTAAAGAAATTCTTCCGCACTCCTTTCCAATGTTACACCTTTTATTGAGGCTGTGCCCTTTGGTCCTAGATTTTCCTACTTGTGGAACCGTCCACAATGAGAATCTCCCTCATCCTTCCAAACTTCAGCGAGTACAGGCTCAGTGCCAAGTGACTTTAAGACTTTTGCCTTCCATCACAGTGAGGTGGTGTCTGGTGAACTCACTGTGGTGGATGTTAAATGTGTGTTTATTGTGTGTTTTGTTATTTTATTGTATGTATGACTGCAAGGTAACAAAATTTTGTTCAGACCGAAAGGTCTGAATGACAATAAAGGATACTTTGACTTTGACTTTGAGTGCCGTCAAATGTTTATCATACATTAACTCAATCAATCTTGTAAACCTCTTCTGGACCATCTCCAATGCCAGCACACCCCTCCTCAGATATGGGGCCCAAAACTGCTCACAATAATCCAAATACGGTCTGACCAATGAATTATAAAGCCTCAGCATTAAATCCTTGTTTTTGTATTCTTGTCCTCTCAAAGTGAACGATAACATTGCGTTTGTCTTTCTTATTACCAATTCAACTTGCAAATTAACCTTTAGGGAATCCTGCACCAGCACTCGCAAGACCTTTTGCACCTCCGATTTCTAAATCCTTTCCCCATTTAGAAAATAGTCCACGCCTTTATTTCTACTATCAAAGTGCGTGACTGTACACTTTGCTTTGCTGTATTCCATCTGCCACTTCTTTGCCAACTCTCCCAACCTGATCAAGGCCTTCTGCAGAGTCTCTGTTTCCTCTACACTAGCTGCCCCTCCACCTATCTTCACAACATCCACAAACTTGGATCCAATCCACTGACTTCAGCCTATTTTGTTATGTGCTTCTAAGTACGAAGAAACCTCATCCTTAAGAATGGATTCTAAAATCTTACCAACCACTAAAGTCAGGCTAACCGGCTTATAGTTAGGCTATCTCTTACAGAACCCTGGGGTATAGTCCATCTGGTCCAGGTGACTTATTCACCTTCAGGCCTATCATCTTCCCAACCACCTTCTCCTTAGTAATAGCAACTACACTAACTTCTGCTCCCTGATTCTTGAATTTCAGGTGCGTTGCTGGTGTCTTCTGCTATGAAAACTTATCAAAACCCTTATTCAATTAATGCCATTTTTTTATTCCCCATTACTACTTCACCAGCATCTTTTGCCAGCGGTCCACTGTCCACCGTCCACTCTTGCCTCTCTTTTACTCTTTATCTGAAGTGCTGGAGGTTCTCAACAGGTCAAAGAGGAAATGGACAGATGGTGTTTTGGGTTAGGACCCTTCGGTGGTAGTAGAGAATTGTTATTCAGACTGTAACAAGTGGTGTTCTACGGGATCGATCCTGGTGCCACTGTTGTCCGTTATTTATCTTAACAATTTGGATGAGAATGGCACGGTTAGTAAATTTGCGGATGAATCTAAAACTGGTGGCATAGTGAACAGTGAAGATTTCACTGAGAACTTGATCAACTGGGACTAGCAGGTTGAGGTGAGAAACATAGATAGGTGCAGGAGTAAGCCATTTGGCCCTTCATGCCAGCACCACCATTTAACACGATCAATTCTGATCATCCAGAATCAGTACCCCATTCCTGCTTTTTCCCCATAGCCCTTGATTCCGCTAGCCCCAAGAACTAAATCTAACTCTCTTGAAAACATCCAGTGAATTGGCCAAACATCCAGTGAATAGGCACAATGAGCACCGTGTACTGCGCTGGTTTCCCTGCTATATGAAGGATGTGATTAAGATGCGAGGTATTGTATTTTAGTAATATAAACCAGGGCAGGACTTGCACAGTAAATGCCCCCAAGGAGTAATGTAGATCCGCTAGGCCTTGGGATGCATGTACAGAGTTCTTGAAAGTGGGAACGCAGACAGATAATAGTGGTGAAAAGGGCATTTGACACGCTTGCCTTAATCTGTCAGGGTACTGAGAAATGGAAAAGACAAATGCTAGAATAACTCAATGGGTTCGGCAGCATCTGAAATAGGGACCCCGGTCCAAAACATTACCCATCTTGTTCTCCAGAGATGCTGCTTGACCTGCCGAATTACCCCAGCACTTTGTCTCTTTTTAAATAAGCCACATCTGCAGTTTTTTGTTTCTACTGAGTACAGGAGCTCAGATGTCATGCTGCAGTTATACAAGACATTGGTATTGCCACAATCAGCACCGTGTACTGTTTTCCCCGTTTTATGAAGGATGTAATTAAACTGGAAAAAGATACAAAAACAGATTTATGAGAAATGAACACTGGTGGATTTGAGTTATAGTAGGCTGGATGGGCAAGGACCATTATCCTTGGACATCGGTGGTTAAGGGATGGCTTTATAGAGGTATACAAGATCATGAGGGGGATAGATCACGTGCATAGTCTCAGTGTTTTCCTTAAAGGAGTCAAAAACTAATAGGCCTAAATATAAGGTGAGAGGGGTAAGATTTAAAAGGGAACCAAGGAGCAACTTTGTTTCCCCAGAGAGGATTGTGCATATACGGAACATAGAAACATAAACCTAGAAAATAGGTGCAGGAGTAGGCCATTCGGCCCATCGAGCCTGCACCGCCATTCAATATGATCATTGCTGATCATCCAACTCACTGCCAGTGGAAGTCAGAGGCGGGTTCAGTTACAACAGGTAAAACACAGACAGGTTTATGGATAGGCAGAGCTGAAGGATATAGGCTCCGTTACAGACAACTTGGCTGGCATGGAAAGGTTTGGTCAAATCGCCTGTTTTTGTACTGTATAGCATTGTTTTTATTCAAGTTTTCAGTATCTGCAGTTTCTCTGCACCCCGAAAATCTTTTGTTACCTTATTAAATCAGATGTAGGACAACAAATGTTTCTTGTATCATGATGTGGTGGGCAAGGAAGGGTTAGGGGTGCTGGTTGGATGACTGAGCATCAGTTGTTTTGAGAGGTGTGCCAGCCGCAGTTAGGAAAGGACGTAGGGTTTGAGTAAATGATCCTCAGATACTAACAATCTAAAAACCAAGTTGTCCAACCCACAGTGGGCCCCACAATTCCAAGTCTGGAACCTGCTCAGGTAGTTTTTCTGCAATGAGCAATGAAGCAGGCTGTGCGCGATGGGGTTCATTAATGGAAGAGTGGCCTGTGCCATTCAGGGGACAAACATGTGCCGAGAACAAGTCAGAGTGGTGAACAGATTTGCAACATACACCTGCCACTTTTGCTTTTGCTGAGACAGATGGAGGACTTGAAAAAAAAAGTGAATGTTGTGATCCTCACATTGGATCCTTGAATCTCTTTAATGAAATAACAGTCAGGACACACCAATATTGCAAGGGAATTTCTGAAGGAAATATATCTACAAAGTCCCTCCATCAGTGATGGCCTTTAGCCATCTTGCTCACACTCCCATGACTTTCACTGTCCTTATTCCACATCTTGAACAGAATAATTCTACTGATTGTGTATCTGGTATTGTGGAACATTCGGAGCCGCTTGCGGTCACTGCTGAGAACAAGCTATCTCACACAGGATACTAAAATGCTCTGGTCAGTCCCAAATTTGAAAGGATCTCAGAGTCCATGAACTTGGTTAGGGTTCTTAGCACATTTGATTCCATGCCCTCAACTTGCTCTGTCTGACAGAAACCATCCAATACTAGAAACTTGTCATCCATACACATACCTTCTTGTCCTGTTTGAAAGGATTCCCGAACGTATGGAGCCGCTTCGGTTGGTCTGGGTCAATCTCACGAAGAGGAGGGGGCATAAGTTTCAAATATTCTTGATAGTTGCCCATCTGTGCCACAGGAATGCTGTGCAGATAATCTGAAATAAAGGTGGCAGTAACTGCATAACGATTTGTATAGCAGCATGTACATTTGAAAGCGTGTGTTTTACAAATCGTCCCCAGTTTACAAAACCCAACTAATCTGCAGCTCGTACATACAACAAGGTTTTCAGAGACCGGATTTGCGAATAACTGCAGGTTATTCTTTTTGACACTAGTTGGACCTTTGCTCCATCAAACCTAAGAAAATATTTTCATTAGCAACTGTTTACTGTGTCCTCTTATCTAGTTAGACTCATGCCACCTGGACCAGCCAATTATGGAATCAGGAAATATTCCAGTGAAATTCTTGGCAATATCAGTGCTTCTGCTGTTATACCTAATACAACAGTGTTGGATTTGCACCCTCAAATAGGAAGTAATCTTCCTCACCTTTCCAACAAAATGTTGTATTTTGCATTTACCCATGTTGATTTTATTTG
This sequence comes from Leucoraja erinaceus, assembly GCF_028641065.1. NCBI lineage: Eukaryota > Metazoa > Chordata > Chondrichthyes > Rajiformes > Rajidae > Leucoraja > Leucoraja erinaceus. The sequence goes on along the minus strand of NC_073388.1, from coordinate 47,653,405 downwards.
AAAACTATTTGCCCATTCTACCAGACTATTGATATCATCTTTCAGTTTGTTATAATCCTACTCAATACCTATCTTCCCCATTATGATATATATTAAAAAATTGAGCTTTTGATTCCAAAGCTGATATTGCTAATCTAAATTGTCAACACAACATTTAGAAGAGAAATCTCTTCTCCTATACTGAAATCCTCTTGTTATGAAGGCATAGGCATATATGCTTAGAGATCTAGGCATGTGTATTGAAAATATTGAAACAGCAGGACTGCCCGAAACACTTAGTATTCCCTACACTTTCTGTTTAAATGATCTCGAGTAAAGTAAAGGTTCAGAAATTGATGAAAAGTGAAAAATCCATGAAGTTCTGATGAAGCTGCATTGATCATTAATTAATGCCATTACTGGAACACTGCATCCACTTCTCGTGACTTGACCTCAGGAAGGATGGGAAGTTTCTACAAAAATCAAAAAACAAAGGAGTTGAGCGGAGAGGTTAGACTGGAGAAGCTGGGGTTGTTCTCTCTGGAGTAGAGGAAACTCGGAGCTGAAAATGCTGAAAATAATCAGGTCAGGCAACATCTGTGGAAAGACAACATTTGAGGTAACATTTCTGATTGAAGAGCTTTTCGGCAGAACTGGGCAAGAGAGAAAATCAATTTGTTTTAACACTGGTGTGATTAACTCCAACTAACTGCCAGAGCTAAGTATTTACAGAATAGATTAATTTAAAGATTTACCATAAACAAATTAAATAGCAAACACGGTGGACTTGAGGACCCAGGGTCAGTAAATTGAGTGTCAGAGTCAACTTCAGGTACAATTAGGAAACCTACTTTGAATTCATACCTATCATGGAACGATTTAGATCTTCAGATTATTACTCTGCATTACTAGTCTAGTTTCTTAATCATCAAATAATGCTATTGAGAGGAAATTGGATTAAATATCCTGCTCAAAAAGCAGCAGACAGTCTTTTTTGCTTATAAAGTATTCTATTACTGAGTTTACAATGTTATGGAAATGAACATGTAGAAACAGCTTTCAGCAGCACTGTTAAAACAGTACAGCTATAAGAGCAATTCTGATATATTCTCTTGGGTTTTGCCTAGCACCACCAGCATCCAGCTCAGTGGGACCAGCCTACTCTCCTTCAACTTTTAATTGTCTGACTGCACCAAAGGATTTCCAGCTCCGACTTCCTTTTTCATATTACCTGAACGCAATGGAACCTACCTCCAAATGAACGAAAGCAATACTCAGTGCCACCATTCACCACTTCTTTCTCCATCCCCATCACCTTTAACTGACTGAACCCAGATTTTCTACACAGATTAACTCATCTTCAAGGTAGACAAAAAATGCTGGAGTAACTTAGCGGGTGAGGCAGCATCTCTGGAGAGAAGGAATAGGCGATGTTTCGGGTCGAGACCTTTCTTCAGACTGATGTCAAGGGCGGGACAAAGATAGATAGTAAGACTAGTGGGAGAACTGGGAAGGGGAGGAGGAGGGGATGGTGAGAGATGTTATAACTTCAGATAGCCCTTGCTTTCTCTCCATCCCCTCCCCCCTCCCAGATCTTCCACTTCATACTGTCTCCGCCTATATTCTATCTTTTCCAGCATTTTGTGTCTACCTTTGATTTTATCAGCATCTGCAGTTCTTTCTTACACTTAACTCATCTCCAACACATTGTATCAAACCTGGCCCCCTTTTCAGTTGACAATGTGCAAAACAGATTTAGGAGTTATCCCAGGATCATTTTCCTTACCTTCGTCTTGGCCTTGAATCAATTTCTGCGTAGTTTTCAGTAGATTTGATCTCATTCTAGTTAGCTGGTCCAACAGGCTCCGGCGAGGAATGTCGTAAGCATTCCGGTAAGTCTGAGGCTTAACATCCTATGTTTTGAAGACAAGGCCGCGTTTAAATAGAATTTTCATAGACAAAATGTCAATTACAATTTTACTCAAAATGCTTCACAATGCAATAGTCGCTATCAGAACACAAAAAGCAAACTATTTCTGCAGACATTAACAAATGGAAGTTTAATTTACCTTGTTTAGGATTGCTATCTGAAAGCCAGCAAACTCCTTCATGCTCAGCTCCAAGGGCCTGAGAGGCACTTCCCCTGTGATTCCTTGCAGCAGTTGCTTAAAATCTTTGCGATGTGCCAAAGACAGTACACTGGATTGGTTCTTAACTTTGATTCCCAGCTCTTGTGGAGTCTTTTTGCCAACAGATGAAATTATACGATCTGATTCCATTTTGGCCTGAAACACATAAAACTGCAGATTGGAATCTGAAACAAAAATGGAATGCTGGAAGAACTCAGTCAAGCAGCATTTGGAAAAGAGAACTCAGTTAATGTTTCAAGTGAGCAGAATTTGGTTAAGATTTTGCAGCAACTAAACATTTGCTACCTTATTCACATCACTCCAACAATATTTGTTTTCATGTCATACAAAAGTGAACATGGTTACCTTCTTTTCTCTTCGCAAATCTCACACCTCCTCACACCTTCTCCCCTCCCCATACAATAATCAATCAAACCCAATAGTTCTTCCTCACAAAGGACTGACTGCCCTGAAAATATTAAGATCCTGTTTCATTTTACATTCAGAGCTCGAAAGAAAACACAGAATATGATTTCATGCCAGTGTATGTGTTCTACCCAAGCCTTATCTCATCTTCTGAAGAATTCTGACCCGATACATCACCTATCCATGTTCTCCAGAGATGCTGCCTATGTATTTTTCTTTGCTATCTTTGAATCCCATCTTTGCTCATCTAACATTTCTTTGATTTCATTTTCCCCAACTGCATTTATTGTTGTGGCAGCAAGTTCCTCATTCTCACTATTCTCTCGAAAAAGTTGCTCCATCTGTAATCACTACTTGATTTTTCAATACTTTCGTATATCGTTAACCTCTGGTCCTGCCCTACTCCACAATAGCACATATTCTGTTAAACACCAAGAAAGAGTTGCTCTGACCATTAACACCAATTTACAATAATCGCATGTTTTTATTTTCTCCACTTTACCAGCAACAGCATCCCCTCCCAGCCCAGATTCTACCATCACCCACAAAGAATAATTTACAGCGGCCAATTTTCACATCTTTGGATGTGGGAGATAATAGGAACACCCAGAGAAAACCCACAAGGTGGTAGGAAGAAGCTTCAAGCTCCACCCAAGGTCGGGATTTGACCTGGGTCTCTAGTCCCGTAAGATGTGGTTCTACTAACTGCACCACCTCTCCTTCTTCTAAACTCGAATGAATATAGACCCAATCTGTCCACATAAGGCAATCCATTCATATCCATACTTATGGGCCTGTCCCACTTAGGCAACTGCAGGAGACTATGCGGTTGCCACATGTTCGTGGGTAGTTGCGGGGGAGTCGCCTTCATGGTCGTGAAGAGTTCCTACATTCTGGGAACGAGTCGCGGCTTCATGTTGAAAAATTAGCCGCGACCAGAATGAAGCCGCCATGGAGAGTAATGAGAATTCTCGTGCCGTAGGTGGGTCGCCAGGAGGTCGAAGGTTGTCGTAGGATGTAACCAGTGCTGACTGGTGAATTGCATTGGCTCATTGGGGGAAAAAAAACATAAGCAGTAGTTTTCAGAACCAAGGATAACGGACCGGTAATGTTAATGTCCGCTTAGCTTCACAGCCGTGTATTCCCCGTACACTGTGTTTTCACCGTACAGCGCCAACCTTCCTGTTCATCGCGGGGTGTGTCTGTATGACATTGGCTTTACACTGTGTAAATTTAACTGAGACAGCGCGCCCCCCCCCGCTTGCCTGTCCCCACTTAACGGGCTGGTGGAGGTGAAGGAGGAGGAAGGAGGGAGGGTGTGTGTGTGTGCGCGCGTGTGTGCGTGTCAGTCACCGTTTTTTCAGTCGCCTAAAAAAATTGCCTAAGTGGGACAGGCCCATAACTCTCAACCACAACATCCAGAATCTGACCAAGTGAAAAAGGGCAGGATATATTCAAAAAGCAGGGGTAAAATCTGAGAGTTAGGTTTGATATTGTCACATCCATATATGCACACCGCCCACTGAGAGAGACAGGGGCTAACCATGACCCCAAAGTTGCAACAAATTATCTCAAATTACTGGTCAATTGTAGTCTCTTCATAGTTCAGATCAGTTACTGGCCCTGCAACTTTCAACTGCTGTCACGGTAACAGTATATCGTTGCACCACTATTGCCTGCCCCCACACCTTGTCTCCCCACGCCCACAGCCAACCCATGCACACAAATAACCTGTACCATTGCCCCTGCTGATGGGGACAACTTTTGCAATGCCCTGCGGCAGCTTGCCCCGTGCCAAACACAGAGAAAGCATTTACCTGTTGGCTAAGTTTCTTGAGGTAAGAAATAACACTGTAACTTAGTCCACAATCCATGCTGTTATCACTGATTAAGTTGGGAGCTCCCATCATTCGTAATGCTTTTTTCAATGGCTGCAAACCATACATGCAAGAACAAGACATGAGAAGAGAGGATGACAAATTATATAAATCATCTTTGTATGATTTTGTTAATGATCACAAATAGGTAAGATTTTTTAATAAACATTTTGAAATCATGCAACATTAATTGCTGGGCATTTCTCACAATTGTGCAGGATGGGGAGCACACAGTGAAAGTGAGACGGACTGTGGCCCACTGTGGCAGTGGGTCTCCAGGGCCAGCTGCATGCAGCACGGGGAGGGTGTAATGACCAGCTGAGCATACTTTAACCCTCAGGTCTCAGTATTCCGAAATAACTAAACAGTATAAGCTCTATCACTGCAACAGAGCAACAACTTAGTAGAGAGCAAGTCAGGATAGTGGTAATGCTAAGAACAAGTCACCTCAATGCATTACTGTGAAGTAATATAGAAAACAGGAGGTCATTTATCCTTCAGCTCAGTTCCACCATTCAATGTCATCAAGGCTGATCAACCACTTCAGTCCCTCTCCCCATGCTTTTCCCATATCCCTCAATCCCTTTAAGCAATTCTCTTGAATGTATTTAACGAATTGGTCACCACTGTCTTCTGTGGCAGTTTGTTCCACAGGTTCCGTAACTTCTGAGTGAAGAAATTACTCTTGATCTCAATTCCAAGTGCAATACCTCAAATCTCCAGCCATTGATACCAATTTATAATATTTTGATTTGGCCACATTTGGAATATTGAGTGTAGTATGGTCACACTACCGGGAGGATGTAGAGGCTTTGGAAAAAGTTCAGAGGAGGTTTACCAGAATGTTGCCAGGATTAGGGGCATCGGCTACAGGGAGAGAATGGACTGACTTGGATTATTTTCTCCAGAATGGCGGGAAGTTGCGGGGCACCCTGATAGAAGTATATGAAATTATGAGGCAGAGTCAGGGTAGACAGTTAGCACACTTTGCCCGGGGTGGAAAAATCAAATACTAGAGGCCATAGCCTTAATGTGAGAGTCAAAGTTCAAAGTACATGCATGGGGCATGTATTATTTTTAAAACAGAGGGTGGTGAGTGCCTGCAACAGCTGCCATGGATGGTGGTGGTGCTCACCCTAGATGTTGGACCAAATAGTCCTTTCCATGCTGTAAGATTTTATTATTCTTTTTGAGACGAACGGCAAGGCAATAGAAATAAAGTAGCAGTTTTAAAGTAGGTGCAGGAATAGGATACCTAATTATTAAGTATGTGAAGGCAACAAAGGCACAATTTCCTGAATAACCTCCTACTGTACCATTATATTATTCCTAGATATTACGTTGGAATCCACTTTTAACATTTTAATATAAATACTGCAACCCATGTAATGTTAGATGTAGCAGCTCTACACTGCATTTGCATTATTCAACAGCCCTGCACAAACATTACCAGCAAAGATCATAGAGCGGAGCAAGATACTCCACTCCTGCCTAATCCAATGCACTGAGGTGTAGTGCGTAACGGCCACCATCTCAGAACCAGTGATGGACGGGGCAATGTTCACAACTTTTTGCAGTCTTTTCCGCTCCTGGGCGTTCCAAGTTGCCGAACCAGGCCATGATGCAACCAGTCAATATGTTATCTACTGTACACCATCAAGAGAATCCTCTCAGACATACTAAATCTCCGTAATCTTCTCATGAAGTAGAGGCGTTGATGTGTTTTATTTATAATTGCATCAGTGTGCTGGACTCTGCACGTCTTTGGAATATGGGATGAAACAGAAGCAACTGGTGAAAACCCTCGCGGTCACATGGAGAATGTACAAACTCCGTACAGACAGCAAACCTAGTCGGGATCGAACCCAGGTCTCTGGTGCTGTAACTCCACCGTTGCACCACCGTGCCGCCCAAACTATATGCCAAACTTTAAAGTGCTGAAAATGTTGCTGAAACAAGTTGCTATGAATCTATGTGTAGGAAGGAACTGCAGATGCTGGTTTAAACTGAAGGTAGACACAAAATTCTGGAGTAACTCAACAGGACAGACTGCATCTCTGGAGAGAATGTCTCGACCTGAAACGTCACCACACCCTTTTCTCCAGAGACGCTGTCTGAACCGCTGAGTCACTCTAGCTTTTTGGCTCTATCTTTGCTATGAATCTATTCAGTTTCCTTCAGTTTTAGCACAGTATTGGAGAATATTTATTTATATGTAAATCTGAACCGATTTTTTCAAAGGGACACTAAAATGTTTGATAATCATTTATAGTAATTTATACGTAATTTTCATATCCAAAATATTCCAAAGATGTTTGGCTTTGTACGGCCTGTTTAAAAAAAATGCACCTGATGTGGAGGGAGTGATTGAGAAAGTGGGAAAACTTGGAACTAATGTCAACGGTTGATTGATGGTTGACATGGACTCAGTGGGCCTGTTTCTGTGTTGTATCTCGAAATAAAACTATATATAACTTAATAACCCTGTAGAATTTGAAATGGTCATGCAAACTTGCAATGAAGCATGAAATTAGTCACCAGGAGATTAGAAAAAGTATTTTAAGAGACAGCAAAAATTCCCCCTCCCTCTTATTACCATATCAGTATTAATAATCCTATCCGTACAAAGACTAAAAATGCCTAAACTAATTCAGCTGTAAACTGTGAAATCCAATAGCCTATTGTGACACGGTGAATAAAAATATAATTATTTATTATTTTGAGATCTCTTACAAGAACAACATGAAAGTTGCTTTTCCACCTTTATTTGTTTTTAGGCTGGATTAAGAATAAATAGGACTGTGAACAGAGCTTATGAATTCTATTTCCATTCCTATATACTACATATACATTACCATTTACATTTACCGCTAGCTTCTATTTAATATTAGCAACCTATAATTAGGTTGTTGTAGACTGCACATGTTTCTTCCTAAATCATAAGGAGAAATTAGCTTCATATTTTCCCATAAAACTAAGAAATATTGTACCCCTGTAGTCTTCTCTGGATGAGTATGTACATATATTGATGTCAAACAGCAACATTAGAACAAAATTATTTTGTTCTCCTTCGATGTGGCGCTGCCCTCTGAGAACTCCGTCTGCTCTATGATCTTTGCTGAGAACAAAGCTGGCAAAGCATTGTCTCTCTTTTACAATATGTATGATGCACATATTTAAATTGTGGTTTTCCAATCACTGATGTGACCACTGGTCGGAGTTGGAAACAGTGGCTATTGAAAAGACACACCCATAAACAATATGGATAATTGTAAATGACATCTGCGCCTCCGCATTTACGAATGTTTCATACAATAAAGCTGATATAAGGTACATAGGGTGGGTAGCTATTAATTCTAGACAACAGATTAAAAAAATAATCTAACCTCATTAAATTCACTCAGGGTGTATTGTGATGTGTTCTACTGTATGAAGTGTACAGCAACACTTGCACTTCCAGAGTGGTCTATCGTGTAGTTTCTTCAGCGGACCATAAATTAATTTTAAGAGCAAAACAAAGTGCTGGAGAACTCAGCAGGTCAGGCTGGATCTACGGAGCGTCCGAAGAAGGGTCTCGACCCAAAACGTCACCTATTCCTTCTCTCCAGAGATGCTGCCTGACCCGCTGAGTTACTGCGGCATTTTGTGTCCATCTATGGAGGGAATGGCTAGGCAACGTTTAGGGTCGGGTCCCTTCTTCAGACATTTTGTTACGGGGTTCGGAAAGATCGAAAGTTTCGCTTGTATTTAAATATGTTACGAATATAACTAGTAGTGTGTGAGAAAATCCCATGAGCCATAATTGCCACATACATACCCAAAAGTAGAAATGTAGAAAGTTACAGTACATTAAAAAAATATATATATTACAATATATATATTTGTTGTCTCCTTGTACCAATCAAACGCTAAGTTAAAAACTCTATATTTTGAAAATGGGCGAAGCAAAAAGTAGCATGAAAGGCTTATCCTAAAATAATTAATCGGAAGGGTGTGATTTTCAGTTAGGACGTCTTTATCATTCAGTCAGTGAGTTGCAGATGTAGATGTGGACGACATGACGGCTATCACGAGCACATCAGGATGGCTCAAAAAATTACCCATGACGTACTACGGCTTTTTTGCAGAGTGGAGTCTCTTGCTCCGCTCTATGATCTTTGATCACCAGTACTGATCTACACATTACCGTATTTCCTGGCAGTGAAGTCACACCTGCGTCGAAGGTGCCACATTTTGAGTGGATAAATTTTGAAAAAAAAAGGCTGGCAGGACAGGATCAAGGGTTTGGTTTAGTCCAAGGATCAGCAACCTTTTTTGCATAGATCGCTTGCGTCTCCGGGACTAGCTGCAGTTCCCAGGTCACCTGCGAGCTAGCTGCAGTTCCCAAGTCGCCTGCGAGCCCTGCGACTAGCTGCAGTTCCCAGGTCACCTGCAAGCCCCGGGTCTAGCTGCAGTTCTGCTGTCCGGTCCCGGCGGCCGTTCAGCCACTCAAGTTACTGAGTGAGTTTCTGGCATGATCCCCGACCCCCTCCTTCTCAACGCTCCTGCCCATCCTGCTGACCCAGGGCAGACTCCCCACACGCTGTGGAAAGAGCTCTCTTCCCCCACTGTAAAAGTGCTGTCCTTTTACAGCCGATGTACTGAGGGATAGCCAAGTCTATCTTTCTTGGCTAACAATCTAATCTTCGGCTTCCAAGACGCAGGTGAATTTTCGGGCCTTACTTTAGGGTAAAAATTAGCGTCTTCATTGTGGGAAATATGGCATATTCTGTCAACCCTAAACCAACACTAGCAACAAAGCATTTTCTAGGAACTGAATGTACATTGATCATTGGTATAACAGAAAACAGCAAAAGCTCAGCTTTTCAGCATTTACTACATACCACCATGTAGTAGGGAGGCATGGTCTTCAAGTAATTGTCAAAGGTTTGGCGCCACTTCAGATTTGGTTTTAGTTTATGAACTTTGAACAAATCATCTGTTGAGAATAATAATCTGATTAATTAACCCCCAATATAAATTATATAAAAGCAGTAGTTAATTCATTCAAACAACAGTTGGCAATAGTTTAATCAACAAAGATGTGGCTTGACGGCAATGATGTTACAAGATGAATTATTATTTAGTCATAGTTATAAGTACAGAAACATGCCCTTCAGACCAATTCATCCAACTAGTCTCATTCGCCTGTTTGGCTAATATCCCCCTCAACATGCACCTGTCCAAACATAATTTAAATATTGTAATTCAGTGTGTGATGTACCAGGTCCTGTGTGCCTCCCACTTTCCGAGTTTATTACTATTTGCCTTTCACTTTTTAGAGCCAAAGCAAACAACCTCAACATTTATCACATTATACTGCATCGTGCAAACATTTGCCTACTCACACAAATTGTCAAAAAATCACATGGGAACCCCTGTATCCTCCTCACTGATCACATTTTTCCTCCATTCCCTCCACCCCTAATATTGCCTCATTTGCAGATTTCAAAATGTTAATTTCCTTATTAAAATCATGGATTGATATTATGGATAGCCAGAACCCACACACTGCACACTGCAGCACCTGTACACTAAAAAAGATCCATACATTTCTTTAAAAAGGAACTGCAGATGCTGGAACAATCGAAGGAAAACAAAAATGCAGGAGAAACTCAGTGGGTGAGGCAGCATCTATGGAGCGAAGGAATGGGTGACGTTTCGGGTCGAGACCCTTCTTCAGACTGAAGGGTCTCGACCCGAAATGTCACCCATTCCTTTGCTCCATAGATGCTGCCTCACCCGCTGAGTATCTCCAGCATTTTTGTCTACCATACATTTCTTTCACTATTTTCTGTTAACTAATTCCCAATAAATACTAGTGTATTCACATGCATCAAATTTGCTCTCTAACTTCTTATACCATAAATGCCATGACTGGTTAATGCACTGCATAAATGCAGTGACTAGTGGGGTACCGCAATGCTCGGTGCTGGGACCGCAGCTATTTACAATACACATGAATGATTTAGATGAAGGGATTCAAAGTAACATTAGCAAATTTGCAGGTGACGCAAAGCTGGGTGGCAGTGTGAACTGCGAGGAGGATGCTATGAGAATGCAGGGTGACTTGGACAGGTTGGGTGAGTGGGCAGATGCATGGCAGATGCAGTTTAATGTGGATTAATGTGAGGTTATCCACTTTGGTAGCAAAAACAGGAAGGTAGATTACTATCGAAATGTCGCGTTTGCTCGCTGAATTTCATCAAAAGTAAGGCATTATTAACTTACTTTTGATGAAATTCAGCGAGCAAACGCGATAATTCCCGATATTTTGGATCTTAAAATCACCACGTCATTGTCAGTAAGCATGCAGCGCTTCAGCAGCACAGAAAATTTCAGCTCAAAAAATTTTCCATGTTTTTAAGATGTTGGAAAGTGCTTTTCAACAAGAGGAGCAAACTGAGAGGACCTTCTACAGTTGTATATCGGCCCGTAGGGGGGATGAGACCTTTGGTGAAATCACCTGGGCCCTAGTGAGTACACCTGGAGTATGGTGTGCAGTTTTAGTCCCCTAATTTGAGGAAGGACATTCTTGGTATTGACGGAGTGCAGCGTAGGTTTACACAGTTAATTCCTGGGATGGCGAGACTGTCATATGCTGAGAAAATGGCCTTGTATACTCTGGAGTTTAGAAGGATGAGAGGGAATCTTATTGAAACATATAAGATTATTAAGGGTTTGGACAAGCTAGAGGCAGGAATCATGTTCCCGATGTTGGGGGAGTCCAGAACCAGGGGCCAGTTTAGAATAAGAATAAGCCATTTAGAACGGAAACTAGGAAACACTTTTTCTCACAGTGAGTTGTGAGGCTGTGGAATTCTTTGCCTCAGAGGGCAGTGGAGGCCAGTTTTCTGGATACTTTCAAGAGAGAGCTAGATGGGGTTCTTAAAGATAGCGGAGTCAGGGGATATGGGGAGAAGGCAAGAACGGGGTACTGATTGGGGATGATCAGCCATGATCACATTGAATGACGGTGCTGGCTCGAAGGGCCAAATGGCCTACTCCTGCACCTATTGTCTATTGTTTATTGGTTGAGTGCTGTAGACCCGTACAACTCCAATCCTACCTCAGCCACAGAATACTATGGATCACCTCTTGCACTATTATGGACTTATTCTTTTCTAATTTTTTTTTTTTGTCTTTTTTCCTTTCACTGATTTGTAGAATGTGTAATTTATGTATAATTTATATATTATTTGTTTTTGTGCATTTGTCAGAGTTTATGTGCCTGCGAGCAAGATTTTTATTGTACCTGTAACTCAAGGTATTTGTGCTTATGACAAATTCGACTTTACTGGCACAGAAGATGCAACATGGCAAAAAGATCAAATGCGACCACTTGAACAGCAGCAACCACATATGACAGAGGCAAATAGTTATTTAAGATCGTTGATCATAAGTGATAGAAGAATTAGGCCGTTCGGCCTATCAAGTCTACTCCGCCATTCAATCGTGGCTGATCTATCTCTCCTTCCTGACCCCATTGTCCTGCCTTCTCCCCATAACCTCTGACACCCGTACTAATCATGTAGAAATGAGATGAACGTTATACTTGACAAACTACAGAAAATCTGGGAGCTGCTATAATTGCTAATTTTACTTGAACTAGAACAGAATCATTTTACTGACTAACAAAAATTGGAAGAATTGAGCAAAGTGGCAATTAATGGTTCCATAAGTCTCAATTGTTCACAGCTCAGCTTAAAATTTTGCATTTGCCTGACCAAACATGCCAAGTCTGCAAAGATCAGATCAGATGCCTCTACATCTGTGGAGGGATTGAATTCATTTTGCCTCCAGCCCCTCAATGTAATGCTCATGAATGCCATAATAATGCCAATCTTAGTCATTTGAATAACTATCTCAGTCCTGCAGGAGGAGTGTACTGGTAAACTAATAATTTTAATGTTTAAAATTATTTTTTAAGTTGTTTATGCCATTATTAATTCACTTTTTTTTGTAAGTTTTAATATCTGTTTGAATTATTTTTAACCGTCTTTCAACACTGTCGGAGGGCATCTGGTTCCAGGGGCTGAACCTCGGCTCACGCCACCTTGTAGCCCGTCTGCCATGTGAGTACCAAGGGTCTGCTCTTTCTGTCTTCTGCATCTGATAAGTGCAGGACAATGTCACAGACAGAGTTTGAACATCAAGGTTGATTCAGTATAATCTGTTCCTATTAAAAAGGCACGATAAATAAATCTACAGCAAGTTTAAATATTTGATTTAAATTCTTTGTTAACCGTTTTACTAAGTATATTACATTTGTGTACGTTTACAAACCAATAGTTGACATTGCATATGAACATACCAAGCTGTGGGAGTAGTACTGGGTAGTTGTAAGGCATTACAAAGAGATTCACACAGGTTAACGTTGTACTTGCTTTGAGGTAACCGAATGGATGTCCCAGGTCACTATATTTTCCACTACTGCTTACAAACACCTGGGGAAAAAGTTTGAAAGAAAATCAATCAAGCAATGTACTGCTTTATACAATTAATTAATGGTGTTATTTGAAAGGAAAAGGCAATGAAGATAAAATTTACACGGCCATGAGGAAAGAACAGGGAAGTCAAATTAATTTCAAATAGCTGGTACAGAACAATGAAATGAATGGCCTCACATTGTACTGAATGACTCCATTGTTTGCACAACTAGTGCAATCATAGTATTTATCACTGTTTTTGAATAAGGTTCAGTAATTTCAGACCGATTTATTTCAGGATCCTTGATTCTTTGGTGCCTTCCTCCAGATGAGAAGATGCTTTCATTATCCTACAGCCAAATCAAAGACAACCAATTTAATTCACATTTAGAGAGTCGGCATTTAAAACCAGCCCTAATTGTCCCTGAAGGTTACTATTGTTAGAGTCAATCACATTGATCAGTCTTGAGTCACATATCCATATAAGCAGACTTTCACTGAAATGAGCATGGTTGATGAGTGAGTGGTCTGAGAGTTTTGTGCTGAGAAATCTCACAGAGCAAGTATCAGAGGTAGCCTCCTGGCATGGGCTCCAGCTGGTAAAATCCCTGTCTGGAGACTGTGGCAATGCACAATAATGTAAAACACTTTCTGCAGATAAACAGATTTAAAAAGTTTTATTTTGAAAGTCATTCAGAAAAACACGTCACCCCCAAAAAGGCAACATGATTGCACCTTTCTTTTCAAGACAAAAGATCTTCCAGTCCCATGCCAAGAAGGCATTTGCTCCATGCCCATCAAGAACAGCCACTGCAAATCAAGTTCATGCACACCTATGTGTCTCTAATAAAAGTAAAATCTAAGAAGGAGGGTGTGGCAAAAATTGTTAATCAACAAATCTTATCACTGTGCTTGTTCCAGCTTCAATCTGTGTCAACAGAGATCTGTCTCACATTTCTCCAAATGTATACATGCAAATGAGAACAGTACACATGTACATTTTGGAGGTGAACCTGGATCTGAACTTGGGCCAAGATCAGATTCAGCTGCCCACAGTAGAATGGTTGCCGAACCCAGCTTCAGGCATATTCCTACAATCTACAAGCTGTCCATGCAATTAATTCCTGACTGATTCTTGGGATGTCAGGACTTTCATATGAAGAAAGACTGGATAGACTCGGTTTGTACTCGCTAGAATTTAGAAGATTGAGGGGGGATCATATAGAAACTTACAAAATTCTTAAGGGATTGGACAGGCTAGATGCAGGAAGATTGTTCCCGATGTTGGGGAAGTCCAGAACAAGGGGTCACAGTTTAAGGATAAGGGGGAAATCTTTTAGGACCGAGATGAGGAAAACTTTTTTCACACAGAGAGTAGTGAATCTCTGGAATTCTCTCCCGCAGAAGGTAGTTGAGGCCAGTTCATTGGCTATATTTAAGAGGGAGTTAGATGTGGCCCTTGTGGCTAAAGGGATCAGGAGGTATGGAGAGAAGGCAGGTACAGGATACTGAGTTGGATGATCAGCCATGATCATATTGAATTGTGGTGCAGGCTCGAAGGGCCGAATGGCTTACTCCTGCACCTATTTTCTATGTTTCTAATTATATGGGGCAAAAGCAGACTTTATGCTGGTGGTATTTGGGGTTGAGAAGTACTTGATGGCAGGGTAAACCCATCCCATACGCTGGATGCTGTGCACTATGGCTACAATAATAGTAGACTGGGAAGTCAAGGACCATCTTCAACAAAATGTAACAAGAGAGATTGTAATTAAGCCATTTAATGTATGCCACTCTCTCACTCACATCAATGATATAAATGGCAAGATAAATACTTCTACATGTGTAGGAAGGAACTGCTGATGCTGGTTTAAACCGAAGATAGACTCAATATGCTGGAATAATTCAGTACGACAGGCAGTATCTCTGGAGAGAAGGAATAGGTTCTCTCCTTCTCTCCAGAGATGCTGCCTGTCCCACTGAGTTACTTCAGCATTTTGTCTCTATAAACACTTCTAATGTTGCTCTGGGGATGCATATGTCAGGATATTTGAAGAACGGCTTGTTCCACTTCAAACAAAGTAGCACCTGGAACTGCAAAAGAGTCATTTTAATGAGGTGAAGATAGTCTTGAATGGATGTTTTAACAAGAGCAAGAGGACTCTAGCAGCATGGTATATGTAGATGTACATCACCCACCTGAGCGCTCTGCAGTTGTATAGCAGACAGCATTCCACTCCCTGTCAATATTACAGGAAGAATAAATATGAGCATGGCCTAAAGGAAATATCCATAGTCATAAATAAATACAGAATAAACAGTCACTGCTGCAGTAATGCACTTACCTGCCAGCAGGCGTGAGGAGATTTGCGCTCTAGAATGTACTGGGTCAAAGGTGAAGGTTCAAGTTCATATTTGTCAAAGGGTAATTTATCAATGACCATTGGATCACAATCAGCGCAGGAGAACCTTACCACAGGATGAGCAACACGTGGAGGCTGAGGATCAAACACAAGGCGCATGATTAGCGGTTACATATTTCTGTTGTAGATGAACAAAGGATATAGACAAAGTGAAGATGAATGGGATTCACATCGGAGGACGGGGTGGTATGAAGTGCACGCGCTTGTGCTGTAATACTCTATGCATCTACATTGAATTAAATTACCAGGATAGTATCCCCAAAAGGCCAGAATTCTTGAAGATAAGCAAAGTATTGGTTTAAATATCTGCCATTTCCTTGTTTCTGTTATTAATTCTCAATCTCCAGATCCCATACTTTCTACATATACATAGAACATTCTGCTGTTTGTTTTCACATTACATGCTCGTTTACTCTCATTTATTGGGCTTTTCAGCCTCCTAGTTCCTGACAATGCCGCTCACTGGTCCACTACCATGCATTAGCTTTTGAGTTGTGCACGCATTGGAGGATGCAGAATAGATTCATAATTATGCAGCCTAGATGAGGGGTCATTAGATATTTGGAGGCATTGACAAACTTGGATTGTTTTGTCTGGAAACAAGAGGCTATGGGGAAACCTGATAGAAGTATATAAAATTATTAGATGCATTGATAGGGGTCGACAGTCTCAGAGTGAAAATGTCTCAGAAATTGCCTTTTCTCAGAGTGAAAATGTCAAATACTAAATAGCATAGATTTTAGGTCAGGTCAGAGAGGGAAAGTTAAAAAGAGATGTGTTTGGCAACAAAGTTTTTAATTTTACAAAGTGATAGATGCCTGAAACATGCAGCCATGGGTGGAGGCGGAAGGAGATATGTTAGTGGCATTTAAGTGGTTTTAGATATGAAGGGAACGGAAGGATCTTGATTGTGTGCAGGCAGAAGAAACTAGTTCAATCTGTTGTCATGTCCAGGACAGAAAATGTGGGCCGAGGGGCCTGTTCCCATTCCACTTATCATTTCAATTTTACTACAGGTGGATCATTGTATTATAACACAAAAACAGGTCTTGGCGGACACCTTGCATATTCTACCATTTTAACATCCAGTCCCTTTGTGCCTCCATTCACCATCTTTTCCATGGATGTACAGTCTCTATACGCTTCCATCCCCATCAAGATGACCTTAGGACCCATTGTTTGTTTCTTGAACAATAATCCATGTGTGTGGGGTGGTAGTGTGTGTGGTTGTGTGTGGTTGTGTGTGTGTGTATGTGTGGCCGCAGGTCAACCCCCCGCCACCCCCCCCGCACAACTGCGCGCTGAGGGGACGGGACCCAACGGGTCCCACTTGGTCTAGTATTATACTAAAACTCTTCCCTTTGTTTCCGTGTGTTTGCAGGGTTGTGTTGGCTTTCTTTTAATCTCCTTAATTTGTATCTTCTTCCACAATGCTGGGCCACAGCCTTCCCATTTTTACACATGCTACTCACATTTTTTCCTTCGACGGGATAAATATTTTCCCGTCGCATTCCAACCTATATTTCCAAAGTTTAAGTTTTAATTATTCATTTAAAAAAATGAATTGCTTTTCAGTGGGAGACTCTTGCAACACTCTCCATTGATGATGTCAGTGCCAGCTCACGGACTTCCAATCACAATGGATCTCATTTACATATGACATCACAATGGGACAGGGGTAGGAGATTGCAATCTTCACACGATTCCACGAATGCAATCAACCTGTCGTGCACAATCAAATGAGATCAAATAGAACAAGTTGTCCTTCCCCCCCTCTCTGCCCCTCTGCCCCCCCCCCCCTCCCTCCCTCTCTGCCCCCCCCCCCCCCTCCCTCCCTCCCTCTCGAGGGAGTGGTGAGTATTGGGACCTATGGGTGAGTGGTGGAGTATTGAGTTTGGGGACCACCCCACCCCCCCTACACTTCAATCTCTAGCCCCCCCCCCCTCCCTCAATCTCTATCCCCCTCCCCCCCCTCTACCCTCTCCTCTCTACCCCCCCCCTCTCTCTCTCTCTAACTGCGCCTGCGCAGTTGGGGTCTATGCGTGTGGATAGGACGGGGGATGGGGAAAAGGAGCAAATTAACAATATTAATATAATATCAAGGGAGGGTTAGTGTGTGTGGGAGATGGTCAGTGTGTGTGTGACGCCGCAGGCCCCCCCCCCCCCCCCCACCCGCGTTGAGGGGACGGGACGGCATTTCCTTCCATTGCTACGCAGACGATACACAACTCTATCTCCCCCTGAAGCCCAAAAACCAATCAAATCTACTTAACCTTACCCACTGCCTCGAGGATATAAAGTGCTGGATGGCCCAGAACTTCCTCCAACTAAATGAGAGTAAGTCTGAGGTCATTCTTCTCGGCCCCTCGGATTCAATCAAAATGATAGCAGGCAGTCTTGGAAGCCTTACCCCACCACTCAAACCTCACGTCAAAAACCTCGGCGTGATATTTGACTCAGCACTGAAATTTGACAAACAAGTCAATGCCGTGGTAAAAGCTAGCTTCTTTCAGCTTCGGACGATAGCTAAAATAAAACAATTCCACCACTTTGATGACCTCGAAAAGATCATCCACACATTTATCTCCTCCCGCCTAGATTACTGCAACTCTCTTTACACTGGCATCAGCCAATCTTCCCTATCCCGCCTGCAACTGGTCCAAAACGCTACAGCGAGATTTCTGACGGGCACCCGAAAAAGGGACCTCATCACCCCGATTCTGGCCTCTCTCCACTGGCTCCCTGTGCGGTTCCGTATACATTTCAAGACCCTCCTTTATGTCTACAAAGCCCTCAATGGGCTTGCCCCCTCCTACATTAAAAGTCTTCTCACCCACCACTCCACCTCCAGGTCCCTCAGATCGGCCAACTGAATATCCCGCGGTCTAGGCATAAGCTTAGGGGCGACCGCGCCTTTGCGGTTGCAGCTCCTAGACTGTGGAACAGCATCCCCCTTCCCATCAGAACAGCATCCCCCTCCCATCGCCTCCATCGACTCCTTTAAGTCAAGACTAAAATCTTATCTATACTCCCAAACCTTTCCTGACGTCCACTGAGCGAGGGTTATATGTCTATATGTATGTAGTTTGTTTGTCTATACTATTCTTATAACAAATGTAAAGCACTTTGGCCAACGAGAGTTGTTTTTTAAATGTGCTATATAAATAAATGTGACGACTTGACTTGACTCCCACACTGTCTTTTGTAAGGATGCCATTCCTTTCCTCATCTCTGCACCATCTGTTCTCGACATAGGGCTGTTCAGGACTTCGAAACAATTTCCTTTTTTAGGAAATATAGCTTCTTCTCGACCGTGGTTGATGAAACCCTCACACCCGTCATCCATTTCCTTGATTTCTGCTCTCACCCTGCCTCCCCCCCCCCCCCCCCCCCCCCCAGATAGCGCAGAGGCAGAGTTTCCTTGGTAAGGCCCAATGATCTTACACCTCATTGAGCTCTCCATCCAAGATAACATTCAAGGTCAATCCTGCCAGCTGCTACACAATCGGACTACCTAACACATCAACCCCTCCTAACTATTTCTGTTTTACACAAGAACCCCTCTCTCCATGGCTCCCTAGTTTGCTCATTCACCCCCAACCCCAGACACTTTTCCCTGCAACCATGGGAGGTGCAACACGTGCGCCGAGACGTTCTCCCTCACCAGCATCCAGGGACCCACATAACCCTTCGAGCTGAATAATGTTTAAGAAGGAACTGCAGATGCTGGAAAATCGAAGGTAGACAAAAATGCTGGAGAAACTCAGCGGGTGAGGCAGCATCTATGGAGCGAAGGAAATAGGCAACGTTTCGGGTCGAGACCCTGAATAATGGATTCACCTGCAGCTCCTCCAAGTTCGTCAATTGCATTTGGTGCTTTCAATGCTGCCTCATCTACAAGTACCACTGCTCTGTCTACAATGGAGATCTTGTGTTCCTGATTTCAAGCCACGTTATTCCCACCCCATTCTGATCTGTCTTCCCTTGGCCACTTCCACTGGCAGGGTAAGGCCAAATGCAAGCTATAGGAACTGCACATATTGAAGAAGTGTCCCGACCCGAATCGTGGGTCAACCTTTTCCACCAGAGATGCTGCTTGACCCACTGAGTTACTTCAGCATTTTGTGTCTAACCTCATATTCCACTGGGTAGTCTACAGCTCAATGACATGAACATTGAATACCCCACTTTCAAGTAACCCACAATCCCTCTGTTCCATTCTCTCTCCTCTGACCCACCAAAGATCTCTCACACCCATCTCCCTTCCCATCCAGCCCACTCCATGGCCCATTTTCTTTCTTTTCGCCCGCTTATTCCATTTGCTTGTCATCCACACAGCCAACCAACTTGGCCCCTTATCCCCTACCCCTACTGTTCCAATTTGGCCATCTTAACTGTTTACACTCATCATCTTCCTTTCTATATCAAATACCACAATCTGCAGCCCTTTGTATCCATAATCACCTCCCAGCCAGTCACCATCCCCATCCTTCACTTGCTCCACATCACTCCATCTGCTCATCAATCTCTCCTCACCTAGATCTACCTTGACACCACTTTCAAGAGACTATGTACCTGTATTTCTAGATCCATCTGGGCTACAATACACCCTAGAGCCATGCCATTTACTGCAATGATCCAACCCTGGTTTGACATCTCAAAATGCAACATCTTACACTTGATTGAATTAAACTACATCAGCCATTCCTTGATAAAAATCTCTTTTACTGTCATCTGCAAACTTACAAATAACGCCTTGTGCATCTAGACTAGTATGGTGTATCTGAAATAGGAAAACTGAAATAGTATGCACTGAAGCAGTACATTCCAACCATGATATTCACAGCAACCTAATACTGGCAGGACTAAAGCCAAAATTTCCATATATCATTCTGCACTTTTTATCAATAATTACATTCTGCTCAGTCCTGTCTTTGAATTTCAACAGCTAATTGTACATTCTGAAATTGCTCCATTCATCAACCTGACAAATATATCTTTCTAAATGCCACACCTGTGCAATTGGAAATTCACATTATTCTTAATTGTTTTTCACTGGTATATATTCACTGGAATCTTTAATCATTGAGTAAAGACAGTTGTATAGCCTTTACTTTTTTTTTTCTTTTAAGCCATTTTCGTGTCAACTATGCTCAAGTAATTAATTTGAAAAGAAAACATCGATTAGGCAAAGCAGTAAAGAGCCTTAAAGAAAATAAATACTTTCTTAGTCACCAATACTCACCAACGTTGGAGAATTTTGATCTGGCCAAAAGGATTCAGGAATTGGCCAGTGCCCAACTGGTACGCCCGTCTTAGGGTTAGGTCGCACATATATCAACTTGTGACAGCTATGCCAAACTTGAGGAGTAAATATAGTAGTTGCTCGAGGTGATTCAATACCATCTGAAATAAAGAGCAGAAGGAACAGGAACTGTTTAAGAGGGAACTGCAGATGCTGGAGAATCGAAGGTTACACAAAAAAGCTGGAGAAACTCAGCGGGTGCAGCAGCATCTATGGAGCGAAGGAAATAGGCAACGTTTCGGGCCAAAATGGTTTGGAACTGTTCACTGGTTGACCAACCGAAAATACCTTTCATGTCAGATCAAAGGGTTACGTGGAGACTCTTCGCAGAAATACTTAAAAGCGGGAGGTTCCTAAAATGAGCAAGGTTTACTTTGGATTACAGAAAAACTCGGTCATTAATTGATGCATTAAATCAACAAGTTTCCACCTGAGCAAACACACAGGAAACACATACTGAGAAATAAACCAGATATTACTGGATGCTGGCAAGATTAAATGATGTTTAGGTATCCAGTCTTCATCATAACCCTTCTGTGTAGTGTTTATTGGCGACCCAATAAATAAAAACACAATCATGATGAAGTCCAACTATATTTCATCAAATACACTGGAGAATTTCAACAGGCAGCTGCTGCTGACGTCTCGCTTACTAACTAGCGCCCGAGAGAGAGTGTATTGTGTAGTACGTAATACCATATATAGGGTGGCATGCATATTTGTGTGGTGAAGGTTATAAAAGGAGTTAATAAGGATTAATCTACATCCTTCCTCTTAAAGAAGTAAAGCATATATAGTGGTTAGTGGAATAAATATAAAACACCAATATAAGGTGCGGCATTTATTATTTTACTGCATATGAGAGCACATAGAACTAAACGGGTCATGCAGAGTTCAAGTGTAGCCAGTAAATTTTCCAATTAGTGGGTTTGGCTTGCAGACACAACCTGCACGTGTACGATAATAACCTCCAGCAGACACCTCATCCTTCGCAGAGGAAGCAAGTCCCTTATTGGGTGAACGTGGAGAAGACACCGGTGGAGATTGGGGCACCGGGGAAGGCAGGGATGTCACTGGCACCGGCAGAGGAATCGCTGGAGCAACATTCGCAGAGCATGAGGGAAGACCGGCGGGCTGGTCCGGGTAAGGACGTGGAGGTTCTGGTTCATTAACCGAAAGGTGTTGGCGCAATCGCCGATAGATGCCATTGTCAATACTGACCAAGTACGAGCATGGTTCTGCAGTGGACCCCAGAATGACTCCGAGGCGGTCGTAACCTCGAAGTGACCGCAAACGGGCAACCTGTCCCTTGGAGCAGAGAGCTGGTTTTATCGTAGTATTTTCTTTGTATGTCGCAGCGGCGTTGGAGCTGGGATTGGATCACTGACGGCGCACAAACTTGTGGTTCTGGTAGTTACTTGGCCATAGGCAGAGTGGAGGGGTTCGCCATGACACGAGCCGTTCGGCTGCAGATCCCAGGAGAGGATCGTGGATGATGTTCCAAAGGTTTAGTAAGTCGAGATAAACATCAGAGCCGGCCCTGTGTGAGCATTCCATTAGTTCCTTTGCACTTTTTACTGCACGCTCAGCCAGGTGGTTGGACTGCGGGTACTCGGGGCAACTGGTAATGTGATGAAAGTCCCAGTTTTTCGCGAAATTCCTGAAGAGCTGACTGGAGAACTGAAGTCCATTGTCTGAGAGCAGCTTTAGGGGGGCTCCGCGGACAGAGAAGTGACGAGTTAGTTTCTGAATGACCATGGCTGAGGTCGGGCTACTGAGCAGGTCGATTCCATCCCATCCTGAGCAGGGATCAACTAAAACCAGGTATTGTTGACCGTGCCATTCAAAGATGTCGGCTGCTAATGTGGACCAGGGTAAGTCTGGCGTGGGGTGCAAGAGGAGTGGTTGTTTCTGTTGGTGCGGGGTCAAGCTATTGCAGATCGGTCAGGCAGCAACCTTCTCTAGAATGTAATTAGCCATGTCTGGCCAGAACAGCATTCCTTTCGCTTGTTGAAAGGTTATTTCTGCAGCGGGATGGCCCCCATGGACAATGTCAAAGTATTTGCTGTGAAGAG
Organism: Leucoraja erinaceus; assembly: GCF_028641065.1. Lineage (NCBI taxonomy): Eukaryota > Metazoa > Chordata > Chondrichthyes > Rajiformes > Rajidae > Leucoraja > Leucoraja erinaceus. Next base: position 47,630,723 of record NC_073388.1, on the reverse strand, counting down.
ACTTTGGGTTGTCCACCTTGTGTCCTTTCATTATCATGTCGTCCTAAATGACCAGTTTGTCACGGACAGGGAAAAATGGGCGGACAGCTTGTGGCAGGTGGCGCTGTTTGGCTGGCCAGCTGCGGTGGATGACAGTGGCCAGCGATTGTAGTGTTTCGTCTGCAGCTGTTTGTGACACTAGGATGTCTAAACTGGCAGATGGGAGGTAGGAGACCATCATAACAGTGTACCCCTCATGGGTCCCTAAATGGTCAGTTATACCCTGAAGAAACGCAGAGCAAAGCAAAGGCCCTTCTTTTCTCTTTATGATGGTTTCCAATCTCCTTTGTTTTTAGTGTCTTATTTATATGACATGGCAACCTCAATATTATTGCAAACAGATTAGTTATCCTATTTTTCAAAAAAGTGTACTTTGATCTAAAGTGCCCTGAGCTGGGGAGATGTTGATGCCATCAACCATGCTGAGATCCACAAGGCTTTCGCCAAATGCTGGGAACTTAATTCAGTTCAAGAAACACTTGAATATCATGGCTGTAGAGGGTCTTGCAAAAAATCATCATAATGATAGCAGGCCAAGAGGTTACTTTTGAAAATACTCCAATAGCCTGAGAAACATGTGACTGCAGGCCCAACAGGAGAATAGTCTAAGGCTAATGACTCAACCCTTCAAGTCGCAAATCATGAGACAACCCAAGCAGTTACATTAAAAAAGGGAATTTTAACCCGAAAAATAGCTATATTCGTTGCTGCCAATTGTAATCTCACTTCTCACTCACTAAATATCATATATGAAATATAATATTATATTATCAACGCATCATTTCATTGCACTGGTGTTTAGGTTAAACTAATCTGAATTTGCTTTTCCATAACATCTTTCAGGTCACAGAATGCTGCAGACTGCATCACAGCCAACAAATAACTATTGATGATATACACGAAAACCTGGAGTAATTCAGCGGGTCAGAGAGCATCTCTAGAGAAAAGGAATAGGTGACGTTTTCTCCAGAGATGCTGTCTGACCTGCTGGGTTACTCCAGCTTTTTGTGAAAATCTTCAGTGAAAACCAGCATCTGCAGTTCTTTCCTACACAAATAACGATTGAAGTTGGTCACTGGGAAATGCAAAAAATCTTTTCTAAATGGAAAGAAATTTGAACTGAATGATATCCAGGTACACAAACTGAAAAAAATAACAGACAAATGGAGTAAGTAGTTAAATGGCACATTGGACTTTATTGCAAGATGATTGTACTTTAGAAATAGATAGAGACAGGGACATTGCAGTGACAGGAGGGTGGCTTCAGATTCTTGGGTGGAAATAGTCATGCAGCAATGGAGGCAGGCTCTTCAGCTCAACTTGTTCATGCTCACCCCGAGCTAGTCCCATTTGCCTGCAATTAGCCCATATTCAACTAAAGCTCTTTATGCATGAGCCTGTCTTAAATATATCTTTAACAATGTATCTGTAGACCCATCTCTTCCACTTCCTCTGGCAATTTGTTCCATACACCACACACCCTCTGTGAAAACTTGACTCAGTCCTTTTTTAATCTTTTACTCTCACTTTAAACCTACACCCTCTAGCTTTGGACACCCATGTTCTGGGGGAAAAACAAACACCTCGGATGAACAAGAATATCCATAATTTGTCGAGGGTTTTATCTGTAGAATTTAGAACTGGCGATCCAGAGACGTACAGCATGTCCAGATACAACCTCAAACACCAACAAGAGCATAGAGACAATTCCCGACTGAGATGGCATCACAGACGAAAATTCTCAACAGTTGGGATGCTGTCACACGGCTTGCATGCTGTCACCTTGTGTAAGTTGAAACTGGGTCGCGTAAGTGTCATCACTTCCAGATGATTTCAATCCTTTTATACACGCTTTAAAAGGGATAATGATGACACACCTACATGAACACCTCACAGCCGCCGGCAACCCAATGATCGGCGTCTCTGAGGCCGATGTCAGAGCATCCATCGGGTGTCGGGCCCATTCAGCGTTTCTGGCCCAGCTGTTAAGATCTGTGCGTACTGATTGGTTGAAACATTCAAGGACATCTTTAACCTGTTGCTTCTGCAGCCCAAGGTTCCACCTGCTTCAAAGGGGCAACTACAGTTCCTTCAATAATGATTGGGATAAAGACCCATCTATGTTCAATATGGACAAAGACCCATCTATGTTCATTACTGCTGTAATTTCTACATGGTGAAACGAAAATGTATAAAAATGGCCTTTATTAAAATCTGACAATGTACACTTTAACCACTTGGGATTTTTTTTCTATTACAAATCTCAAATTGTGGAGTACAGAGGCAAATAAATGATGCGTCTTTGTCCCAAATATTAGGAGGGCACTGTAATCTAACTCACTCTTGAAAACATTCAGTGAATTGGCCTCCAATGCCTTCTGTGGCAGAGAATTCCACAGATTCACAACTCTCTGGGTGAAAAAGGTTTTCCTCATCTCTGTCCTAAATGGCCTCCCCTTATTCTTAAACTGTGACCCCTGGTTCTGGACTTCCCCCAACTTCGGTTTCCGAACATTTTTCCTGCATCTACCCAGTCCAATCCTCTAAGAAATATATATATTTCTATAAGATCCCCTCATCCTAAATTCCAGCAAATACAAGCCCAGTCGACCCACTCTTTTATCATACATCAGTCCCACCATCCCGGGAATTAACCTGGTGAATACCCTCCTTCAATAGCAATAATGTCCTTCCTCAAATTAGGGGAACAAAATTGCACACAATACTCAAGTTAGCTAACTTAATGTGCCCCAAACTACCATCTCCTCTTCCGTAATATCAATGTTTCCGAACATCACTGTTGTTTTTACCAAATATAGAAAGAGCTGCCATAGAAAGTTGTAGAGGCAAGTATAATAACAATGTTCAGAAGATAGTTAAAACTGGTATAGTCAATAAATGTTTGGAGGGATAGGGAGGGGCTAAATGCAGGAAAATGGAACAAGCTCAGATAGACCTGTTGGTTGGCATGAATGAGTTATTTTAGCAGAGGTAGTACACTCCCACAAGGGGAAGGTATGGGAACGAAGCCCACAGCTCTGTTAATGACAAAAGGAGATGGAAGATATGAACAAAGGAGGAGGGTGCATGATAAATATCAGGGCTCGCACTTAACTTTTTTTCTCTGTTTCCAGCCAGTCAGCTTTTTAGGTTGCCAAATTACAGTTTAGACGGTCATGTAAGATGGCTTGCACGATGCGTGCGATAATGTGCTCGGACGAAGTGCGTAGTTACCAGCCGGAATTATGCTCAATGAAGCATTCACATATTATTTCTGCTTCAAATAAAGTCACAAACTAAACATATTCACCAATCAAGACATGATATATACCACAATGGCATGCAGCAAAATTATAATCTCAACTCTTTTTACACGTTGCAATGAATGCAATTTCTATTATTTCTTTCCACTTCCAAACAAAAGTGTGGTTGGATTATTCAGCGTATGATCAACCTCGGTGAGACCATGTGCAGGCTTGGCGATCACTTCGCACAACACCTCCACTCAGTTCGCAATAACCAACCTGATCTCCCGGTGGCTCAGCACTTCAACTCCCCCTCTCATTCCGAATCCGACCTGTGCCTCCTCCATGGCCAGAGTGAGGCCCACCGTAAATTGGAGGAGCAGCACCTCATATTTCGCTTGGGCAGTTTACACCCCAGCGGTATGAACATTGACCTCCAATTTCAGGTAGTCCCTGCTTTCTCCTCCCCTTACCAGCTCTCCCTCAGCCCACCGTCTCCGCCTCTTCCTTTCTTCTTCCCCCCCCCCCCCCTCCCCCACCCTCACATCAGTCTGAAGGAGGGTCTCGACCCGAAACATCACCATTGGTTCGCTCCATAAATGCTGCTTCATCCACTGAGTTTCTCCAGCATTTTTATCTACCCATTCATACAAGTTCTGTTATCCTACTTTCCTCACCCTCTCCCTACACATTAGGAGCAATTTTACAGACAAGTTAATCTACAAAGTCATTGCTTCTTTGGGATGTGGGAGGAAACCCACACGCCGGCAGGGTGAATGTGCAAATTCAACACAGACAGTGCCCGAGGACAGGATCGAACACAGATCCCTGACGTGTGAGGTAGCAAGTCCACCAGCTGTGCCACTATATTTAGTTTTCCAACACACAAAAAATATATACGTTGATAACTTTGGTTATTAAAAGAAAGAAAGTATCCATTTTCAGTCTTAAATCTCTTAGTGACGCTATGTCCCCCTTAACAGCTACTGTCTGTTTTAATTCAGTTCAAGACTATGGGGTAGTACATTGGCCATAAAGTTGCTGCCTAAAAGTGCTCAGAGACCCGGAATTGATCCTGAATATGGGTGCTGTCTGTGTGGAGTTTGTTCCTTTTCCCTTTGATCACATGGGTTTTCTCCGGGTGCTCGTTTCCTTCCACATTCCAAAGGTGTGCAGGAACCTTTTTCAGACCCAATCCAAAATGTAATATTTTCCTTTTGTCCAGAGATTCTGTCTGACCTGTTGAGTTACTCCAGCTTTTTATATCTATCTTCAGTTTAAACCAGCATCTGCAGATCCTTCCAATACGATAGAATTTTATTAATCCCAGGAGGGAAATTGTGTGTGTGGGAGGGTATATATATTGTACACACACACACACAGTACTATGTTTACATATTCTGTTGTGCTGCTGCAAGCAAGGATTTCATTGTTCTAACTGGGACGTGAGAGAATAAAACACTCTTGACTTACATCGCTAATGTGTGGGATAGAACTAGTGTACGGGTGATCGGTGGTCAACGTGGACTCGGTGGGCCGAAGGGCCGGTTTCCATGCTGTATTTATTAATTAAACTAAAAACACTAAAATCAGAGGGAGTCTAAAGAAGGGTCTCTACCCAAAACATCACCCAACTTCTTCTATCCAGAGACGCTGGCTGCTCCATGAAGTTCCCCCACACAATTAAATCATGAAATAGTCTTCACCCTACCATAGTTACCCAACCAGACAAATTTAAGGTAGCTCTTTCCCCCGCCCCCCCCACCAAGAACCCTTTTTTGTTTAAGTCCAAGTCAAGAGAGTTTTATTGTCATGCGCCCCAGATAGGACAATGAAATTCTTGTTTGCTGCAGCACACCAGAATATGTAAACATAATACAGAACAGGAGATAAAAGTTCAGTGTGTCTATATACCATAGAACATATATATACACACAATAAATAAACAGATAAAGTGTGATAGGCTGTTATTGTTCAGAGTTTGGGGTTTTGTGGTGGAACCTCCACCACATCTAGTTTAAATTTCATTTGGAATATTTTGAGGACCAGGAAACCAAGAAGCAAGAGTTACTCCAGCTCCAGGGAGTGATTCTGCGTTAGTTTTTAGCGGTTGCGGCGAGGCAGCAACGGACAGCAATGCCGGCCAGGTCTCCCACAATGCAAAGGGAGGGAGAAAGTGCTGTTGCCGTGGCAGTGCTGCCAATGATGTGCTGGACGTGGTTGTGCGCATGTGCAGGGCGACTAGCCATGCCGGCAGATGACGTGCGGCCGGAGAGTGGTGAGCCAGCAGGCGGAGACGGAGAGTGACAGAGAGAGAGAGAGAGAGAGAGAGAGATAGAGAGGGGGGGGGCCCACTCAGAGTTGAACCGCAGGTGTCCCGGGTGCTTGCCAAGCCGGGCAAAATGACACTGCTTTTAGGTCTGAAGAAGGGTTTCTGCTCGAAACGTTGCCCATTTCATTCGCTCCATAGATGCTGCTGCGTTTCTCCAACACTTTTGTCTACCTTCGATTTTCCAGCATCTGTGCAGTTCCTTCTTAAACTGCTTTTAGGCGGGACTTTAGGAGGCCATTGGCACCCGGGCAACCGTTAATTTAATAAAATATAGTGTGAATAGTTCAAATGAGAACCAGGATGCTAATGCAAACAAATTAGTAGGAATAGCCAGTCAACCCCTTCAGCTTTAACCATCTTGCAAATGGCCATGACTGACCTGATTGAAACCTCTACTTTGCATACCTACCTATTCACACTAACCCTTCATCCCTTTGCTTATCAAGAACTTGTAATAAAACTGTATCTTAAAAATATTCAGACTATTTCCGCCAGTCTTGGAAGAACAGTTCCAAAACTCTCAACCATGGTGTCATACAGCACAGAAACAGGGCCTTTAGCCCATCCAGTCCACACTGATCAACAATTACCCTTTTACAATAATCATATTTTATTCTTCCAATATTCCCAATGAATGCCTCTCAAATTCTACCATTCACCTGCTCACCCACAATGCCCAGTTAACTTCCAATTCCAAGGAAACCCACATGGTCACAGGAAGAACATGCAAGTTTCACACAGATTGCACCAGAGATCAAGATTGAACCCAATTCACTGGAGCTGTGAGTCAGCAGCTCCATTAGTTATTCATCAGCTGCGATATTAGAGTTCATCTTTGTCTTAATGAGCAACCCATTATATTTATACAATGCCATCTCGCTCTGGATACTCCCACAGATGAAACATCTGTTCCACATTCACCTTGCCAAGATCCCTCAAAGGTTTCAATCAAGCCCCCATCTCACTTCAAGATTCCAGTTATATAAACTTAGGATGAATAATCTTTCTTTGTAAAACAATTGCCCCATTCTAGGTATCAGTCTCTAAACTACTCTCAACATTTTAACATTATTTCTTAAAAAGGAAAACCCATGTTGAACATAGTACTCCAAATATGGTCCCACATAATTGAAGTATAACCTCGCCACTTTTATTTTACTGAATCACCTTGCATTAAATTTGACATTCTGTTAGCTTTCTCAATCAGATGCAGTACCTGCATGCCAGCTTTTTTGCAAATCATGCACAGATATCCTGATAGCTCTGAAAGTGGAAGTGAAAAAGAAAATAAGGCAAGGAAAGAGAGAATAGGAAAGAGGACAGCTTGTGTTAGAAAGAATTCAATGGCTTTTATAACAAGGCCTTTCTTTCACCCTGTCAGAGGTTATGAGCTGGAATTCATTGTCTTCAGCAGAATCAATCATGGCTTTCAAGGGGAATTGGATAGCCACAAAGGAAAATATACAAGGCTACGGAGAAAGTGGTGAAATGAGTTAGCCAGTACGTATTTAATGGGCACAATGTTGTTTCATTGTTGTAATGAGATTATGATTCTTACCTTCCCCAATTGGTGCTGGGTCTGGTCCAGTTTTTTCAAAATTAATGACCACTCCACTTTGAACTTTCTGTACTAAGGATTCTAGGCACTGGTTTAACATCCGCTGTGTGCGCACACAGTAGGACCGACCTTAAACAGAAATAAAATGAAATGCAAGATTAGTATATCAAGTACATTACAATCTACAAAATAATTGATGCAGTGGCTCAAATTCATAAAACCCTTGGACAAACTGCACGCTAAAATACTACTTTTACTCTGAGTACAGAAGCGACACTATGGAAACAGACACTGCACACAATGTGCAAAGGATGATGGATAAGTACGAGTGGCAATGTACTGAGTGATTTATCTAAATCTCTCATTTTCCTCCTGAATAAATTACATTTAGTAATGATAGATCATTTACCGTAGATTGCCTCTTCCTCATTCTTTGAGTGAAGTTCAACCTCCACATACAAATGGGTATTTCCTCCATCCTATGAGAAACCACTCTCTGGGACAGTGTCCCCAAAAATTTTCATGTTTCAAGTCAGATGATCTTCCCCAGCTCTGCTGATTCACAGCCTCACTCGGGAGCAGATCCACTTGTTCTTTGCCTGTAGGAACAACAAGTAGGGATCTTCAAGCCCTGTGAAAGCACAGAAAAATGCCAATTGCAATCTGCACTCCCACAAGTTGCTGCATTGACAGGTTAACTGTTCTGTCTACAATGGCATGTGGCACATAGCTGGCAGGGGACCAATTAATCCCTATCCTATCTCATTTAAAATAAAGTCACGTGGGGCTATTGGCTCATATCAAACAAAAATATGATATTTCAAACACCTGAAGAATGATTTGGATGGAATCACTACAAAGGTATAGCATTTATTTTAATTCAGAACAACTCATCATTGGTTCTCAACTCCTTCTTTACCAAAATATTTTATTGTCTTCAGGGCTCAGAAAAGGAGAGTGAGATGGATGCTGGATGAGTGCAGCTTCAACAACACTCAAGAAGCAATAGTCAGGATCGAGCACTCTGCTCAACAGGCATTCAACCCACCACAATGAACAAACACTGCTTCTATCATCGAACGACTGCAGCAGTAATTTTATTATAAACAAGAGGCACTGCAGCAATTTGACATGGTTTCTACAATAAATAGCAAAATTAAAAAGATAGATTAAAACTCTTCCAAGCAACATCTATGGAAAATTAAGTAAATTGGAAAATGGGTAAAACTATAGTGCAATGGAAGGAAGACATTCAAAGAAAGAGATACCAATACCGAGTTCATGACCTTGGTAGCAAGAGCTGGCTGCATATGACAGAATTAGGTATGAATAAATACAAGCGGGTCTATAAAATTTCAAAAGATGGAAAGGCAGCACGTGCAGATTCTGGTGATTGATATAGTGAACACCAAACAAGGAGTACAAAAGTTTTTTTTAAAAGAGGTATGAAAATCAAAATTCATTCCAATTATATCATGAAAAAAGAGGATTGTCTGCAGTAGCAGGGAAATCATATTTCCTACTGGTTTTCCGAGCTTAGTTCCCACAAATCCCCCCCCCCCCCCCCCCCCCCCCACTTATTATATCGTGTATACTATTCTCACAAGAGCTCTGGTGAAATACAAGTCAATCGGCTTAAATGGGGGGGAAAAAATCCAATGGCTAGTTAAACCTTGCACAAAAGATGATTGTGGGTATAATTAATAATCACATCCACACAACAAAATTACAGGAGTGTTTCAGGGCTGTATCTTTGGCCCATACATCTGAATTGTTTCATCAAAGACCTTCATTTCATTACAAGTGGCGACTTGTGCAAATAACGGCAAAATGTTCAATTGTTTTTAGAACTCCTCAGCAAATATAGCTGTCTTTACCAGTGTGTTGCAAGACGTGGACAACATTTATGCTTGGGCTGATAAATGGGAGGTAACATTTTCCCCACAGAGTACCAAGCCATGGCCATTCTAACACCTGTGGAAAAGTGCCTTCCTTGACAGTTAGAGCCTTCAACATCAATATCCTGGGTGATGTCGATATGCAAGTTAACTAGTAATATAAATAATGTGAATGGTATCCAACACCTACTGACTTAACGCCTATCACCTCAAACGTTTACAACATCTAGATGGCACGATGTGAATGTATCCAAGAACTAAAGCAACAGGCATAAGTGAAGATTACTTCCTGCATAATCCCAAGTCACACATCATCTCAAATTGGAATCACAGATGGGGTACGTTGTACAGAGAGTACGTTGAACAATCCCAGTTCCAGGCATACACTAGCCCTATCCCCAAACTCTATCTCCGTTACATTAAAGACTGCATTGGTGCTACCTCCTGCACCAATGTAAAACTCGTGGACTATATCACCAATTTCTATCCTGCACTCAATTTCACCTGGACCATCTCTGACACCTCCCTCCCCTTTTTTGATCTCACTGTCTCCATCACAGGAGATAGACTATCGACTGACGTCTATTACAAACTCACTGACATCCACAACTATCTTAACTACACTTCTTCTCACCCCGCTTCCTGCAAAGACTCTATCCCCTACTCCCAATATGGGGTGTTCCATACCAGGACATCCGGGGTGTCCTCATTCTTTAGGGTTCCCCTCTTCCATCAAAGATGAGGCCCTCACAAGTGTCTCGTCGGTACCCTTGCTCCCCCTCCCCCTGGTCGCAAAGGTCCTCCTAACCCTTACTTTCACCCCATCAGACGTTGCATAAAATACAATCTTCCGACATTTTCGCAACCTCCAACGGGACCCACCTCTCGTTACATTTTCCCATCTCCATCCCTTTCCGCCTTCTGCAAAGACTGTTACCTCTGCAACTCCCTGGTTAACTCATTCCATCCCACCCAAATCACCCCCTAATCAGGTACCTTCCCCTGCAACCGCAGGAGATGCAACACCTGTCCCTATACCTCCTCCCTCGATTCTGTCCAAGGCCCCTGGCAGTCCTTTCACGTTAGTTCAAGATGTACTCTTCTGCATCGGCGAAACCAAGCATAAACTGGATGATCATTTTGCTGAATACCTTCGTTCAGTCCGCCTGGACCTACCTGATATCCCGGTGGCCAAACTTTAATTACCCATCCCATTCCCATACTGTTAATCCAGCATTTTGTGTCTGTATCAAATTGAAAATCCAGTTCTGTTTCTTTGTCGTTGCTGGGTCTAAATCCTCAAACTCCATGACAATATTATGGAAGTACCAGAAGGAAGGACTGTAGCAGCTCAAGAGTGTAACTCACAAACCTCTGAAGGACTATTAGAAGTGGGCAATAAATGCATTTTACCATTTTTGTCCAGATCACAAAGAATGAATGCAAAGCAGTAAATGAGGGGAACATATCAATATTAACAGAGCAAATTAAAACTGAAGAAAATATGATATTAATCAGTAGCACATCTCGATTATTTCTGACACTTAAAGGAATATAAGGAATATAAAGGAATTCCGTAAAATAGTCCTAGAAAATGGAGTTGCAACTATTCACTACAGCAAAAGGATTTTTGTACATTGAAAATGTGTTTGAGCAAAAATTTGTAAATTAAATTTTCATGAATCAAAAATTCATTTTAGGTGAGAATATTGTAAACATCCTAATGATTGAATTTTCATTCTCTCTCTCTGTAGTTAAATATGTCTTTAGTTAAATCATTTTTTCTATTTTAAAATACATCTTACTCTGCTATTTAAAATAGGAACATTAAAGAAATGGTAGGCAAGTTAACCAAGCAATTTTTACTTGCATGTTCTGAGTACAATTGATTGAATGAACATGCTGGAAAACTCTGACTTGATGAGAGAGTGAACACAAATTTGTAATGGTTAGGTATTGCCCAATGAATTACTTTTTTTTAAATGGGGATTGTCAATGTATATTATACATTTGAACATCCAGAAAAAGCATTTGATATAGACCAGACTACCCAAATCGACAGTAATAGTTTTGAGAACAGAACATACTAATGAAGGAAACCCATCTAGTGTATGTTGAGGAACCAACTACAAAACAGGATACAATATTGCACATTGCAGATTAGTAAGTAATTTTTTATTTATATAGCACTTTTAAATCAAATCACGTTGAAGTCAAAGTGCTTTACAGAGAAGAAATCAGATTACCATACATCCATATAAAATAAAAAAATATAAAAGACACAACACACTATAGAAATTAATATGAACGTTCCCCCACAGCATAATCAACACTTTCCACTGTGAGGGAAGGCACTAAAAAGTCCAGTCCTCCTCCTCTTAGTTCACCCGAGGCCTCCGCAGTCACCACAACGGCGGCCCGATGACATAGGCACCCTCGCGGGATGACGGCCTCGGGAGAACACTCTTCACCGGCAATGGAGTATCTGGAACGGCCGCTTCCTCCCGGGAGACCGAGGCTCCCGAAGTCCACCGCCCGCGCTGGTTGGAGCCCGGCAAGAGATCCCAGGCCCCGCGGTGTTTGAAATCAGCGCCGCCCGCAACCACAGCTCCACGATATTCCCGTCGGCGGTCTTCAGCCCTCCGGAGCCCCACATGGCGACCCGGGCAAGGTATGGCCCGTTCCACGACGGTGCCTCAGCGCTGTGCCGCCGCCGAAGCTGCAGTCCAGGCAGGAAACGCCGCTCCCGTCCCGCTGGCAGGCCGCATGGAGAGGGCGAAAATGCGACTCGGAGGAAAGCCGCATCTCCGACCAGGTAGGACTCAGAAAATAGTTTCCACCTCCCCCCCCCCCCCCCACCACCCCCCACATAAAAGACTAGACCTCCAAAATAAAAGTTTTTTAAACACTAAAAAGGGTAAAAAGATGGACTGCAGGCAGAGCAGCTATACACAATGGCGCCCCACTCCTGCACATCCGCCATATTGAAAACGCAGTAGATTAATTAATTAATTAAGGATTAATTAATAATCTGATAGTTAAGGGGCCTTTCGGAAACTGATCATTAAGATGGCGTTTTATATTAAACTGGAAGTGATTTAGATCAATTGGCAAAACAAAACAAAGGTGTGAGACATGATTTAACTATGGAAGATTGGAGACCAACATTAAAAAGGTATGACAGTAAACAAGCAATGGCATAGCTAGCTGTCTAACATCAGCAAGGAATACGCTGGGATCTATTATTAAGAAAGCAATAACTAAGCATCTAGAAAATAAAGTTGGTATTGGGTCAAGTCAAGATGGATTTGTGAAAGGGAACGATTTAACCAATCTGCTGAACTTTTCTGAAGTTATTAACAGGAGAATAGACAAGGGTGAATTAGTTGCGCTATATGGTCATAGTCTTACAGCATGAAAACAGGCCCTTCAACCCAACCTGCCCACACTGGCCAACATGTGCCATCTACACTTGTCACACTTGCCTGCATTTGGCCCATATCTCTCTAAACCTATCCTATCCGTGTACCTGTCCAAATGCTTCTTTTTTTATTTTTTTATTTTATTAGAAGTAGTCACATGGCACCAAAGTGCCTAATATATATTTTCATAATACATTTTATGTACAACTTCTTTTTTTTTTGTTACATTGAAAAAAGATTAGAATAAGAAAAATAAGTTAGATAGTAAAAGATAGAAAGATGTGAAATATATAGTGTGTGAAGAAAGAAAACGAGTAAATGAAGAAAGTTGAGAGAGAAAATAGAGAAAATAAAATAAAAAAGAAAAGGAGATCATTATTTATAATCTTGACCAACCCTCGTCCAGTCCTGAAACAGTTATTTTACAATTGTGTTGCACCATATGATTAAAAAAAAAAAACAACCGATGAATGGAGACCAACTCGTTATGAATTGGTCTGATTTATCCTTTAGGAGGAATCACATTTCAAGATGAGCTGTGTCCAACATACTTGCAATCCACATTTTAAGCGTTGGTATTGATGTACCCTTCCAAAATTTAAGTATTAATTTTTTTGCTATTATTAAACCATAGTTATTGCTTCTTAAATATTGCAATAGTACCTGCCTCAACTATCTTCTCCGGCCGTGCACTCCATACACCCACTACCTAGTATGTGAAAAAGTTATCCCTCAGGTTCCTATTAAATCTTTCCCCCCCTCATCTTAAACCTATGTCCTCTGGTTCTTGATTCCCTACTCTGGCAAGAGAATCGATGCCTCTATCTATTCCTCTCATGATTTTATATACCTCTAAGATCACCCATCATCCTCCTGCACAGGCCTTTAAGTCCTGGCAACATCCTTGCAAATCTTTTCTGCATCTGTTCCACCTTGACAACATATTTCCTATAACATGGTGACCAAAACCAAACACAGTACTCCAAATGCAGCTTCACCAACATCTTATTCTCATGCAACATGAACTCCCAACTTCTACTCAATACTCTGACTAGTGAAGGCCAATGTGCCAACATTATTTTTGACCACCCTACCTGAAGACTGAACGCTGTGATACTACTTCCAACTAACTAAGTACCTGCACTACTAGATCCATCTGCTCTACAAACACACCACAGAGCCCTACCATTCACTGTGTCGGTTCAGCCCATGTTAGTGCTCCCAAAATGCAACATCTCTCATTTCTCTATATTAAATTCCATCAACCATTCCACAGCCCACGTGCCGAACCCAACCGTTCAAGATCCTGCTGCAATTTTTGACAACCACTTTCACTATCTACAATGCCACCCACTTTTGTGTCATCCAGAAACTCGCTGTCCATGCCATGAACGTTCTCATCCAAATCATTGATACAGTTGACAAAACAGGCCTAGCAACGAACCGAAACACACCACTAGTCACAGGCCTCCAGTCCAAAAAGCAACCTTCCACAAAGACGAAGTCCCAAATATTATGGAGGACACTGTATCTCTGTTTCGTTCTATGAAGCCAATTTTCTACTCATTCAACCATCTTTCCTTGAATCCTGCGGGATCTAACCTTCCAGAGCAGCCTGCCAATTCGAGAGACATGACCTCCCACGAACAAAACCATGTTGGCTACCCCTAATCAACCCTTGTCTGACTAAATGCATGTATATCCTATTCCTCCAAATATTCTCTAGTAATGTTCCTGTAAAGTACCATTGACAGTCATAAAACTTCATAATACGTACTTTAATAAGAAAATATACAGGAACCACATACATAGGTAGTGTAGGCTCGAAGTCGTAGATTAAACTGAAAGCATGGCTGCCTCGCATTCCACAAAATAGCATGGTGGAAAGCCAACATGGATAACGGATTGGATCAGCAATAGCAAAACCAGACATGGATCAATAGAATAGAATAGTTTGTTTATTGTCATTGTAACATGAACCATGTACAACGAAATTTAAAAATGTCAGCCAGTCAGTGCACCATTCAAACATTTCTAAAAGCTAAAGATACATACTAGGTAAAAAATTAAAAAAGATAAACAACTAAAATAAATATCATGAAAATAGCACGCATAAACACCCAACCCTACATCCTTCTGTCGATTTCACAGTGTACCACAGTCCCTTAGTATGTATCGCCCCTGCGTTCCTTGGCGGTTACATTTAGTGCCTTTATAGCAGTGGGGTAAAAACAGTTTTTAAGTCTGTTTGTCCTTCTCCTTGTAGATCTGTACCGTCTGCCTGACGGCAACAGTTCAAACAGGGAGTGTCCGGGGTGGGAAATGTCCTTTATAATACTCTGGGATTTTTTGATGCAGCGGGAACTGTGTAAGTCCTCCAAGGTAAGGAGAGGGCAGCCGACAATCCTCTGGGCGTTGTTAATGGCCCTCTGGAGCGCTTTCCTCTGAGCCGCTGTGCAGCTGGTGTACCATACGCATACACAGTATGTTAGGATGCTCTCAATGGAGCACCGATAAAAGGACAGCAGCAGTCTCTGATTGATGTTATTCTTCCTGAGCACCCTCAGGAAGTGCAGTCTCTGCTGGACCTTTTTCAGCAGCAGCAATAGTGATTGATCTACATCCTCCTTAGGCTTTTGCCCATAGGCTAAATACAAGCATGCAAAGACATAATATATCTATCAGTGTGTGCGTGGGGTGTGTGTGCGCGCGTGGGGTGTGTGTTCCTCGAAAACCAAATGCCGAAACGCGGAAATTTTTACATATTTCAGTAGAGATTTTCCTTGTGATTTTAGAAATCCACTCCTCTGTACATTTAGCACATTATTTTCCGGACCTTTTTATTAAAATTGTTGACCAATCTGACATTTTTTTTTAAAATCTGACCGCTGCCCAGCTGTTGACGTTACAATAACAGTAACATCTTCTGTTAGAAATTTTCCTTATGATTTAAAAAATCCAATCCTCGATATATTTGGTCAATTATTTCCCGAGATATTTACTAAAATTTATCACCAAACTGACATTTAAAAAAAATAAACGGCATCCCAGCTGCTGACCTCACAATACCTTTGTGAGGCCCACCGCCTGCCTTCTGGCCCTGCCCACTGCACCCCCACCCGCTGTGGATTAAGTGTTGTTTATTTCTTTTTTCATAGCATTTAATTTTATTGTGTCTCATTTAACTCCAACAGGGCTCGAAATTAAAGGTTGCCCGGGTGCCACTGACCACTCAAAATGCCGCCGGTCAACCTAAACGGCGAGTCATTTTGCCCGGCTTGGCAACTTGGTTTATACCGAAGATATATCGTGGGAAAGATGCTAAGTGTGGCGTGGCTGGAGGGTCGGAGCAAATGACGGGCCCCGCACAGCAGCAGCGGCGGCTCCATCTCCTCCTACACCCCGCCCGGCCTGATAATGCTATAGGATCGTTGCTGTTAGCGGCCGCTGCTGCCACTCCGCCAACGGCGCTTTCAAAACAAACTCTTGGAGGAGGGAGGTGTCGGTCAGAGGCGGGAGGGTTGGGGATGAGGATAGAGCGCGGTGATTGGAGGAGGGAGACGTGCCAAAACACTCTCGGCAGCCCTGCACCGCCACTTGACTGCCCCGTCCCCACCCGCACAGATCCCCCCCATTCAACCCGCGCTCTATCCTCACAATTTTACCTATTCCAACCAACGCACTAATTCCCCTGCCTCAATCCATCCATTCCGCACCGATTGCCTTCACAACCCCCCCAATGCCATCTATCCATCCTGCACTGATTCACCCCCCCTCCTCTATTGTGCTGGAAATGTCTTCGGAGCGAACATTGACCATTTGATAACGGAATGCAATAAAATGTTTTGATTCCTAATATTATTTGTTTTAATCCATAAAGATGGATGAATTAAATTGTGACCACGTGAAACATTAATACCGCAGTGTTCGATTGTCACTGCTACCGTTGACACGTTATTACAGAATTCACTTTAACAACAAATCAATGCTCTTAATATGGAGTATCAGTATTGTAGTTATTTAATGGTCAACATCCACAACCATACGTTGGATTTATCCAGGTTTTACTTCTAGTCAGTCATAAACATCACAAATTTGGTCAGGGGATATTTCAGTTGAAATTTTAACGTTAATTCTGAAGTGGGAATGATGGAAAAAGCATTTATCAACAATTTATTTTTAATTTGTTGCTTACAAACTGGGTATCTTCATTGCTGTTCACAACACATACAACTAATCTGAATGTGACGTCATGACACCTTTAAATATATTACCAAAATAACATTTGCTACATTTATGTCCTTTGGCCATCTCTTGTTAGTTAGTGTAATGTTTAACCTGTCAGATGGGTATAGTCAGTTTTGTCAGCTATTATCATAAAATTCCTTTAGCAATTTCCTTGCAACCTGTATATTTTGTTGTGGATAAATTATGTGGGAAACGAGTGTTTCTGTACCAATAGCAATAACGACCCATGCTGCGGCCATGTCATGATCATTTTCAGTCCTCCACAGAAAACATGCTTGCATCAATCTGTAGTGTGCATGGTTAAGCATATATGTTACCATGGTCCAGGATTTATTGACACGTTGATCATACGATGAATAATCCAACCACATTTTTGTTTGGAAGTGGAAAGAAATAATAAAAATTGCATTAATTGCAATGTGTAAAAAGAGTTGAGATACTGTATTATAATTTTGCTGCATGTCATTGTGGTATATATCATGTCTTGATTGGTGAATGTTTAGTTTGTGACTTTATTTGAAGCAGAAATAATATGTTAATGCTTCATTGAGCATAATTCGGACTGGTAACTACATAGAAACATAGAAATTAGGTGCAGGAGTAGGCCATTCTGCCCTTCGAGCCTGCACCGCCATTCAATATGATCATGGCTGATCATCCAACAGTATCCCGTACCTGCCTTCTCTCCATACCCTCTGATCCCCTTAGCCACAAGGGCCACATCTAACTCCCTCTTAAATATAGCAAATGAACTGGCCTCGACTACGCTCTGTGGCAGAGAGTTCCAGAGATTCACCACTCTCTGTATGAAAAACGTTCTTCTCATCGCGGTTTTAAAGAATTTCCACCTTATCCTTAAGCTGTGACCCCTTGTCCTGGACTTCCCTAACATCGGGAGCAATCTTCCTGCATCTAGCCTGTCCAACCCCTTAAGAATTTTGTAAGTTTCTATAAGATCCCCTCTCAATCTCCTAAATTCTAGAGAGTTAAACCAAGTCTATCCAGTCTTTCTTCATAAGACAGTCCTGACATCCCAGGAATCAGTCTGGTGAACCTTCTCTGCACTCCCTCTATGGCAATAATGTCCTTCCTCAGATTTGGAGACCAAAACTGTACGCAATACTCCAGGTGTGGTCTCACCAAGACCCTGTACAACTGCAGTAGAACCTCCCTGCTCTTATACTCAAATCCTTTTGCTATGAAAGCTAACATACCATTCGCTTTCTTCACTGCCTGCTGCACCTGCATGCCTACTTTCAATGACTGGTGTACCATGACACCCAGGTCTCGCTGCATCTCCCCTTTTCCTAGTCGGCCACCATTAGCACTTTGTCCGAGCACATTATCGCACACGTCATGCAAGCCGTCTTAAATGATCACCTAAACTTTCATCTGGAAACCTAAAAAGTTGCCAAGGTTGCCCAGCTGGCAACAGGGAAAAAAAGTTAAGCGAGAGCCCTGTCCACTAATTATTGTTCATTCCATTGTTTTTCATCAAATTGAATTTAATTTCTCACTTACATAACTAACTCTTAACATGAACTTTTAATTTCAAAGAGAGAATTGAAAGAAAAACTTTGCGTGCGTGCGTGAGAGACCCGGCAGGCTCCTCCCCTGAATTCCATAGAGCTGCCGACAGCTTTCGTGCAGGAGACGCTCACGCTTCATTTCCAGAACATTCTGAACGCGTGACGCACACGATTGCATTTCGCTCTCTGTCTCTCTCCCCCCCTCTCGCCTAAACCCCCTTCCATCCCCTTCCCTCCCCTCCCACCTCTCTCCCCCTCCCTTTCCCCCCTCTCTCTCCCCCCTCCCCCACCCCTTCCTCTCCTCCTCCCCCTCTCCTTCTGTCTCCCCATTCTCTCTCTGCCCTCACTCTCTAACCCCCCCCCCCCCCTCTTGACGCACATGCAAGTTGGGGGCTATGCGTCAGAAGATAGGGTGGTTATGGGGAAAAAGGAGCAAATTAATAATATTAATATAATATCAAGGGGGGTAGTTAACGTGTGTGTGCGGGGGGGATAGTTAGTGTGTGTGATGCCGCATAACATCCCCCCCCCCCCCCCCCCCCCCAGCGACCGCACTTTGGGGGAACAGATCTGCACTTGGTCTAGTATACTTTTAAAAGTGTGTGTGTGTGTGTGTGTGTGTGTGTGTGTGTGTGTGTGTGTGTGTGTGTGTGTGTGTGTGTGTGTGTGTGTGTGTGTGTGTGTGTGTGTGTGTGTGTGTGTGTGTGTGTGTGTGTGTGTGTGTGTGTGTGTGTGTGTGTCTGCGCGTGTGTGTGTGTCTGTGTGCGTCATTTTGGCTTTGGAACGCAACTCCTCGAAGACCAGACAGAAAAACGTGGAGATGTTTACATATTTCAGTTGGGATTTAACTAATGATTTCAGATATCCTCTCTAAATTTGCTCAATTATTTCCCGAGATATTGCTAAGAATTATCACCAAACTGACATTTAAAAAAAATATATATAGACTGCCCAGCTGCTGACCCCACAATGCCTTTCCTCGTACCCCCCCCCCCCCCTGGATTAATGCAGATGCAGTCAACGTTCATGCGCAGTTTTCCACGAGGTACGAGCCCACGTCTCACCCCCCCCCCCCCCCCCCCCCGTTCTTCAGAAAGATTTCTGCTCTAGGCGCAGAAAGATCGAGAAAGTTCTGCAGAACAAAGATTCCACAGCTCAGCTCCGCTATAGGATCGTTGTTCTGCAGATCTCCAACTAAGAGGCGCCTCGCGCAATGAATCTTCTCCTCACTGTCGGCGCAGCTCGTGAAGCCCCGCCCCTTCCACCCCCTGCCTGCTCATTCCAGCTGTGGGTTTCCAGAGTCAGAAGCCGCTTCGCAGCCCACTCACTCGCTGCCCGCCCCCCCCCCCCTCCTCTTCTCACCTCCTCCCCTCTCCTCCCTCTCTACCGTCACAGGGGACGATCTCCACTCTGTGAGGCCCGATCGTCTGGGGGGTGCGCTTCCCTTAGCGGAAGCCACGATCGGCCAGTCCCCCGCTGCTTTTCACCGTAATCTCAGATCGGGCCGCCGGGTGCTGCCGCCCCGCTCTCTCCCCCCCCCCCCCCCCCCACTATCTCTCCCCCCTCTCTCCCCTCCCCCTGCCCTAAACCCCCTGCCCCCCTCCACTACCCCATTCCCTCCACCTCCTCCCCCACCATCCACCTTTGAAACGTATCTCCTCGAAGACCAGACACAAAAACATGGAGACATATTTCGGATGGGATTTAACTAATGATTTCAGAAATCCACTCCTCTCTAAATTTGCTCAATTATTTCCAGGCTTCCTTGCGTTTGTCTGTCTTGCCCTTCACTCTAACAGGGACGTGCATGTCCTGAACACTTGTCAGCACACTCTTAAAAATATTCCACTTTCCTGATGTTCTTTTTCCATCAAACAACCTATTCTAATCAACTTGAGCAAGCTCATGTCTCATACTCTCAAAGTTGGTCTTGCCCCAATTTAGTATTTTAATTCGTGGGCCCGCTCTGTCCCTATCTATAATTATCTTAAACCTAATAGCAGTAGTCACTGGTCCCAAAAGGCTCATCCACAGACACTTCACCCACTTGCCCCTCTGAATTTCCCAAGACTAGAGCAAGCGTTGCCCTCTCCCATATAGTGCCCTCTACATATTGCCGGAGGAAATTCTCCTGAACACATTTGACAAATCGCACCCCGATTAAACCTTCGCACTATGACATTGTCAGTCAATGTTGGTACAGTTAAAACCCCCTGCAACAACTTTATTACATCTGCAGCTGCCTGCAATCTTCTGCCACATTTGCTCGTCTAATTCCCGTTGACTATTTGGCGGTCTGTGGTACACCCCCAACAAGGTGATCATCTCTCTCTTGTTCTTCAACTCCACCCATATAGCCTCACGAGATGAACCGTCACCTCTGACCACTGCCAACACATTCTCCTTAATCAATAACGCAACGTCCCTCACTCTTTTACTCTCATCTTCGTCTCTCCTGAAGCTCCTGTACCCTGGAACATTGAGCTGCCAGTCCTGCTCCTCTCTCAACCAGGTTTTCCTATTGGTTGCAACTTCCCTGCCGCCCGTACCTATCCATGCCCCAAGTCATCTGCATTACCCGTCATGCCTCTTGCATTAAAATACGTGCAATTTAAACTATCATTCCTTCCTCACCCCCTGCCTTTCTCCTGCCTATTCTGTCCTCTATACTTTCTCTCTTCACCCTCCATACCAACTTCTAACCTCTCACCTGTACAAAAACTCACCCCTCTGCCAATCTATATTTGAACATTCAGAAGATCTTTGATAAGGTGGCACACAAGGGCTATTAAATAAAATTAGAGCACACAGCATTGGAAGTAATATACTGGTGTGGATTAATGATTGGTAAGAGACATCAAACATTTGAATCATTTTAGAATGGGCACGCTGTGACTAATGGGGCGCCATCAGGACCAGTGCTGCGGCCCAAACTGTTTAAAAGTCAACCGTGCTTTATTTTTCACATAAGCTACGGCACAGTGAAATTCTTTTTGCATATGGCACACATGCGGGCGCCGCCAGTTTCCAAAGTCAAATGTCTGGCGGGCCCATGCATTCATAGTACTGGAGCAGTTCCCATGAACCAACCTTCCTCTCCTATCCTCTCCTGATCCCGACGACCCTTCAGGCGGGTTCTCGGTCCCACCAACCGTGAGCCTTCAGGTGGACTCCGTCGAGACATTGGCGGGTTCCCAGTCCCGCCGGAGACCGCAGCAGGCGAGCCGGGCCTGCTTGCCTGGAGCATCCCAGCCCACTGCTTGCCAGCAAGGTACCAGTCCGCTCACAATCGACTGATGATTTAGATGTAGGAACCAAATGTAAGATCCATATTTGTATGATGCAAAGCTCGGTAGCAACAATTGACAGCCTTGGTGAATGAGCAAGAACATGACAGATGGAATAATGTGGGAGAAATGGGAGGTTATCCACCTTTTAGAACATTTCAAAATTAGTGTCCCATTTAAAAAACATGGAGAGGCTGAAAGGCAATCAAGGGCCTGATTAATTATTGTGCCACATGCTCATGATAGTAGAAATTGGAGGGTAAAACAGATGAATGCAAGGCTGAAGACCTGGCAGAGGATGGGGAGCCCTGAGATACTTAGATCAATGGGATTGAGTCTGGGGTGGTAGGACCTGCACAAGGAGACAGTTGCACCAAAATCATAACTTTAACATGACTGATAGATTTCTGTTAAGGCAACTATTTAGGGATATGGGAAGAAAAAATACACCTTGAACGATGAGATATTAGGAGCTTAGTTAAAAAGGAGAAGGAAGCATATGCAAGATTTAGGAAGCCAAAATCAGACAAGACCCTTGAGGAATATTCAGTAAACAAGAGAATTTAAACAAGAAATCTAGGAGGAATAAAAGAAGCTATGAAAAGCCCTTGGCAAGTACAGCATTTTGTGTACACATTTGGAAACAAGAGGGGAAAGGGTAAGTCCACTCAAGGACAAAGGAGAGAATTCATGCGTGGTGCCAGAGAATGTGGGCTTTAATGGGTAATTCACCAATATTTACTATGGATAATGGTGAAATTGATAAATTGTAGAAAATGTTGACATTGAGTGGGTTTTGGATGTCTTGAAATCAAGGACGGCGATTTCTGCAGAAGATATTTGTATCTTTTTTAGCCATAGGAGAGGTGCCAAACGACAGAATAACCAACAGAACATAGAACGAACAGGCCTTTCGGCCCACCGCGTTTGTGCTGGCCTTGATGCCAATCTAACCTAATTCTGTATGCCTGAACATAGTTTGTATCTCTCGATTCCATGCCTGTTCATGAGTCCGTCAAATCTCCAGCTAAGCCTACCACTTTGTGGGGTACGACGAATAATCCCTGTTCCAGCCCTATCCCCGAATTCTGTCTCCGCTACATTGACGACTGCATCGGGGCTACCGCCTGCACCCATGCAGAACTCAAGGACTTCATTAACTTCTATACCAATTTCCATCCTGCACTCAAATGCACTTGGACCATCTCCGACATCTCCCTTGTTTCTTGATCTCGGCGTCTCCATCACAGGAGATAGACTATCGACGGACATCAATTACAAACCTCCTAACTACCACAGATATCTAGACTACACTTCTTCCTGCCCTGCCCCCTGCAAAGACTATCCTCTACTCCCAATTCCTCAGTCTACGCTGCATCAGTGCCCAACATGAGGTGTTCCATACCATGGCATCCAAGATGTCTATATTCTTTAAGGAACAGTGGTTCCCCTCTTCCATCACAGATGAGGCCCTCACACAGGTCTCTGGTATCCCGCAGCTCAGCTCTTGCACCTCCTCCCAGCAGTCACAACAGGCACAGGGTCCGCCTAGTCCTCACCTTTCACCCCATCAGCCATTGTATACAGCACAATCCTCCAACATTTCTCCCACCTCCAATGGGATCCTACCACTAGCCACATCTTCCCATCTCCATCCCTTTTCCTCTTTCCACAGAGACCGTTCCCCCCACAACTTTCTGGTTAATTCATCACTTACCTCCCAAACAACCTACACCCCCTCAGGTACATCCCCCTGCAACCGCACGAGATGCACCACTTTTCGTTGTACCTCCTCCCTTGGTTCCATTCAAGGACCCTGACAGTTCTTTCAGGTGAGGCAGAGGTTCACTTGCACCTCCTCCAACTTCATCTACTGTAGCCACTGTTCCAGGTGTGGAGTCTTATATATCGGCGGAACCAAGCACAGGCTTGCTGATCGTTTCGCCGAAAGCCTCCGCTCAGTCCGCCTAAGCCTACAAGATCTCCCGGTTGCTAAACACTTTAGCTCCCCCTCCTATACTGACATTTTCGTCCTGGGCCTTGTCCACTGTCTGAGTGAGGTCCAACACAAATTGGAGGAACAGCACCTCATATTTTGCTTGGGCAGCTTACAAGTCAGCAGTATGATTTTGATTTCTAACTTAAAGTAACCCTTGCTTTCACTCCATCTCCATATCTCCCCCACCCTAGTTCTCCAACGAGTTTCACTGTCCTTTTGATTAATTTTACCGATGGTTCTACATATCCTTATCATCTGCTTTGATCTTACCCATCCATATCGTTGCTCTCTCTCCCCGACTCAGTCTGAAGAATGGCCCCGAAACATCAACCATGCCTTCTCTCCAGAGAGGCTACCTGTCCTGCTGAGTTCCTCCAGCATTTTGTGTCTAGATCCTTCTTAAATGTTGCTATTGCATCAGCTTCTACCACCTCCGTTTGCTGGTTGGTTCCCTTGTCAATCGCCTTTAAACTTGCCCCTCACCTGTAAACTTTGCTCTCTACTATTTGACATTTCGTACCAGTGTCCATTCCCAGGGACTCTTGCATTTAGGAAATCATTAAATTATTAGTGATAGCCATCATGGCTCTGCGCAGGTGAGATACTGTCTAACATATTTGATTGAGAGTTTTGTGAATGTGGTCTACGTTGACATTTGTACTATGTTTCACAAAGTCCAACATGGTACACTGGTCCAGAAACATAGAAAATAGGTGCAGGAGTAGGCCATTCGGCCCTTCGAGATTAAGTCACACGGAACTCACAGCAAGTTGGTAAATTGTTTCTAAAATGGGCTTGGTCGTAGAAGAGGGTAGGCATAGAAGTGTTTTTCTGACTGATATTCCACAAGTATCAGAGTTTGTGACAATATATTTACAATTTGGATGAAAATTTAGGTCCCCTACCCAATCAAAAAATAGCAATTTACTTGCAAATTCTCTCCTCCTTCTTTATCTTATTGTGGAACAATTCAAGCATTTAACACCCAACATTACCCAATTGCCACCCTGAATACAAGACAAATACACCAGACTAGGAAATGTAAAACTTTCCATGGACAGAAGAATTGTTGGCTTACCTCCGGTCACTTCACACATCTGGGTCACAGCAGACTCATCTGAAGGCACGCTGCCCAGCTGCTCTGCTTCAAGGGATGATGCACCAGGGAGACGAAGAACCAATGCAAACAATCTCTGATCCCAGCGGAATGGCTCTTTTGTCAATTCACTACCAGGCAGCGGAGAATTTAATGGTAGGTGTAGCTGAAACAGAAAGCGTAGTTTCATATTACATTATTTAACAAAAAACAAAGTCAGCAAGATATTTCAGTTACTAAACTGGTGATTCCTTAGCTTCATCGCCAATGGGACACCATGAGATCAAAGATCAAGTCAGAGGGATATAGGGGTATATGTGCCCAGTTCCCCGAAAATTGAGCTACAGATAGACAGGGTGGTAAAGGTTTTTGGCCTTCATCAGTCAAGGCTTTGAGCATAGAAGTTGGGATGTTCTATTGCAGTTGTACACATTGGCGATGCTGCATTAGAGTACTGTTTAGTTTTATTTACCCTGCCAGAGGAAGGATGCTATTAAGCTGGAAAAGGGGCAGAGAAAATTTATGAAAATGTAGCCAGGACTCCGGGGCCCCAGCTATTGGGCATGCTAGGGCTTTATGCCTTGGAGCGCAGGAGGTTAAAGGATGATCTTTGAGATGTTTTGAATCGTGAAGAATTGATAGGTTGAATGCATAGGGCCCTTTACCCAGGGTAAGGGAATCAAGATCCAGGTGTGAGGCAAGAGGGGAAACATTTAATAGGAACTTGATGGGCAATTTTTTCCACTCAGAGGACGATGGCTATATGTAATGAGTTGCCTGATAAAGTAGCTGAGGGAGATACTAAAACAACGTGCCAAAGACAGTTGGACAGGTACTTGGACAGGAAAGGTTTGGAGGGATATGGACAGAATGGACAAGCTGAGATGGGTATTTTAGTGAGCATGGACAAGTCGGGCTGAGGAGCCTGTTTTCATGTTGTATGACTCTAATAGCAAGAGGCCACCAACACAATACATCTAGCAATCAATAAGATCATCGCTGATCTTTATCATCAGCAAACATCCTGCACCCATGTCCCTTGATCTCAATACCCAAATGTCAAACTTTATCTTGGATATATTCAACTTCTAGAACACCCTTAGCTAAATTCTTCCAGATTCATTACCTTATTGTTGAAGAATTTTCTGATTGGACCCCTAGTTCTTAACAATAGAGCCATGGGAAAAGTCAATTCCAAATCTACCCTGTCAAGTTCCAAAAACACTTTTACATTTCAATGAAATTACTCTGCCAAACTCCGCATCTAGTATGCTAAATCTCACAGGACAAATCCACAATCCCAGAAATAAATCTGATTGATACCTGCTGCACACTATCCAAAGCATGCCATTCTGTAACATGAGGGGCCACATAAGCACACAATATTTCAAATGTACTCACCACACCTCATATAATCGGAGTAAGGCATCTCTATTGATTCTCTCTGTAGGAAGGAACTGCAGATGCTGGTTTAAATTGAAGGTCGACAAAATGCTGGAGTGACTCAGTGGGACAAGCAGCATCTCTGCAGAGAAAGAATGGGTGACGTTTCGAGTCGAGACCCTTCTTCAGATTCTCTAATCTCTACCAAAGCCAAGAACTCACATTTTTTACATTCCATTCATCAGGCCTATTCAGTTCAATCTATGCCATCCTGAAACACATCTGCATCCTCCAAACACTGTTAAAATCTACCTTTGTATCAAAAGCAAAATTGGATACACTATACACGATCCCCTCAATCAAATGACTGATATAGATTGAGGGCAGTTGGGCCTAGACCATCAATTCCTGCAACACAGCCTCCCTATCCAAAACTTTGTTCCTTGTTTTCTGTCCACAAGCTACTTCTCAATTCACCACAATGACAGCTCAAATAGCTCAGTTTAGTTTATTGTCACGTGTACCGAGCTACAGTGAAAAGCTTTTGTTGCGTGCTAACCAGTCAGCAGAAAGACAATACATGATTACAATCGAGCCATTTAGTTTATAGGTACATGATAAAGGAATAACGTTTAGTGCAAGGTAAAGCCAGCAAAGTCCGATCAAGGAAAGTCCGAGGGTCACCAATGAGGTAGATAGTAGTTTAGCAATGCTCTCTGGTTCTGGTAGAACGATTCACTTGCATAACAACTGGGAAGAAACTGTCCCCGAATCTGGTGATGTGCGTTTTCACACTTCTATAACTTTTGAGTGATGGGAGAGGGGAGAAGAGGGAATGGCCAGGGTGGGACTCATCCTTGATTAACAGGCTAGCCTTGCCGAGGCATTGTGAGGTATAAACGGAGTCAATTGAAGGGAGGTTGGTTTGTGTTATGGTTTGGGCTGCGTCCACAATTCGCTGAAATTTCTTGCACTTGGAGGAAGCTGTTTCCAAATCAAGCTGTGATGCATCTTGATAAAATGGGTTTAATGGTGCATCGGTAGAAGTTGGTGAGAGTTGTCGGGGTCATGCCAAATTTCCTAAGCCCTCGAAAGAAGTAGAGGCATTAGCGTGCTATATTTCTCAGCACAAACCAAGCAGAATTCCTTGCCTAATTATGAATAATTGCATTTGAAAATATGATTGCGTGCCATGGACCTCATCAGTCATCCTTCTCTTCCCATCATTCCATTTATAGCCCTAATCAACGATCCCTATTCCCTCCAGCAACTGCATTCACTTACAACCTTTCTGGCCAGTTTCACTTATTTTTCAATATCACAGGATAACCAATATTGAAACCAAGAAAAGAAAAAGCAGAAATAATAAAGCCATTAGGATATGGCAAAACAGGAGATTCCTGATTTCCAAAGAAGTAATGCCTAAATTCATAGCTACAACCACAAAGCGTAAATGAGACAATGATCTTATTTTACCTCCTCTTGCACACCGCCATTATTTGTCATTTTGCTTCCGTCAGAGATGGTGATTATAACAGATGGTTCAAGGAAAAAAGGATTCCTCCCCTGCAGGAAACAAACCACAAATATAGAATGGGGCACATGGATTTCACAGACATCAGCAAGGGCTCACTAGCTTTGTTCATAGCTCCACAACAAATATCTGAAAGTAAATAGAACCAATCGCTCTTGTAGAAAAGGTCACTGACAAACAGGAAAAGGAAATCAGGAAACTATTGTTTGCTTCATGACTTTTTCAAATGATTCTTTTAACTTACAATATTATCAAATCGTGACCTCGGCCAAAAGCACCTTGAATGAAGACCTTTTTAATAGTTTTAAAGGATGGTGAGTCTTTGGAATTCTCCACACCCGAGTTCTTTCAAAACAGAAAGATTTCTGGCTATTAAAGCAATCAATTAAATAAACCATAGGTGGGTAGTCAGCTGTCTTCTTGGTGAATGGTAGGGAGAAGATCCAAATGTATTACAACCCAAGTTATGTACATGGTATTGTACAGGGGGAATCCTGCCCCACTCAGTTGATGTGAGTTTTTTTGAGGATGTGACTAAGATGAATGACGTAGGATGCAATTGATGGCAAAGTGGTAAGCATTGTCTACATACGATACAATATTACTTTATTGTCAGAGCAAGTCTGAAATTTGTTTTGCATCGCAGCAGCTCCATTTACAGCATCACAGAAAAGACAAAAGAGACGAGAGAAGACAAGCATTAAGACATCAAGACAGGACCCAAAAATACATACATTCAACAGAACATTACAATAACAGAAGACAACATTTAAGGCCCAACAGCGTGCATTTGATCTGGGATTAAGCGCCGTATTTAGTTCGAGGATTGACTGCTGCACAAAAGAGCGCTTCAGTCTAACCTTATTAAATTTTGGAACCCTACATCTCCGGTTTGATGGCAACAAATTGTACTCGCTGTTCAAAACGTGGTTGGATGTTAGCAAGGTATTGCCTAAGTCCTACATAGTAGATTGGTCCAAAAGGTTATGGCACATGGGATGAGCTGGATAATTTTCATATACCTCGTTGGAGACCTTTAAACTATCCATAATCAGAATTTATCTTGCACTAAATGTTGTACTTTTATCTCAAGGGTCTGAGCTACAGAGAGAGGTTGTGCAGGCTAAGACTTTATTCCTTGGAGTGCAGGAGGATGAGGGGTGGTCTTATAGAGATGTACAAAATCATGAAGAATAGATCAGGTAGACGTACAGTCACGCCCAAAGTAAGAGAATCGAGAACCAGTGGGCATAGATTTGAGGTTAGGGGGGGAAAATTTAATGGGAACCCATGGGGTCACTTTTTCACACAAAGGGTGGTGGGTGCATAGAACAAGCTGTCAGGCGAGGTAGTTGAGGCAGGTACTACTGCAAAGTTTAAGAAAAATTAGACAGGTACATGAAAAGGATGAGTTTAGAGGGATACGATCCAATCGCAGGCAGGTTGGACGAGTGTTGATGGGACATGTTGGCCGATATGGGTAAGTTGGGCCGAAGGGCCTGTTTCCATGCTGTATGACTATCTATACACTTTGGGTGGTTTGCTTGCAATCATGTTTGCAAACTCAATCTTGAGTTTAGTTTAGAGATAGTGTGGAATCAGGACCTTCAGCCCAACGAGTCAGCATCGACCAGCAATCACACAAACACTAAATCTATACTATACACTAGGGACAATTTACAGAAACCAATTAATCTACAAACCTGCATGTCTTTAGAATGTGTGAAGAAACCAGAGCACCCAGAAAAACTCATGGTCATATGGAGAATGTACGAACTCCGGATAGACAGCAACTGTAGTCAGGATCAAACCCTAGTCTCTGGCCTAGCAACTCTACCATTGCGTCACTGTGCTGCTTTTTCTTTGACTGGATAGCATGCAGCTAAAGATTTTCAATGTGCGTTGTGACAATAATAAACTAAAATAATCAGATCAAAAATTAGGAGAAGGCCAGCGATTTTATTATTGGATGTCTGCAACCAATAGCCTATTACGTTGATCAGTTGCTTATAATATATTTTAAGCAAATTGGATGTGAACATAGGAATGATTAGCCAGTTTGCGGATAAGCCAAAAATTGTTGTTGTGAATAGTAAGGAAGGTTGTCCAAGGCTAAAATACGTTATAGACCAGATGGTAACATAAGCAAGGAGTTTGCAGATAGAAATTACCTCACAAATTGAAGGTTATGCAGTTTGTGAAGTCAAATAGAGATGAGATATATACAGTAAATGGTAGGGTACTAATGAATGTAGATAAAAGAGGGACTTTGGGTCCCTTGAAAGTCGCAGCACAGCTGGACAGGGCGAAGGCACCATATGGCACGATTGCCTTCATAAGAAAGTCAAAGATGCGGAGCAAGAGTTCGACAAAACAGTCGTCTAGTCCACACTTGGTCTTCTTGATGCAGAGGATGCCACATTGAGAGCACCAAACGCAACAGGATGATGCGACTATTTCACTTACACTGTTTGCAAAGACCAGCTGGAGCTCCCAGTTGCTAGCCATTTGAACTCACCTTACCATATTGACCCCATTCCTTGCCTCCTGCACTGCCGGAGCCTGATCACTAGCAAACTGGAAGAACAGTACCCCATATTGTGCTTGGGTAGCCAACCAACAGTATGATCATTGACCCGTCGAATTTCAGGAACCCCCCCCCCCCCCCCCCTCTCATCAACCGTTTTGATCCCGTTGGAGGTGGTGAAAATGTTGGAGGATTATATGTTGTATGCAACGGCTGATGGGGTGGAAGTTGGGGACAAGAGGGACTCTGTCCTTGTTATGAATAGAGGGAAGGGGAGTAAGAGCAGTACTGTAGGTTAGAGGAGACCCTGGTGAGAGCCTCATCAATAATGGTAAGGGGAACCCCATACAACATATAATCCTCCGACATTTCCGCCACCTCCAATGGGGTCCTACTACTGGCCACATCTTCCTATCTCCTCCCCTTTCTGCTTTCCGCAGAGACCTTTCCATCCGTAACTCCCTGGTCAATTCTTCCCTTCCCACCCATACCACCCCCTCCCCGGGTACTTTCCCCTGCAACCACAGGAAATGCAACACTTGTCCCTATACCTCCCCCTTCGACTCCATCCATGGACCCAATCAGTCTTTCCAGGTGAGGCAGAGGTTCACCTGCACCTCCTCCAACCTCATCTAGTGCATCCGCTGTTCTAGGTGTCAACTACTCCACATCAGCGAGAAGAAGCGCAAGCTCGGCAATCGCTTCGCTGAACACCTCCGTTCAGTCCATGTTAACCAATCTGATTGCCTTGTTGCTCAGCCCTTCCATTCCTAATCTGAGCTTTCTGTCCTGGGCCTCCTCCATTGCCAGCGTGAGGCCCAGCGCAAATTGGAGGAACAGCGCCTCATATTTTGCTTGGGTAGCTTGCACCCCAGCAGTATGAACATTGACTTCTCTAATTTTAGATAGCCCTTGCTGTCTCCCTCCTTCCCCTCCCCTTCCCAGCTCTTCTACAAATCCTATTGTCTCCGCCTACTTCCTTTCTCTCTCCCGCGCCCCCCCCGACATCAGTCTGAAGAAGGGTGTCGACCCGAAACGTCACCTATTCCTTCTCTCCATAGATGCTGCCTCACCCGCTAAGTTTCTCCAGCATTTTGCGTCTACCTTCGATTGATCCAGCATCAGCAGTTTTTTTCTTGAACATCTCACCCCTCCAAGTTCCCCATTTTCATTTTATTTCCCTTCCCGTCCTCTCCCGTGCCCTCTCCTTTTCCACCTTCTAACCCTTCCTCCCTCTTTACTTTTCACTCGTATATCCTTCTTATTCGGCACTGTGTTCACCGCTAGCCTTTGTTATCTCGTTATTATTACCAGCTGACCAGCTTTGCTATAACCAAATGACAATCACCACTTCAAACCTGTATCCAACTATCAGTCGCCAGTTTTTGACAACCTAAACCTCTTTACTTGCTTTCTTCCCTCTACTCCATCAGTCTGGAGAACGGTCTGGGTCCAAAACGCTGTCTGTCCATTTCCCTCGACCAATGCTACCTGACCCGCTGAATTCCTCCAGCATTTGGTTTTTGTTTTTCCGAAACTATAGGGCATATATTTGAAGTGATAGGGAAAAAGATTAAAAAGGCACCTATGGGGAAACTTTTTTCACACAGAGGATGGAGAGTATACCGAATGAACTGCCTGGGAAAGTACAATTACAACATTTAAAAGATACTTGGACAGGTTCACGGATAGAAAAGGTTTGGAGGAATATGTGCCAAAACATAGGCAAAACGGATGAGTTCAGATATATCACTTATTCGGTATGTATAAGTTTGGCCAATGGGCCTAGTTCCAAGCAATTTAATTCTGTAACTATCTAGGGCTTTGTTTGGGGCATGGATTCTAACCGAGGGTAACCTAGAATGCTGGAGAGAACCAACAAGAAATTAGATCAGCAAGATGATTGGGACAAGGAGATCCAGAATGCGTCAAGGAGTCCATGAACAAAAAAATGTCTGAACTTTTTTGTGGATAAGATAAAAATTTCAATCAGAAAAATAGATTTATAGTATAAAGTAATGTTAAGATGGTTAAAAAGGTTTAACAAATAAATCAATATAACAAACAACAGATACACACACACACAGAATTAAAGGCTAAATTGTGCTTTTCAGCAACTGAATGCCAGAGAGCATCAATTCAAAATACAACATTACTGCATTACAAATTCTAAAATCAAGCAGAGTCTCAACTACAATACTCAATATCAACAATGCTTTTGGAAGTAGATTATCTCAAAACAGTTACAGGTGGGATGTGAACCAAGCTACTTTTTAAAATATTGATTGTACTTACTTGACCATAATTATCTATTCCTGAAACTAAACGGTTCAAATTTAGTAAATCGAAGGATGCCCGCAAGGCTTGACCAAGTGTAGTGAGTCCAGTTGCCTGAAGATTCTTCAGCTCATTCATGAAAGTTGCATGATTTTCCTTCCAGCCAGCCTGGAAAATATCAATACTTAATACTCATGTAAAAACCTAAATTCATGTGAAATTCAGTAAGGTCAGGTGTTTTCTGGGTATACCGTATGGTTAAATATTTTAAATTATAGAAACAATGAATATTTCTCATTTATAGTTTGAATGCTTGATGTATTTGGTAAAATTAAAAGATCCTAAATTTAAAGTCATGCAAATATCACATCCAAATCTTAAGATTCTATACACATGTGAAACCAAGAGTCAATTCAGTTTCTGTGGAAAGCATTAAGGGGTGGAGACGGGAAGATTTGGCTCGTGTGTGGCTCATGGTGAGATCTCGTTAGTGCTGGTGAAAATGTTGGAGGAGTATGTGCTGTATGCAAAGGCTGATAGGGAGAAAGGTGAAGATTAGGGGGAATCTGTCCCTGTTGCGACTGGGGGAAGGGAGAGCAAGAATGGAAATGCGGGCTACCGAAGAGACCCTTGTGAGGGCCTCATCTACGATGGAAGTGGTGAACCCCCATTCCCTAAAGAATGAGGACATCACAGATGTCCTGGTATGGGAACACCTCATCTTGGGCACAAATGAGGCCAAGGCGGAGGAATTAGGAGCTGGGGATAGTGTCTTTACTGGAGACTGGTTGAGATCTGCCTTTACCACTTCTTTTGGCACCTTGTTTCATATAACCACCAACCTCTATGCAAAAACATTGCCCTTCAGATCTACTGGCTTTTGATAAAGTCTCATTTAAGTGGCAAGTATTCAAAACTAAAACACATGGATTAAAGCCAATATATTGCAGATGGAAAATTGATTAACAGATAGGAACCTTTCTTGTAAACCTCCTCTTTACCCTCTCCAGATCCAGCACATCCTTTCTCAGTACAACAAATGCAGCCTGACCAGTGCCTTATAGAGCCTCGACATTACATCTGTTATTTTATTCCAGTCCTCTTGATATAAATGCTTGCATTGAATTTGCCTTCCTTACTACCGATTCGACTTGCAAATTAACTTTTTAGGTGTCTGGATTCTCTCTCCATTTAGAAATCGTATTTCAGGAATTAATTCTTAATCTCAGCTATTCACAATAAATATCAATGATTTAGACAATGGAAATGAAGAGTATATTTCCACTGTGGCAACACAGTACAACCACCGCCTTACAGTGCCAGAGACCCGGGTTCGATCCCGACTATGGGTGCTTATCTGAATGGAATGTGTACGTTCTCCTCGTGACCTGCTTGCATTTTTTCCAAGAACTTCAGTTTCAATATAGACAATAGGCGCAGGAGCAGGCCATTCGGCCCTTCAAGCCAGCACCGCCATTCAATGTGATCATGGCTGATCATCCCCAATCAGTACCCCATTCCTGCCTTCTCCCCATATCTCCTGACCGCTATTTTTAAGAGCCCTATCTAGCTCTCTTTTGAAAGCATCCAAAGAACCTGCCTCCACCGCCCTCTGAGGCAGAGAATTCCACAGTCAAGTCAAGTCAAGTTTATTTGTCACATACACATACGAGATGTGCAGTGAAATGAAAGTGGCAATGCTCGCGGACTTTTATGCAAAAGACAAACAACAAAACAACCAAACAAATTATAAACACAATCATAACACACATATTCTTTTACATAATGACTCACCATTCTGTGACAACAAGTGAGGCCCAACGAAAAAGTTTCCTCCTACTCTCCAAAAACATACAGATTTGTAGTTTAAATGACTTGGTATAAATTTCCATACTGTGTGAAGGGTAGTGTTAATGTGCAGGAATCGTTGGTCGGTATGTACTCGGTGGACCGAATGACCTGTTTCTGCACTGTATATCTAAACCAAACTAAACTGAATAAAACAAGACCGAATAGGATTGTGAGGAGGATACAAAGAGGCTTCAAGGCAATTTAGTTAAATTGGGCAAGTGGTCCACAGCAGATCCTGGGCAGTGTGCATAAATAAATGCGAAGTTATCCACTTCAGTAGGATAAGCAATATTTAAATGGCAACCAAGATACACTGAAGTACAAAGTCACTGAAAACAAACATGCAGCAGTACAAATGAAAATAAAAACAAAGAAGTTGCAATCGCTGTTCAATGAAGGGTCTCAGAACTGAAACATTAACATGGCGATGTTGACTGGGAGAAGTATGTAAAGGACAAGTAAATAAGCACAAATGCAATAGAATACAACACCCAAGGTAAGGCCATTCATTTTCAAAGAGAAAACAGGATTTTTTTTAAGGTTGATGTTAAGAATGTTCAGAATATTTCATGACAAGGTTGCTTTGCATATAATTAATTGTGCGTTAACATGCAGTGCAATAAGGATAGATTAAGCAGTCTAGTCCTAGAATAAGAGGTGATCAAATTTGAAGCAATTCTTACTGGACTCAACGGTGGATACTGGATGATAGCCTACATGTCTGGGATCTCCAAATTCTTCCCAATGTCACATAAAGAGAATAAACATTCACATCAAAATACACCTTTACCCCCAATCTTTGGAATTCACTACTCTAGAATTTATTCTCACAATTGCTTATAACCATTTTGGCCCACCATGCCTATACCACCATGCTTAACATTTCTCTGTAACTATCATCGATTTGCCACACACTTTCTTCCGATTCTACCACTCGCCTACACATTAGGGGCAATTTACAAAGGCCAATTAACCTCCCAAGCCAAGGGTCTCGACCCGAAATGTCACCCAATCCTTCTCTCCAGAGTTACTCCAGCTTTTTGTGTCTATCTTCCCAATCCATAAATCTTCAGTAATGTAAAAAGCTGCAGATGCTGAAAATCAGAGCAATTAACGGGGGGGGGGGGGTCAAGTTCAAACCTAGATTCCTGAAGTCGAGGTGGTAGCTGAGCCAATGTATCAGTTGCTCAATTATTGAATACGCAAAGATGACTACATATGAAAACAACCAAGGGATATGCAGTTTGTAGAGCAAGAAAATGTTCAAGGCAAATTTTCAGCCAATACTTTAGTAATGACAGACCAAGTCCACGAAGTCAATAGTTTGTTCCTGCTTCTGCATTCTTAAAGGCCAATAAATGGAAAATAGCAATCAAACCTTAGAAGCGAGAATCAAACGGCCATCCTGAATAACCGAGAACCCGGCTTCACATGCCCCAGGCATGGGTCTCCACCCCGGGACCCTGCCTCAGACCGGGTCCTCACCCCACTGCCTCACTCAGTCCCCCGGAACCCGGGAATGACTCAAGACCGGTCCCTACCCTTAGGATCCAGTCCAACCCTGCCCCCGGGACCCCACTACCGGGACCTTGCCTGTCCCCGCCCCCCCGGACTATGCCTCACCCCGACCCGGTCTCCAACCCCGGGACCCTGCCTCACCCCGACCCGGTCTCCAACCCCGGGACCCTGCCTCACCCCGACCCGGTCTCCAACCCCGGGACCCTGCCTCACCCCGCCCCCGTCCCCACCCACGGGCGCTCGCTCACCTTGATGCCGCAGGGCGCCTCGTCGAAGGTGACCAGCATGTACCTGTCGCCGCGGCTGGCGGGGTCGCGGGCCCGCATCTGTGGGGAGAGAGGGAACAGAGTCAGTGTGAGGGAGTGAGGCGCCGCTCCAGGCCCGGCTCGGCTCGGCCCAGCCCGCCCGGCATTTCTCAAATGTACTTTTGTTACCTTCATGAAAAGCTCGACAGCGCCCTTGGCGATATCCAGGTAAGTGGTGCCCAGGTAGGTGCGTTGGCTCATGGACGCCGACGTGTCGATGAGGAAGAGCAGGACGGGCATCTTGCCCCCGCCGCCCGCACCGACCGACCGACCGACGGACGGACGCGAGCGCACGAGGCCTGCGCGCGCCCTCGCCCTCCCTCTTCCCCCCCCTCCCGCCGGCAGTGGGGCCAAGCACACGTGACCTGCCGCCTGCCTCTGGTTGGTTGAGGCTTCACCGGGCAGCGAGCGAGGCATGCTGGTCGTTGTAGTCTTCTCCGCATTCACTCGAAAGTGAAATTAATCGGAAAAGCTGCAAACACACAGTCGATTGGGCGGCATCCGTGGCAAGAGAATTGGCAGCAACCCGAACTCAGAACTGGAAAAGCAACTTGAAACAGACACCCAAGCGACTTTTTTTTCTCGTTATTTATATTGTTTACAGAGAACTATGTTTACATATTCTGTTTTACTGCTGCAAGTAAGAATGCAATTGTTCTATCTGGGACATGATAATAAAACGCCAAGATAGGCACACAAAGCTGGAGTAACGCAGTTTCTCTGAAGAAAAGGAATAGGTGACTTTTTAGATAGACTCGAGACCCTTCTCTAGACTGAGAGTCAGAGCAAAGGGGAATGAGAGATATAGACGGTGAGGTAGAGAGATATAGAACAAATGAATGAAAGATATGAAAAAATGTGACAATAAAGGAAACAGGTCATTGTTAGCTGTGTGCTTGCGGAGAATGAGTACAAAGAGATTCAGCAAGACGACTTTGAAGCTGGTACGGCTTGGGTGGTTGAGGGATGGAGAGAAAGGGTTGCAAGGGTTACTTGAAGCTAGAGAAACCAATATTCATTCCAGTCTGAAGAAGAGTTTCGGCCCGAAACGTTGCCTATTTCCTTCGCTCCATAGATGCTGCTGCACCCGCTGAGTTTCTCCAGCTTTTTTGTGTAACCTTCGATTCTCCAGCATCTGCAGTTCCTTCTTAAACCCAATATTCATTCCATTGGGTGCCATAAGCTGCCCAAACAAAATATAAGATGCTGTTCCACCAATTTGTGTTTAGCCCCACTCTGACAATGGAAGATGCCTAGGACAGAAAGGTCAGTGTGGGAATGGGTATTAAAATGTTTTGCAACCAGGAGATCGGGTTGGTCCAGGCAGACTGAACAAAGGTGTTCAGGTGATTGCCCAGTCTACGTTTGGTCTCGCCAATGTATAAGAGTCCACATCTTAATAATAAAACACTCTTGATTGCAGATATCGGGATGTGGAACATAAATACAAACTACTTGAAACACTCAGCGGCGAGCAGTGTCAGACGATGCAAAGCGGCAGTTGCCATTTCGGGGAGACTCGGGGTCGCACTTTGCTTCCATATATCCAGCTTGATCTGCTGAGTTCTTATAAGTTTGTTTTTGCTCTAGTTTCTTGCATCTGTGGTCTCATGTGTCCCCATAACAAATTTGAAAGTTGTCCATTCAACCGCTGAGCAGTGTTCTCATGACTGTGATATGTCTCTGATCACACTCCACAGCCCTAACTACAAATCTGCATCAGCACCTAACTATATGGACTTTGCATAAGGATTGCACCACCTGCTTCAGTTTGGGCTACTTTGGATAGACACAAAAAGCTGGAGTAATAATAGACAATAGGTGCAGGAGAAGGCCATATGGCCCTTCGAGCCAGCACCGCCATTCACTGTGATCATGGTTGATCATCCACAATCAGTATCTCGGTCCTGCTTTCTCCCCATATCCCTTGACTCCGCTATTCTTGCTATTGAAGGAGTGCAGTGTAGGTTTACAAGGTTAATTCCCAGGATGGTGGGACTGTCATATGCTGAGAGAATGGCACGGCTGGGCTTGTATACTCTGGAGTTTAGAAGGATGTGAGGGGATCTTATTGAAACGTAAGATTATTAAGGGTTTGGACACGCTAGAGGCAGGAAACTTGTTCCCGAAACCACAGTTTAAGAATAAGGAGTAAGCCTTTTAGAACCGAGACGAGGAAACACATTTTCTCACAAAGAGTTGTGAGTCTGTGAAATTCTCTGCCTAAGAGGGCGGTGGAGGCCAGTTCTCTGGATACTTTCAAGAGAGAGCTACATAGGGCTCTTAAAAATAGCGGAGTCAGGGGATATGGGGAGAAGGCAGGAACGGGATACTGATTGGGGAAGGTCAGCCATAATCACATTAAATGGCTGTGCTGGCTCGAAGGGCCGAATGGCCTACTCCTGCACCTATTGTCTATTGTCTATCTCTGGAGAAAATGAATAGGTGACGTTTTGAGACGCTTCTTCAGACGGTCTGACTACTTTGGTCTGGATACTTGTTTAAGAAAGATCTGCAGATGCTGGAAAATTCGAAGGTAGACAAAAAAATGCTGGAGAAACCCAGTGAGTGAGGCAGCATCTATGAAGAGAAGGAATAGGCAACGTTTCGGGTCTGAAGGTCTCGACCTGAAACGTCACCTATTCCTTCTCTCCATAGATGCTGCCTCACACGCTGAGTTTCTCCAGCATTTTTTGCCTACCTTTGGTCTGGATACTGATCATTTATTGTTTAATTGTATATTTATTATTATGCTGTTGCATTAATATGCTTGAAAAATTAGCATTATTAATTGCTTTGTTCCATGCCCCGTGCGTGTAACTATTACGTAAATACTCTTGAACTGTATTTTGAAAAATCATTCCTCAGCTGATGACTCAGCTTCATCTTCCCATGTTCATCTTAAGCCCAGCCACCACCTTTGTCTCCATGCTCCCTTGTTCGTCTGAGAGTTCCCCCCCCCCATCCCCCACACACGTTGTGTGTACCTCCAGACACATCACATTATATAATTTTTCCCACTGTGTTGTAGAGTCATAGTTTGAGGTTTAAAGATACAATATGGGACATTTCGCACTAGTCCTATGTTATCCCACTTTTGCATCCATTCCCTGCACAGTCAGGCTCAATTTGCAGAGGTCAATCAACGTCCAACTTCCACTCAACACGTTTTTGGGATGTGGAAGGAAACCGGAGCATCCCTACACTGTCAAAGAGAGAACGTGCAATCTCCATGTCGACTGCACCCGAGGTCAGGATTGAACCCGAGTCTGTGGTGCTGCAAGACAGTCGCTCCACCAAGAGGGGCTACTGCGCCGCCCGTCATGGAAACATGTCCTTTAGGGCTAATGTCATCTGTTCGTATCCCTCTAAAAACATTACCACCCATATCTGTCAAGATGCTCTGTTCCAAAGATCTGTTCGATCCTCTTGTGCCCGTACTTCCTCAATGCCTCAGTTATTGTACATTTGTCCCTATTAGTACCGTCATGCCAACGTTGTTGCCCGAGCCCAAATTTTCCAATGCTTCAGTTCCTCAAGCTCTATATCCCTCTAGTTCCTTCCCACTGACCGAGTTCCTTGCTCCGGTGCCCGTGTTCTACTATAAAAACATAGATAGCAAGCTTGCTCCGCTATTCGGTGCAATAGCACTGCTCTGACAATATAATAGACAATAGGTGCAGGAGTAGGCCATTTTGCCCTTCGAGCCAGCACCACCATTCAATGTGATCATGGCTGATCATCCCCAATCAGTACCCCGTTTCTGCCTTCTCCCCATATCCCCTAATAGCGATTTTTAAGAGCCCTATCTAGCTCTCTCTTGAAAGCATCCAGAGAACCTGCCTCCACCGCCCTCTCAGGCAGAGAATTCCACAGACTTACCACACTCTGTGAGCAGAAGTATTTCCTCGTCTCCGTTCTAAATGGCTTACTCCTTATTCTTAAACTGTGGACCCTGGTTCTGGACTCCCCCAACATCAGGAACATGTTTCCTGCCTCTAGCATGTCTAAGCTCTTAACAATCTTATATGTTTCAATGAGATTACCTCTCATCCTTCTAAACTCCAGAGTGTTCAAGCCCAGCTTCTCCATTCTTTCTTCATATGACAGTCCCGCCATCCCGGGAATAACCTTGTAAACCTATGCTGCACTCCCTCAATAGCAAGAATGTCCTTTCTCAAATTAGGGGACCAAAACTGCACACAATACTCCAGGTGTGGTCTCACTAGGGTTCTGTACAACTGCTCCTCTTTGCTCCTATATTCGATTCCTCTTGTTATAAAGGCCAACATGCCATTTCGCTTCTTCACTGCCTGCTGTACCTGCATGCTTACTTTCATAGACTGATGTACAAGGACCCCCAGATATCGTTGTACTTCCCCTTTTCCCAACTTGATGCCATTTAGATAGTAATCTGCCTTCCTGTTTTTGCTACCAAAGTGGATTACCTCACATTTATCCCCATTAAACTTCACCTGCCATGCATCTGCCCACTCCCCCAACCTGTCCAATTCATCCTGCATTCTCATAGCATCCTCCTCACAGTTCACAATGCCACCCAGCTTTGTGTCATCAGCAAATTTACTAATGTTAGTTTGAATCCCTTCATCCAAATCATTGATGTATATTGTAAATAGCTGTGGTCCCAGCAGAGCCTTACGATACCCCACTAGTCACTGCCTGCCATTCTGAAAGGGACCCGTTAATCCCTACTCTTTGTTTCCTGTCTGCCAACCACTTCTCTATCCATGTCAGAACTCTACCCCCAATACCATGTGCCCT
This sequence comes from Leucoraja erinaceus, assembly GCF_028641065.1. Taxonomy (NCBI): domain Eukaryota; kingdom Metazoa; phylum Chordata; class Chondrichthyes; order Rajiformes; family Rajidae; genus Leucoraja; species Leucoraja erinaceus. Next base: position 47,589,893 of record NC_073388.1, on the reverse strand, counting down.
AACTTTGCCCACTAATCTCCTATGTGGGACCTTATCAAATGCTTTCTGAAAGTCCAGGTACACTACATCCACTGGCTCTCCCTTGTCCATTTCCCAGTTACATCTTCAAAAAATTCCAGGAGATTAGTCAAGCATGATTTCCCCTTCGTAAATCCATGCTGACTCGGACCGATCCTGTAACTGCTATCCAAATGTGCGGCTATCTCATCTTTTATAATTGACTCCAGCATCTTCCCCACCACCGATGTCAGGCTAACTGGTCTATAATTCCCCGTTTTCTCTCTCCCGCCTTTCTTAAAAAAATGGGATAACATTAGCTACCCTCCAATCCACAGGAACTGATCCTGAGTCTATAGAACATTGGAAAACGATCACCAATGCATCCACAATTTCAAGAGCCACTTCCTTAAGTACCCTGGGATGTAGACCATCAGGCCCTGGGGATTTATCAGCCTTCAGTCCCATCAGTCTATCCAACACCATTTCCTGCCTAATGTAGATTTCCTTCAGTTCCTCTGTCACCCCAGATCCTCTGGCCACTACTATATCAGGAAGATTGTTTGTGTCCTCCTTAGTGAAGACAGATCCAAAATACCTGTTCAACTCATCTGCCATTTCCTTGTTCCCCATAATAAATTCACCTTTTTCGGTCTTCAAGGGTCCAACTTTGGTCTTAACTAATTTTTTCCGCTTCACATAACTAAAGAAGCTTTTACTATCCTGCTTGATATTCTTCGTTACCTCATCTTTTCTCCCCATATTGTCTTTTTGGTTATCTTCTGTTGTTCTTTAAACATTACCCAATCCTCTTGCTTCCCGCTCATCTTTGCTACGTTGTACTGTCCCTGACGTCCCTTGTCAGCCATGGTCGTCCCTTTCTCCCCTTGGAATCTTTCTTCCTCCTTAGAATGAACTGATTCTGCACCTTCTGTATTATTCCTAGAAATACCTGCCATTGTTGTTCCACTGTCATCCCTGCTAGTGTATCTTTCCAGTCAACTTTGGCCAGCTCCTCCCTCATGGCCCCATAGTCCCCTTTATTCAACTGCAACACTGACACCTCCGATGTACTCTTCTCCCTCTCCAATTGTAGATTTAACCTGACCATGTTATGGTCACTGCCTCCTGATGGATCATTTATCAAATCCGGTTCATTACATAACTGCTCTAACCCTGTGTGTCTCAGAATTCTACTTTTAATTTCTCTCTGAATATATTGAGCATTTGGCTCTCTGCTGAGGGAAACAGACCTCCGCCCCCCCCAGCTGCAACTGCCCCCCCTCCTCTCCCCCCCCCCCATATCTATCTCGTGCTCCCCCGCTGCAACCGCTCCCCTCGTGCTCCAACTGTCCCGACTCCCCTCCTGCTTCCCCCCCCCCCCCCCCCCCCCCCCCGGGTGCGCCGCGGGCGCTGACGTCAGCACGGCGGGTCCTCCAGCATCCCAGCGGCCCGTGCGGCTGGGCAAGCAGGGCTGTGGGACCGGCGGCGGAGCGGGTAAGGATGGCGGTCGCGGTTCCTTGGCCGCGGAAAGGGACGGGGCGTCACTGGGCATCGCGGGCAGCAGGGAATGGGCACGGCCTCCGAGACCCCCGGCAACTACGCCCGAGCCCTGGCTGCCCTGTTCCGGCCGAGCACCGGGTACCATTCCCCAGGCCCCCCCGCACCGGCTCAGCCCCAGCCCCAGACCCCGCCTGGGGAGGTGGAAACACTGTGGGGTGTTGTCATTGTTGTGGCTCCACACACAAGCGGTGGGTGTTGTGCGGCTGGGGGAGGGAGACGGTCATGTCCACAACATTGTCCTGGACGGTGCTGAGTCGGTGAACTCATGCAGCCAAGTGGGGAGAGTCCATCACATTGTGTAGGAGAGAACTGTAGATGCTGGTTTAAATCGAAGGTAGACACAAAATACTGGAGTAACACTTCGAGGTCTCGACCCGAAACGTCACCCATTCCTTCTCTCCAGAGATGCTGCCTGACCCGCTGAGTTACTCCAGCATTTTGTGCCTGCCTGAGTCCATCACATTGACAGGTCTTGTCTTGATGGTGAAATGAAGTGAGTGTCAGGAGGCGTGGAAACAGGCCCTTCGGCCCAACATGCCCACACTAACCAACATGTCTCAACTACACTAGTTCCTCCACCTTCCAGCACTTGGCCATATTCAATAGACATTAGGTGCAGGAGCAGGCCATTTTGCCCTTTGAGCCAGCGCCGCCATTCAATGTAATCATGGTTGATCATCCACAATCAGTACCCCGTTCCTGCCATCTCCCCATATCCCCTGACTCCGCTATCTTTAAGAGCCATATCTATCTCTTGAAAGTATCCAGAGAACCGGCCTCCACCGCCCTCTGAGGCAGAGAATTGCACAGACTCACAACTATCTGTGTAAAAAAGTGTTTTTTTACACAGAGAGTCCCGGAAATTAACCTTGTAAACCTATGCTGCACTCTCAATAACAATAATGTCCTTCCTCAAATTAGGAGACCAAAACTGCACACAATACTCCAGGTGTGGTCTCACTAGGGCACTATACAACTGCAGTAGGACCTCTTTGCTCCTATACTCAACTCCTCTTGTTATAAAGGCCAACATGCCATTTCGCTTCTTCACTGCCTGCTGTACCTGCATGCTTACTTTCATAGACTGATGTACAAGGACCCCCCAGATCCTGTTGTACTTCCCCTTTTCCCAACTTGATGCCATTTAGATAGTAATCTGCCTTCCTGTTTTTGCTACCAAAGTGGATAACCTCACATTTATCTGCCCACTCACCCACCCTGTCCACCATGCATTCACATAGCATCTTCCTCAAAGTTCACACTGCCATCCAGCCTTGTGTCATCTGCAAATTTTCTAATGTTACTTTGAATCCCTTCATCTAAATCATTGATGTATATTGTAAATAGCTGTGGTCCCAGCACCGAGCCTTGCGGTACCCCATGAGTCACTGCCTATCATTTTGAAAGGAACCCGTTAATCCCTACTCTTTGTTTCCTATCTGCCAACTTTCTTTCTATCCATGTCAGCAATCTACCCCCAATACCATGTGCCCTAATTTTGCCCACTAATCTCCTATGTGGGACTTCATCAAATGCTTTCTGAAAGTCCAGGTACACTACATCTACTGGCTCTCCCTTGTCCATTTTCCTAGCTACATCTTCAAAAAATTCCAGAAGATTAGGCAAGCATGATTTCCGCTTCGTAAATCCATGCTGATTCGGAACGATCCTGTTACTGCTATCCAAATGTGCCGCTATTTCATCTTTTATGATATGATTTTATGATTATGAGTAAACGGGTCCTGTTCACAATGGCGAGCAATGACTAGTGGGCTACCACAAGGCTCAGTGCTGGGACCCCAGCTATTTACAATATATATTAATGATCTGAATGAGGGAATTGAAGGCAATATCTCCAAGTTTGCGGATGACACTAAGCTGAGGGGCAGTGTTAGCTGTGAGGAGGATGCTAGGAGACTGCAAGGTGACTTCGATAGGCTGGGTGAGTGGGCAAATGTTTGGCAGATGCAGTATAATGTGGATAAATGTGAGGTTATCCATTTTGGTGGCAAAAACAGGAAAGCAGACTATTATCTAAATGGTGGCCGATTAGGAAAAGGGGAGATGCATCGAGACCTGGGTGTCATGGTACACCAGTAATTGAAAGTAGGCATGCAGGTGCAGCAGGCAGTGAAGAAAGCGAATGGTATGTTAGCTTTCATAGCAAAGGACTTGAGTATAGGAGCAGGGAGGTTCTACTGCAGTTGTACAGGGTCTTGATGAGACTACACCTGGAGTATTGCGTACAGTTTTGGTCTCCAAATCTGAGGAAGGACATTATTGCCATAGAGGGAGTGCAGAGAAGGTTCACCAGACTGATTCCTGGGATGTCAGGACTGTCGTATGAAGAAAGACTGGATAGACTTGGTTTACACTCTCTAGAATTTAGGAGATTGAGAGGGGATCTTATAGAAACTTACAAAATTCTTAAGGGATTGGACAGGCTAGATGCAGGAAGATTGTTCCCGATGTTGGGGAAGTCCAGGACAAAGGGTCACAGCTTAAGGATAAGGGGGAAATCCTTTAAAACCAAGATGAGAAAAACTTTTTTCACGCAGAGAGTGGTGAATCTCTGGAACTCTCTGTCACAGAGGGTAGTTGAGGCCAGTTCATTGGCTATATTTAAGAGGGTTAGATGTGGCCCTTGTGGCTAAGGGGATCAGAGGGTATGGAGAAAAGGCAGGTACGGGATACTGAGTTGGATGATCAGCCATGATCATATTGAATGGCGGTGCAGGCTCGAAGGGCCGAATGGCCTACTCCTGCACCTAATTTCTATGTTTCTATATTTCCAGCATCTTCCACACCACTGATGTCAGGCTAACTGGTCTATAATTCCCTGTTTTCTCTCTCCTGCCTTTCTTAAAAACTGGGATAACATTAGGTACCCTCCAATGGTACACACACAAAATGGCGGCGGCGCGGGCGCACCGCGACGCCCTGTGTCTTCCTAGAATGGGAAAAATAGCAACGATCCCCTTACCTGCTTCAAGGCTGCTCACTCGGAGCAGTCTTGTATTCATCTTAATGCATTTCGTTGTCTCTGTACTGTACACTGACAATGACAATTAAAATTGAATCTGAATCTGAATCCACAGGAACTGATCCTGAATCTATAGAACATTGGAAAATTATCACCAATGTATCCACAATTTCTAGAGCCACTTCCTTAAGTACCCTGGGATGCAAAGCATCGGGCCCTGAAGATTTATCAGCGTTCAGTCCCATCAGTCTACCCAACACCATTTCCTGCCTAATGTGGATTTCCTTCAGTTCCTCCGTCAACCCAGATCCTCTGGCCACGAGTATATCAGGAAGATTGTTTATGTCCTCCTTAGTGAAGACGGATCCAAAGTACCTGTTCAACTAATCAGCCATTTGCTTGTTCCCCATAATAAATCCACCTTTTTCAGTCTTCAAGGGTCCAACTTTGGTCTTAACTAATTTTTTCCTGTTCACGTACCTAAAGAAGCTTTTACTATCGTCTTTTATATTCGTGGCAAGTTTACATTCGTACCTCAACTTTTTTCTCCCCGTATTGCCTTTTTAGTTCTCTTCTTTTGCTCTTTAAACATTACCCAATCCTCTTGCTTTCCGCTCATCTTTGCTACGTTGTACTTCTCTTTTATTTGTATACTGTCCCTTTTCAGCCACGGTCGCCCCTTACTCCCCTTGGAATCTTTCTTCCTCTTTGGAATGAACTGATCCTGCACCTTCTGTATTATTCCCAGAAATACCTGCCATTGTTGTTCCACTGTCATCCCTGCTAGTGTATCTTTCCAGTCAACTTTGGCCAGCTCCTCCCTCATGGCCCCATAGTCCCCTTTATTCAACTGTAACACTGACACCTCAGATTTACCCTTCTCCCTCTCCAATTGTAGATTAAACCTGACCATATTATGGTCACTACCTCCTAATGGCTCCTTAACCTCAAGTTCCTTTATCAAATACGGTTCATTGCATAACACTAAATCCAGAATTGCCTTCTCCCTGATAGGCTCCAATACAAGCTGCTCTAAGAATCCATCACAGAGACACTCCACAAACTCCCTTTCTTGGGGTCCAGTACCAACCTGATTTTCCCAGTCTATCTGCATGTTGAAATCTCCCATAACTACCATCGCATTACCTTTACGTCAATTTTAACTCCTGATTCAACTTGCACCCTATATTCATTTCATTTGTTTCTGGTTTTCCAGATCAATATTTGAGAAACCAGCCAGGGAATATGTTATAGATTAGGAGTGTATACTAAGGAGGATTAATAAATAATCTTGTGAAGACATTTTTGGGAAAAATTCAATGTGAAACAAGGGTCAAATCTAAATAAAGGATGCTGTGAAAACCTGAGGAGCAAGTTTGTTCTGATTGATTCTTCTTCTTCTTCTTTCGTGTGGCGTGCACAGCCTAAAGTTCTTGGACAACTTGTTCTATTTGATCTTCCGTTTGTGCACGTCGATTGCATTAGTCGAAACAGGGCGGACCACGTGAAGGTTGCAATCTTCCACCCCCTTCCGATTGATTGGGAAACTACAATAAAAGATTCAACTGTAGGACAGACGTTATCTTGGATTTAAAGAAATAATACATGATAAGTTTAAAATTCCCTTAAGATACAAAAACAAAATATGATGAAAGATTGCACCCCATCTATTCATTATCTTTACAAAGACTAATTATCCCCCGACCTCTGCTGTTCCAGAGAAACAATCCATGTCTGTCCAACTTCCCCCTGTAGCTGCCTGTCCTGCTGAGCTACTCAAACATTTGGTGTCTATCCTCGATTTAAACCGGCATCTGCAGTTCTTTCCCACACATTCTCCTTGCAGCTAATACCCACTGATCCTGTAGCGATTCTCCCATTCATCCTGCACAGACCCTCCAATCCACACTGTACTGACCCCCCCCCTCTCCCAATTCATCCTGTACTGATCCATCCATTCATCCTGCACTGATCCCCGCCCCTCCATTCATCCTGTACTGATCCCCCCCCCCCATTCAAGAGGAATGGGGGGGAGATCAGTCTGAAGAAAGGTCTCGACCCGAAAACGTTGCCTTTTTTTTTTGCTCCATAGATGCTGCCTCACCCGCTGAGTTTCTCCAGCATTTTTGTTGTTATCCCGTTCCTGCCTTCTCCCAAGGCAATCAAATGTGTTTTCATTCCCAATGTTATTATTTGTTTTAATCCATAAAGATGGATTAATTAAATTGTGAACTCGTGAAACATTAAAACCGCAGTGTTCAATTGTCACTGCTACACGTTATTACAGAATTCATTTTAACGGCAAATCAATGCTCTTAATATAGAGTATCAGTACTATAGTTATTTAATGATAGAAATTTCCTTTCAACCTGTATATTTTGTTATGGATAAATTATGTGGGAAGCGAGAGTGTTTCTGTACCAATAGCAATAACGACCCATGCTATGGCCATGTCATGGTAATTTTCGGTCCTCCACAGAAAACATGCTTGCATCAATCTGTAGTGTGCATGGTTAAGCATATATGTTACCATGGTCCAGGATTTATTGACACAGGTTGATCATATGCTGAATAATCCAACCACATTTTTGTTTGGAAGTGGAAAGAAATAATATAAATTGCATTAATTGCAATGTGTAAAAAGAGTTGAGATACTATATTATAATTTTGCTGCATGTCATTGTAGTATATATTATGTCTTGATTGGTGAATATGTTTAGTTTGTGACTTTATTTCAAGCAGATATAATATGTGAATGCTTCAATGAGCATAATTCCGACTGGTAACTACGCACTTCGTCCGAGCACATTATTGCACGCGTCATGCAAGCCGTCTTAAATGACCACCTAAACTGTCATTTGGCAACCTAAAATGCTGTCTGGGTTGCCAAGCTGGCAACAGGGGAAAAAAGTTAAGTGAGAGCCCTGTATTATGTAAAAATATTATATAAATCATACCTGAAACTCGTCAAGACCAAAACCTGCACATTTTTTTGAAATATGGGAAAAACTTCCAATTTTCCGAGTAGTAATTGCCCAGTCAATGCACGTTTGACATTGAGGTCGGAATCAAATTGACCAATCTTGAGCTTTGTTCTATGGCTGCTAGGCAGCGAGGACCCTGGAATCATGGCTGCCTCATTACATCAATAGCAATAGCAAGGTTTCCAAGGAACTTTGCTGATAATTTAGTTTTTCAATTGATTTATCTTTATAAAGTTATGATGTGAACTGTTAAATAAAAATGATAAATAACAAATGTACAGCTAAGGTTAGGATTAGGGTTAGGGTCGGGGTCAGTCGGTCAGGCTTGTCGGTAGGCCGATAGATGCTGTGGTGGATCGGTCGCGAGAGGTCAGTCGAGCAGTCGGTAGGCCGGTGGATGCTGCGAGAGGTCGGTCGGGCTGTCGGTAGGCCGGTGAGTGCTGTGAATGATCGGTCGGGCTGTCGGTAAGTCGGTGAGTGCTGTGAATGCCGGTGAGTGAGTACTGCGTAGGAGTCGGTCGGGCTGTCGGTAAGCCGGTGAGTGCTGCGAAGGGTCGGTCGGGCTGTCGGCTGGTATAATAATACATGGTTTAAATAGAATGCAACGCTGAAATAGGCTCCCCATGGTGTAATGTGAGCATTGGACACGAGATGGTGATTACTTTTTCGATCTCATTTTCTAATTCGTTTAATTAATTAATGTGCAACTTTTGGCTCTGACGAGTTATGACTTCCTTCTCAATTATATTTTATCTAAATCTGTGCAAAATTTCATATAGTTCCGAGACATGGGTCACGAAAGTAGACACATTTTTAATGCTCGGCTCACTTTGATTTTTCCAGCATCTGCAGTTCTTTCTTAAACAATGAGCTTGGAGGCATTTGTTTGAACTTGAGCAGATAGGGTGTGTCTATGCACTTCAGAATTCATTATGCTACTACCATCAGCAGTTGTATCATCGATGAAGATAAGTGAGCCAGTACCTTCAGCCCAGGCCATAACACCCCCACCACCTTTCACAGATGAGGTGCTATGCTTTGGATTTTGGCAGTTCCTTCTCTCCTCCATATTTTGCTCTTGCCATCACTGTGATATAAGTTAATCTTCAACTCATCTGTCCACAAGACCTTTTTCCAGAACTGTGGTTGCTCTTTTAAGTACTTCTTGGCAAACTGTAACCTGGCCATCTGATTTTTGCAGCTAACCAGTGGTTTGCATCTTGCAGTGTAGCCTCTGTATTTCTGTTCATGAAGTCTTCAGCAGACAGTGGTCATTGGCAAATCCACACCTGACTCCTGAAGAGTGTTTCTGATCTGTCGGACAGGTGTTTGGGGATTTTTTTTTTATATAGAGAGAATTGTTCTGTCATCAGCTGTGGAGGTCTTCTTTTGCCTGCCAATCCCTTTGCGATTAGTAAGCTCACCAGTGCTCTCTTTCTTCCAAACAGTTCATTTTGGTAAGCCTAAGGTTTGGCTGATGCCTCTAACAGTTTTATTCTTGTTTCTCAGTCTCATAATGGCTTCTTTGACTTTCATTGGCACAACTTTGGTCCCCATGTTGATAAACAGCAATAAAAGTTTCCAAAGGTGATGGAAAGACTGGAGGAAAGACTGCTGCAGAGAGCTCTCTTATACCTGCATTTAGGAGGCAATTACAAATGCCTGTGAAGCCATGTGTCCCAAACATTTTGGCGCCCTGAAATGGCACTATGTATGAACACAGCTGTAATTTCTACATGGTGAAACCAAAATGGCCTTTAAAAAAAATCTGACAATGTGCACTTTAACCACATGTGATTTTTTTTCTATTACAAATCTCAAATTGTAGAGTACCGAGGCAAAATAAAAAATGATGGGTCTTTGGCGCAAACATTATGGAGGGCACTGTATTTGCAATCTATGGTTCATATTTTATTTCCATATGAAGACACCATGAGGAAAGATTAGAGAAGCTAAAATCCAGAGATAATATCATAGAGAAAATAAGGAAGTAATATTTTGTGTCTATCATCTAATATTTTATTAGATGTGAATCTTAAAAAGAAAGGCCTGCAGTTAGCATCTTACTACATGGAATATCATAATTTCTCCCCTGCATGTTGAATGCTCCTCGAGGTTCTCTGTAGTTTTAAAATCTTTTAAATTCTTTTTTAGGATCTGGGCATCTCTGGCAAGGCCAGCATTTCTTCCCTTCCTAATTGGACTTGAGAAGGTGGTGGTGAGCTGGCTTCACGAAGTGCTGCAGCCCTTCTCCTTAAGGTACTCCTACAATATTGTTGGGTAGTGTTCCCTGATGAGGACTCGGTGAAAATGAAGGTACAGTGATGTATTTTCAAATCAAAATAGCATGCAACTGGAAAGGGTTTTTGAGTGGATTGTTGACATAGCTCAGGTGAGTAAATGCAATGTGTTTGGTTAATATTTCAGTGCAGTCCTTGTGTTAAAGCATTGAATGTTGAGGTTGATGAGTTGTCTGTGATGCAGGCTACCTTGTACTGTATATGGGGAAGCTTCTTGAGAGTTGCTGGAGCTGCACTCATCCAGATAAGTGGAGGATACGCCATCACACACTTGACTTGCGACTTGCAGTTGATGGAAAAGGCTTGTATGTTTAGAGCGAGCTACACTGAGACACCCAGCCTCTGGCATGGTTTTACTGGACTCATCATCGATGAATCAGCTGTAGATTATAGACCTAATATCTTGGGAAAGGGATGATTGCCCTGCAATAACCACAACAATCTTTCATGTATGAGGGATGACTCCAGTCAATGGAATGTTTTACAAGGCTCCTAGCTACCCCAGGGGCTCAGATGCTGTCTTGAAATTATTAGCAGCTTTGCTCAGGCAGGTTTGCAGAGCAACTGTGCTCTGTCTGACATTGTCACCCACACTCCTGCTTGCAGACCATTTCAACTCTCCTCCCAATCCCGTCCTGTCCGTCCTCAGCCTTCCTCACTGCCGGGATGAGTCCCAATGCAAGCTGGACGAACAACTCATTTTCTGCCAGGGTAGTCTGTAACCCAATGGAAGAACATTGAATTTTCCAATTTCAGGTAAAACTTATCTCCAGTGTTCTGCTCTCCCTTTCCTGATCTACCTCCACTCCTATTTTTGTACCCTTTACCATAAACCTCTCCTCTGGCCCACATTCACTCATTTTTGTCCCTTCTCTCTCCTGGTTCCATCCACCTACTGCCCACACATATCATTACTAGATTATTTCCCTACACTAGACCAAGCAGAAAAACCGGTACGACCTATTTCAGATGTTGGTAATTAGGGGGAATCGACTTAAATTAGTGTGGAATTGGGGAAAGATTTATTTCCACTTAGACTAGTGATGATACAAAAGTGGGTGTTTTTTTTCAGATAGTGAATATGTAGCAATGTTACAAAATTTTGAGATTTTAAAAATCAAGTCTTTAATTTATCCCATCAGATAAAGCATAAAAAGAAGTTTAATTTGACACCTAATTCACTTTCATATCTTCAGTATAAAAAAAGATATGGCCATTTTCATATTCGGAAATTGGCATCTTGTTCCCTATTGCTTTTTCATTGACTTAACACAAAAGCTGTGATCGAGAACATTTAAAAGCCGATAACTTTTTTAAAATTTAAGAGAACTGAAAGCAATTTTCAGTTATTGTAGATTGAAACAAATATGAAACAATCTTACTTAGATGACTTGAAATTAAAGCATATAATTAGTTACCTAATTGTAGCTAATTACAAAATTCAATTACTAGATCTAAACATCTATCCATTTCTTAAGAATAGATTAACCTTTTTAAATAGTCTAAGTGTCCAAATAACATTCACACAAGAATTCAGAATATAACATAATTTTAAAATCTCATTGTCATGGGTTTATAGGCCAAATTTAATGTTTAATACCTGTAAATTAATGGCCATTTAAATCAACTTGCCTGTGGGATTTTCTGGAACGGGACAATTTGGAACGTTCAGGGTGCGGTGAATTTAGTCCCCATATCGGCAGCAAATATACTGCCGGTTCTTTGGGGGAAAAAAATCACCGTTTCGCAACTTAAAATGTGAATTAAATACATATTAAGAAACACTTTTATACATAAAAATAAACTACTTTCTTTTACCTGGTCCTCCATAAAATCCGTCCCCGTTGTCGGCATTGATGGCTTCAGAAGCTGATTTTAAAATCATTCCAGCGATTAACTTGTCGGGTGAATTTTTTTTTAAAACACACAGAATGGCCGTAGGAACGATTCTTTAGCAAAATTTTGCACTCCAACAAAATATAATTCAGGACCAGGTCGGGGAAAAAAACCCATTTTAACCTCCTGCACCCATGCAGAACTCATTGACTCATCAACTTCACGACCAATTTTCATCCTGCACTCAAATTTACTTGAACCATCTCCGACACCTCCCTCTCCTTTCTTGATCCCACAGTCTCCATCACAAGAAATAAACTATTGACTAACGTCTATTACGAACCCACTGACTCCCACAACTATCTCGACTACACTTCTTCCCACCCTGCTTCCTGTAAAGACTATCCCCAACTCCCAATTGCTCCGTCTAAGCAACATCTGCACCCAAGGTGAGGTGTTCCATACTAGGACATAATGTCCTCATTCTTTAGGGAATGGGGGTTCCCTTCTCCCATCATAGATGAGGCCCTCACTCGTATCTCCTTGGTACCTCGCAGTTCCGCCCTAGCTCCCCCTCCCGCTAGTCGCAACAGAGACAGAGTCCCCAAGTCCATACCTGCCACCTCATCAGCCATCACATAAAACTCGTAATCCTCCAAAATTTCTGCCACCTCCAACGGGATCTGCCAATAGCCACATTTTCCCATGTCCACCCATTTCCGCCTTCCGCAGAGACCGTTCCCTCTGCAACTCCCTGGTTAACTCATCCCTTCCCACCCAAACCACCCCCTTCCGCAGGTATCTTCCCCTGCAACCACAGAAGATGCAACACCTGTCGCTATACCTCCTCCCTCAACTCTGTCCAGGGACCCCAACAGTCCTTTCAGGTTAGAGGTTAGCCTGCACCTCCTCCAACCTCATCTACTGTATCCATTGTTCAATATATGGACTCTTATACATCGGCGCGACCATACGCAGACTGGGCGATCTTTCGTGGAACACCTTCGCTCAGCCTGCGTGAATCTACCTGATCTCCCGGTTGCTGAATACTTTAATTCTCCTTCCCATTCCTACACAGACCTTTCTGTCCTAGGTAACCTCCATTGTTAGAGTGAGACTAAATGCAAATTGGAGGACCAGCATCTCATATTTTGCTTGGGCTGTTTGCAGCCCAGTGGTATGAATATTGATTTCTCTCACATCAGCTAGCCCCGGCATTCCCTCTCTCTCTCTCTCTCTCTCTCTCTCTATCCCTCCCCTACAAAGGTTGCATTAGCTTCTCATTTTCACCCAACAGCTAACAATGACCTGGTTCCTTTATCATCATTACTTTTTTGTATATCTTTCATTCACTGTTCTGTATCTCTCCACATCACCATCTATATCTTTTGTTTCCCTTATCCCTAACCAGTCTAAAGAAGGGTTTTGACCAAAAACGTCACCCATTCCTTCTCTCCAGACATGATGTCTGTCCCGCTGAGTTACTCCAGCTTTTTGTGTCTATCTTGTGTGTAGGATAATGTTAGTGTGCGGGGATCGCTGGTCGGTGCGGACTCGGTGGGCCGAAGGGCCTGAAACAGGGCTCTGTCTCTCACCTAAACCAAACTAAATATGATAATACTTACCGTGTAATGATAAATGTGTTAATATTAACTTTCCCGGGGCAGTAAAAGTGGTAGAAATTGAACCATGGTTGGATTTTATGAATTTTAATTGGAAGGTTTCAAATTCAAATTCAAGCAAGTATATATTCATCAATGTTAAAGATTATACACCGATCACCATATTTCCATTGTATTTATTGTACCTAAATGCATAAAGACAATGTCAGTTTCTCATGAAGATAATGATAGTTTTTATTTCCAATTTTATCCATCTCCATGGGAATTGGGAAGATGGGAATTGAAACAATTGATACCGAAATATGTATTGAAGGAGTGAATGGTCAGCTCCTGTTCACGTGTTCTCGGCTCCAGTTTCCTTTTCCTTCTGGCTTTGCTTGTAAACTACGCATAGACTTTACACCAGAAATGTTGGAGGAGATTATTAGCAATAGCGAGTGAGTTAAAGGTGGTACATGATTGGTATGAGCCCCAAGCTGAGGTGGAGTCAGTGAATAGACATTTAGTTTGAGGTTAGTTGCACCTGTATTGGGTGAAGGGAAACTGTTTAGTCTAATAGCTATTTCTCCACTTTGATGCCCAAATGTTCTATATGATTGAAAATAACTGATCTTAACAAAAGGAGTTTGGTGAATCTGAAGAAGGTTGTTTCTTTGAGCATTACAGGATACTTTGGTATCTGTTCACTTACAAATATTTGCTCTATAATCGCTTAAAAAGGAAGACTATTCATTGCTGTTTCCACAATGCAATCTTAAAAGAAAAATGTATGTGAATTTAATTATGTAAAAACTTTTTTTAATTTATAGGCCTTCAGAATGCTCAGAGGACTGTGAAGTGTGGCGTGTTTTAAAGGGAGTTAAGTGAGCAAGGAAAGTGAGTGCCAATGCAGCAACACAGGCAGCAGCCAGAACTTGTGGAAGGAAATCTTCCCGTCTTTGTATTCCCAACGGAACTGGTATTTTATGCAGAAGATCAGTCAACACACAAACAGGTGTTGACTCTTTACAATCCTTACGAGTTTGCATTAAAATTTAAAGGTATATCTGCACCTTCACAAGGATTATACTGAACAACTTTTCATGATGAGCTGCCGTAATGTGCTGACACTTTCTTTTCTGTGGCTTTAGTTCTGTGCACTGCCCCGAACAAATATGTTGTTGTTGATGCTGCAGGTGCAGTGAAGCCCAAATGCTGTGTCGACATGTAAGTACAGAGTTTCTCACGTTAAACCAGTACTTCACTCCAGTGCTTTGACAATCTCTACAGCTCACAGCTTTTGGTAGTTATTACATTTGGATGGGTCTTCCAAAGTTGTGCACATGGGTTGAAGCTTAATGACAGAGTTATGCCCCTGTCCCGCTTAGGAAAACTGAACGGAAACCTCTGGAGACTTTGCGCCCAACCCAAGGTTTCCGTGCGGTTCCCGGAGGTTTTTGTCAGTCTCCCTACCTGCTTCCACTACCTGCAACCTCCGGGAACCACATGGAAACCTTGGGTGGGGCGCAAAGTCTCCAGAGGTTTCTGTTCAGGTTTCCTAAGTGGGACAGGGGCATAAGATGCTGTTAAAAGACCTTGATGGCATCCTGTTCACCTTGTCTAAGATGTCCCTGGGTGCCCAGACCCGTAGTCACTGCAAGGGAGCCTTGACCGAGCACCCAGGCGAGTCTTGTCATGACCAGAGTGCCCAGCTCCATAGTCAATGCAATGGTGCCTTGACCTGGCATGGCTCCCATGGTGATGCATCATATTGTGGTCTGAGTTATTCACGCCTTTCCTCCTCCTTTTATCCATTTGCTTTCTCTTTAAAACTTAAAATAAAATTCTAACATTGTAAGAGCCACACATGGTAAATATGCAGCCGATGAGGTTATCTGAACTACTGTTACGATGGTCATGTTTTCCACTAAATGTATCACATGATCTGTTTTAGGATGCTCTCATTTTGTAGCTCGAGGTTTCCTGGCTGTCCTAATTGCTAACAGGAGCTGTTCTCTCTCCAGTGTTATTCGCCATAGAGACGTGCGGCCCTGTCATTATGGTGTCATAGACAAATTCCGGCTACAGGTTTCGGAACAAAGCCAACGGAAAGCACTGGGTAAAAAGGAAGTGATTTCTGTTCTCCTTCCATCTACAAAAGAGCAAGAGCGGAAGGAGGAGGAGGACAAACACATCAAGGAGCATCTGGCTGAAGCAGTATTTTTTGAACAGACTTCATTCCAGCAGGGTAAGAATCTTACTGCAGCATCATCTCTACTCTGCTGTCAAGGAGCAGGGTGGGGAAGTTAGATAATGATAGTGGAAGAGTTAGTTCTGTCGACGGGGGAAGTAGGCTGGAATAATTCTGTTGTTGTGAGGATGAAGGGGAGACTGGCAAGTTCAGGGAACCCTGGATGTTAGAGAAATCAAGATAATGATAAATAGGAAGTATATGATCAGAAAATAGGTGAGGATATAGAATATGTAGGTGCTTACTTAAAAAAATTAGGAGGGCAAAGACAGGTCACAAGATATCATTGATAATTTGATGATTAAAGAAAACTGTAGGACATTTTATGTTTGAAGAATGAGAGAGAACCAGGGAAAGAGTAGATCCGTTAGGAACCATACAGACACTTAGTGTGAGGAGCCAGCGGATGTGGGCAAGACCTTAAATGAATACTTCTAATACAGTCATAAAGTTATACAACATGACCGTGTCTATGCCAACCAAACCAGTTTGAGCTAGTGCCACTTGCCTGCATTTGGCCCATGGCCGTCTAAACCCATCCCATCCATATATCTGTTCAAATGACTTTTGAAGATCGTAATTGTATCCATTTCTATAGCCATCCACTGACGGTTCATTCCAGATATGGACAACTGTTTGAATTAACAAGTTGCCCCAGATGTCCCTCTTAAATCTCTTCTTTCCCCCTCCCCACCTTAGGTCTCACACTGAAATCTGAAAGATGAGTCCCAACCTGAAACGTCATCTATCCATGTTCTTCATATATATTTGTATTCAATAACCTTCACAATGAAGACAAGTATGCCAAACAGCCTCTTTACCACACTGTAGCCACTCTAGGGAACCACGCACCTGTACTCCAACACTCCCCAGAGCTCTAACATTTACTGTGTAAAGTCTGCCCTAGTTTGACACCAAAGTGCAACACCTCACACTTGTCAGAGTTAAATTCTATTTACCATCCCTTGGCCCTCCTTCCCATCCTATTGTAAAATGAAACATCCTTCCTCACTGCCTATTGTACCATCACTTTTAGAGACATCTGCAAATTTACTAACATACTACATTGTCATCCAAATGGATAATGTCGTAGAGTCACACAGCGTAGAGCCACCCCCCTCGGCCCAACCTTCCCACGCCAACCAACATGCCCCATCTACAGTAGTGCCTCCTGCCTGCATTTGGCCCATATCCCTCTTAACCTATCCATGTACCTGTCTAAATTATTAAACATTGTGATAGTACCTGCCTTATCAACGTCCTCCAGCAGCTCGTTCCTATAACAACATCTTTCCTATAACACGGCAACCAAAACTGAACCCAATATTCTATGTGTGGCTCCACCAATGTTGCACTGTAACATGACCTCCAAATTTCTATAGTCAATACTCTGACTGATTAATGCGAATGTGCAAAAAGCCTTTTTAACCACCCCATGTACAGTGCCCGCCATAATGTTTGAAACAAAGACCCATCATTTATTTATTTGCCTCTGTACTCCACAATTTGAGATTTGTTATAGAAAAAATCACGTGGTTAATGTGCACTTTGTCAGATTTTAATGAAGGCCATTTTAATAAAAGCCATTTTTATACATTTGGATTTCACCATGTAGAAATTACAGCAGTGTTTATACATACTCCTCCAATTTCAGGGCACCATAATGCCGGCCAATTAGTTTTGAGACGTTTGTTTGAACTTGAGTAGATAAGGATGTGTCTATACACATCAGAATTCATTATGCTACTACCATCAGCAGTTGTATCATCAATGAAGATAAGTGAGCCAGTACCTTCAGCAGCCATACATGCCCAGGCCATAACACCCCCACCACCATGTTTCACAGATGAGGTGGTATGCCTTGGATCTTGGGCAGTTCCTTCTCTCCTACATATTTTGTCTCTTGCCATCACTCTGGTATGTTAATCTTCATCTCATCTGTCCACAAGTCCTTTTTTGCAGAACTGTGGTTGCTCTTTTAAATACGTCTTGCCAACTGTAACCTGGCCATCCTATTTTTGAGGCTAACCAGTGGTTTGCATCTTGCAGTGTCGCCTCTGTATTTCTATTCATGAAGTCCTCTGCGGACAATGGTCATTGACAAATCCACACCTGACTCCTGAAGAGTGTTTCTGATCTGTGTCAGGTGTTTGGTGATTTTTCTTTATTATAGAGAGAATTTTTCTGTCAACAGCTGTGGAGGTCTTCCTTGGCCTGCCAGTCCCTTTGTGATTAGTATGCTCACCAGTACTCTTTCTTAATGACGTTCCAAACAGTTGATTTTGGTAAGCCTAAGGTTTGGCTGATGTCTCTAACAGTTTTATTCGTGTTTCTCAGTCTCATAATGGCTATTTGACTTTCATTGGCACAATTTTGGTCCTCGTGTTGATAAACAGCAATAAAAGTTTCCAAAGGTGATGAGGTGATGGAAAGACTGGAGGAAAGATAGATTTCTTATACCTGCAGTAAGGAGTCAATTAAACACACCTGAGCAATTACAAATGCCTGTGTCCCAAACATCATGGTGCCTTGAAATGGGAGGACTATGTATAAACATAGCTGTAATTTCTACATGGTGAAACTAAAATGTTAAAAAAATGGCTAATAAAATCTGGCAATGTGCACTTTAGCCACATGTGTTTTTTTTTCTGTTGCAAATCTCAAATTGTGGAGTACAGAGGGAAATAAATAAATGATGGGTCTTTGTCCCAAACATTATGGACCGCATTGTACCTGTGATGCCACTTTCAAGGAATTATTTACCTACATTCATAGATACCCTTGCTCTACAACACTCCCCAGACCCCGATTGTTCACTGTGTAGGTCCTGCCCTTGTTTCCTCAACGCAACCCGTTCCCCCAATGCAATATTCCACCACTCACCCATAGCCCCCAACTGCACAGGGGCTGCTCATTTTGCCTTATTCACCACCTCTGTGGAGCCACGAGATGGGCAAAGTCCTCAATGAGTATTTCTCCTCTGTATTTACTGAGGAGAAAGAGAGTAGGATGGAGGAACTTTAGGCAGTCCATGGAAATGTCTTGAGAGCAGTCAGTGTTACCGTCAAAGAAGTACTGAAGGTACTGTCGTGTATGAAGGTAGACAAATCTCCAGAGCCGAGGTCACTGCGGGAAACTAGAGAGGAAATTGCGGGAGCCCTGGTTGAAATTTACAATTCTATTACAAATTTACAGAGAGATGCCGGAACACTGGAGGGTGGCAAATGTTGTGCCTTTTTTTAAGGGCTACAAGGACAATGCTGGGAACTATAGGCCGGTGAGCTTAACATCTGTAGTTGGAAAGTTGCCAGAGAATATTCTAAGGGATAGGTTATACAGGCATTTGGTTGGGCAAGGGCTGATTAGGGAGTCTGCATGGTTTTGTACGAGTGAGGTCATGTCTCACAAATCTGATTGATTTTTTTGAAGATGTGACCAAATAGGTCGATGAGGGCAGAACTGTAGATGTTGTGTACATGGATTGTGTAAGGCATTCGACAAGGTTCCGCATGGTAGGCTGCTCTGGGAGGTTAGATCGCATGGAATCCAAGGAGAGATAGCTGAATGGATAACAAATTGGCTCCATGGAAGGAAGCAGAGAGTGATGGTGGAAGGTTGCTTCTCGGACTGGAGGCCTGTGACTAGTGGTGTGCCTCAGGGTTTGGTGCTGGGCCCGTTACTGTTTGTCATCTACATCAATGATTTGGATGAGAACATACAGGGCAAGATTAGCAAGTTTGCTGATGATACAAAAGTTAGTGGTTTTGCAGATAGTGAAGATGGTTGTGAAAGATTGCAGCTGGATCTGGATCGATTGGCCAGGTGGGCGGAGGAACAGTTGATGAAATTTAATACAGAAAAGTGTGAGGTGTTGCATTTTGGGACGTCGAACAAGGGCAGGATCTACACAGTGAATGGTATAGGAAATCTTTGTTGTCACATGAGACTAGGCATATTCAGTTTCTTTGCTTGCGTACACAATGTATACAAATAGCAGACACCTACCATGCTGACCAAGTCACAAAGCACGCCAGCTCCCCCTTTTGTCTCTCCCCCGCAGCAATTCCCCCACACCGGGTCCCCTTTGTCCTTTGTTCTCCCCGCTAACGGCAGTCCCCCCCACGCCGGCTCCTCCATTGTTCTTCCCCTCCTCCCTCACGGTGATCCTCCACGCTCTCATTGACCGTCGACCATGGGTTGACCCACGAGGCATCGCCGTCGCCGCGAGGCTTCACCTCCGTCGAGGCCCCACCATCGTGAGGCTTCATTGATGCCGCCACCGAAGCCTCACCGCCATCGATGCCGCACTTCACGCCTCCGTCGTGCCAACCCGGGCCGTAGCCGCGGGCTCCGTCAGCCGCTTCACCCGACCCGGGCTTCTACCCGCGAGGCCCCGGCCGGGCCCAGACTCGGGCTTCTACGCTGTGATCCAAAGGCATCGAGACCGTGGCGCCTATATAAAGGCCTCCAGCCACATTCTCAGCCCACAGGCACGGCCGGTCGGGTAGCCTTTGACGAATGGTACGCCTCTGGGTAGTGTTGTAGAGCAGAGGGATCTAGGAGTACAGGTGCATGGCTCCTTGAAGGTGGAGTCGCAGGTAGATTAGGTGGTCAAAAAGGCTTTTGGCACTTTGGCTTTCATAGAAACATAGAAAATAGGTGCAGGAGGAGGCTATTCGGCCCTTCGAGCCAGCACCGCCATTCATTGTGATCATGGCTGATCGTCCCCAATCAATAACCCGTGCCTGCCTTCTCCCCATATCCCTTGATTTCACTAGCGCTCTATCTAACTTGCTCTTAAATCCATCCAGTGATTTGGCCTCCACTGCCCTCTGTGGCAGGGAATTCCATTAGTCAGAGTATTGAGTATAAAATTTGGGAGGTCATGTTGCAGTTGTATAAGATGTTGGTGAGACCACATTTTGAATATTGTGTTCAGTTTTGGGCACCATGTTATAGGAAAGATATTGTCAAGCTTGAAAGGGTTCAGAAAGGATTTACGAGGATGTTGCCAGGACAAGAGGGTGTGAGCGGGAGAGGGAGAGGTTGAGTAGGCTGGGTCTCTATTCCATGGAGAGCAGGAGAATGAGGGGTGATCTTATAGAGGTGTATAAAATCATGAGAGGAATAGACTGGGTCGATGCACAGAGTCTCTTGCCCAGTGTAGGTGAATCGAGGACAAGAGGACAGGTGTAAAGGGAAGGGGAAATTATTTAATAGGAATCTGAGGGGTGTATGGAACAAGTTGCCAGAGGAATTCCCTTGTCAATTCTTCCCTTCCCCCCCGCACCACCCCCTCCCTGGGCACTTTCCGTTGCAACCGCAAGAAATGCAACACCTATCCCTTCACCTCCCCCCTCGACTCCATGCATGGACCCAAGCAATCGTTCCAGGTGCGACAAAGGTTCACCTGCATCTCCTCCAACCTCATCTACTGCATCCGCTGCTCTAGGTGTCAGCTGATTTACATCGGGGAGACTAAGCGTAGGTTGGGCGATCGTTTCGCCGAACACCTGACCTCCCGGTGGCTCAGCACTTCAACTCCCCCTCCCATTCCCAATCTGACCTCTCTGTCCTGGGTCTCCTCCATCGCCAGAGTGAGCAACAGCGGAAATTGGAGGAACAGCACCTCATATTCCGCCTGGGGACCTTGCGTCCAGATGGCATTAACATTGAATTCTCCCAATTTTGCTAGCCCTTGCTGTCTCCTCCCCTTCCTTAACCCTCTAGCTGTCTCCTCCCACCCTCCCATCCGCCTGCCCTCAGGCTCCTCCTCCTCCCCATTTCCTTCCTTCTCCCCCCTACCCCCCATCAGTCTGAAGAAGGGTTTCGGCACGAAACGTCGCCTATTTCCTTCGCTCCATAGATGCTGCTGCACCCGCTGAGTTTCTCCAGCAATTTTGTGTACCTTCGATCTTCCAGCATCTGCAGTTCCTTCTTGAACAAGCTGCCAGAGGAGGTAGTTGAGGCTGGGACTATCCAAACGTTTAAGAAACAGTCAGACAGGTTCATGGATAGAACAAGTTTGGAGGGATATGGACTTGCAGGCAAGTGGGACTAGTGGAGCTGGGACATTGTTGTGAACAGTGTGAACAGATTGGCTGAATGGCAGAAGACAAAGAGTGGCAATAAAAGAGGCTTTTTTTGGTTGGCTGCCAGTGACTAGTGGTGATCTGCAGGAATAGGTGTTAGCGCTGCTACTCCACGTTGTATATTAATGATTTAGATAAGGGAATTGATGACTTTGTGGTAAAGTTTGCAGATAATAGGAAGATAGGTGCAGTGGCAGGTAGTGCAGAGAAAGCAGGGGCTCTACAGAATGACTTGGAGAGTGGGCAGAGAAGATTGCAGATGGAATATAATGTAGCAAAGTGTGGTGTCATGCATTTTGGTCATAGGAATAAAGGCGTACACTATTTTCTAAATGAGAAGAGGATCCAGAAATCAGAGGTGCCAAGGAACTTGGGAGTGCTGGTGCAGGATTCCCAAAAGGTTAATTAGCAAGTTGTAAGTAAGGAAGGCAAATGCAATGTTAGCATTTGTTTCGAGACGACTGGAATATAAAAACAGGGGTGTGATGCTGAGCCTTTATACGGTGATTGTGGTCAGACCGCATTTGGAGTATTGTGAGTGGTTTTGGAGTCCCATATCCGAGGAAGGATGTGGAGAGGGTCCAGACGAGGTTTACAAGAATGATCCTGGGGATGACTGGTTTAACACATGATGAGCTTCTGACTGCACTGGGCCTGTCACTGGAGATTGGAAGGATGAGGGGGCACTTCATTGAAAATTATCGAATAGTGAAACTCCTAGATAGAGTAGATGTGGAGAGGATGTGTCCACAAGTGAGAGAGTCTAGGACTAATGGTCATAGCCTCAGAATAAAATTACAAATATTTAGAAAGGAGATGAGGAATTTCTTTAGTCAGTGGGTAGTGAATCTGGAATTTATTGCCACAGACAGATGTGGAGGACATGTTATTGGGTATTTCTAAGAGCGTTTGACAGTTACATGCTTGTTAAGGGTGCAAGTGTTATGGGGAGAAGGCAAGAGAATCCGATTGAGTGGGAAAGATCAGTCAGCCATGATTGAATGGCAGAGAAGAGTTGATGGGTCGATTAGCCTACGTGCTCTTATGACATAAATTGATCATCCTAGGCGTCATTTTTTATTAGAAACTGAAGCTGTTGCATGAAGACCAAGACCACAGGAACAGGTCTGAGGCTGGGACCTTCAGCGAATGCCCAATCCCAACATCACTGCTCTTTTACACTCAGTGAGCTATGTTGTCAGTGTGAATACATCCTGGTTGAGCACAGCTAAAACATTCTCATTTTGGGTAAAACCTGTTTGGTTCACAGCCCATCAACTATACAAAGTGTTTAAGAAGGAACTGCAGATGCTGGAAAATCGAAGGTACACAAAACTATACAAAGTGTTCATCTGTTCATTGTGGGAGAGCAAACAGCGCCATTGTAACCAGTGGGTCTGCTGCCAGCAACTTGCATCTCTTGCATGGAACTTATCAGGTCCAGGAACTTATAAGCTTATAAAGCAATTTGTCCTTTCATATTTAATGGCTAATATCAGTAAAGATTCTCATTTTTACCAGCCCTTTTGCTACATTCTTTGCTACATCTGGGATACTATTTTTGTGCCCACTACAAAAAAGATAATTCAAAACACTAACTCAAAGTCTCTGCTATTTCTTTACATATCATTACATTCTCAACATTCATTACATACTCAGCTTCATTGCCCGCCTCTTGGTGGACTCATGAACGTCTCGTTAATTTTCAGAATCTAGAACTGTCTCTTCAGGACCCAGTCTGCTCACTGTCTTCTTGGGAATCATCTGCATTGTAGCATTGATGTTACCGACACTTGGAGAAGCAGAGTCCCTGGTGCCTGTCTACCTCCACTTAAGTGTCAATCAGAAGTTAGTTGCTGCATATGTTTTGGGTAAGTATGTTTCAGATTAAATACAGGTAATTTTGTGTTTACAAATATAAACAAATGTGTATAATCATGGACAAAGCAAAATCCTGCAGGTTTCAGTTCAAGCTAGGACAAGTTCTACACACATGCAAGAGCAGGGAAAGTTGATCTGGGGAGGGTGAGAGGAGCAAGAGGTCAGATACGTGATGCAGATGTGCAAGAGAAAGCAGTGGATCAGTTCATGCTGTGCAGGTCGCATCCACTGGCACGCACCCGTCTGAGCTGGTGTACCTGGTCTATGCTGGCGGCCGTGTTGCCTCTGATGCCCAGTCCCATTGGAACTGGAAAGCGGATGCTTGTGCTGTACGGATGGCTTGCATCCTGCACATTTTAAGAGAACTTCATGGCAAGAAAGAGAAGAGTTGTAATATAAAGGGAATTAGAATATTGAACAGCAAAGCTGTAATAACGTCATCCTTCGGCAGTCGGCACATTTATCCATTTTTAGATAAGACCAACAATGTACCAGTCCACCAGACTTTAGCAAGTTTCAATGCGATCATTCCTCATTCTTGTAAACTCTAGAGGTCATGTCCATCCTCTCTGTGGGTGCTACACCTGCCACCATCGAGATCAGCTGGTGAGTCCATGTTGCACTGCGTCTGTACCAGCATTTTCTCCTTTAGGTAAACAGTCTCGGTGTCTGCTTGTGATGCAGAATCACCAAGGCATATGTGTGACATCTTCATCACCAGAGGAGGAGGAGTGAAGGCCAGACGTGGCACCTGCATGTTGTCCTCAGTTCACCCAACACCTTTAGAATGTCAACGTTACTCAACCTTCACACAGGGGCGGTGTCAATCTGACTCAGTGGGATTAGGCTGTTTACACCAGGATATCACACGAAAAGCATTCTAGTGCTGTTTGTTCACACTGCACAGGAAACACTGTGGCTGTATTGCTCAAATTCAAACCATGCTGCCAATCAACCATAACAACTCCATCCCTACTACGTTTGGATTCAGATTAGCTTGTTGTCATATATTCCTTCTTCATCTGAAGCTCATGCAGATAAGCGCAAGGTGTTGTATTTTGGGACGTCAACCAGGTCAGGACCTTCACAGTGAATGGCTGGGCTACAGGGAGTGTTGTCGAGCAGAGGCATCGAGGAGTGCAGGGACATAGCTCTGTGAAAGTGGTGTCACCAGTAGATCTGGCAGTCAAGAAGGCCTTCAAGCACATTGACCTTCATCGGTCAGGGTACTGAGTGTAGAAGTTGTGATGTTATGGTACAGTTGTACAAGACATCGGAGTGCCGCTGCACTTAGAGTTTAGTGTTCACTCACCCTGCTAGAGGAAAGAAGTTATTAAGCTGGAAAGAGTGCAGAGAGGATTTATAAGGGTTTTGCCAGGACATGAGGGCCTGAGATAAGATGTTGGGCAGGATAAGACTTTACTCTTTGAAGCACAGGAAGATGAGTGGTGATCTTAAAGAGATGTATAAGATCATGACGGGAATAGATAGGGTCAATGCACAGTCTTTGACCCAGAGCAAGGGAATCAAGAACCAGAGGACCGAGGTCTAAGTTGAGAGGGGAATGATTTAATAGGATGGTGGGTATATGGAACGATTTGATGGAGAAGGTAGTTGAGGTTGTTAAAAGGATCCACATGGTTGGCTGCTCTGGAAGGTTAGGTCGCATGGGATCCAAGGAGAGATAGCTGAATGGATAGAAAATTGGCTTCACGAAAGGAAGCAGAGGGTGATGGTGGAAAGTTGCCTCGGATTGGGGGCCTGTGACTAGTGGTGTGCCTCAGGGTTCGGTGCTGGGCCCGTTACTGTTTGTCATCTATGTCAATGATTTGGATGAGAATATACAGGGCAAGATTAGCAAGTTTGCTGATGATACAAAAGTGGGTGGTTTTGCAGATAGTGAAGATGACTGAAATATTGCAGCTGGATCTTGATCCATTGGCCAGGTGGGTTGAGGAATGGTTGATGGAATTTAATACAGAGAAATGTGAGATGTATGCATTTTGGAAAGTCTAACATAGGCAGGACCTACACAGTGAATGATTGGAGTCTGGGGAGTGTTGTAAAGCAGAGGGATCTAGGAGTGCAGGTGCATGGATCCCAGAAGGTGGAGTTGCAGGTAGATATGGTGGTCAAAAAGGCTTTTAGCACTTTGGCCTTTATCAGTCAGAGTATTGAAGTAGGGGGGTCATGTTGCAGTTATATAAGGCGTTGGTGAGGCGGCATTTAGAGCTTTGCGTTCAGTTCTGGGCACCGTTATAGGAAAGATGTTGGCAAGCTGGAAGAGGTACAGGGAAGATTTACGAGGATGTTACCAGGACTAGAGGGTGTGAGCTATAGGGGGAGGTTGAGTAGGCTGGGTCTCTATTCCTTGGAGAGTAGGAGGATGAGAGGAGGATCTTATAGAGGTGTATAAAATCATGAGAGGGATAGATTGGGTAGATTCACATAGTCTCTTGCCCAGAGTAAGTGAATCGAGGACCAGAGGACAGGTGTAAAGTGAAGGGGAAAAGATCTAATAGGAATCTGTGGGTAACTTATTTACACAAAGGGTGGTGGGTGTATGGAACAAGCTGCCAGAGGAGGTAGTTGAGGCAGGGACTATCCAAACATTTAAAAACTGTTAGACAGGTACATGGATAGCACAGGTTTGGAGGGATATAGACCAAACACGGATAGGGACTAGTGTAGCTGGGACATGTTGGCCCGTATGGGCAAGTTGGGCCAAAGTGCCTGTTTCCACACTGTATCACTCTACCACTCTGGGTACTATAACAGCATTTAAAAGACATTTGAACAAGTTCAAGGATAGGAAAGGTTGAGAGGAATATGGGCCAAATACAGACAGGTGGGACTAGTGTAGATGTGGCATCATGGTCAGCATGGGCAAGTTAGGCCAAAGGGCCCATTTCCACACTGTATAATTTTGACCCAGAATAAATATAGTGCAATGATAATAAATATGATGCGCAATTAATATTTTGCATGAAGCAGTTTGGGGAGATTCTTCTTGAACGCCTCGGATTCTTACTTTGCCAGTGTCCACACAAGGTTTCTGGTTAGAAATACCCATTTTCAACGTATTTCTAAGTGAACCAGGTGACAGCGGATGTATAATTCTTCAGGCTAGATAAAGTGGAGTTAAACATGTCCCAGTGCAGTGTTTGGTTGAAGCAAGTAAAGCAAGTGCTGTTTGTTTCAGGGCTGGTGACCATGGTCATCCTGCGTACATGAGGGAGGAGCGGCCGGTGAAGTGACAGAGGCCGAGTCACCACATGCAGCTCGCCGCCTCGTTGGCTGAGCGGAAGGAAACTGACCCGGGCCCGGCTCTGCCCGTCTCCTGCGTGTTTTAATATTTACAGCTTGAGCAGCCTGTAAGCATCCTCGCCGACAGCACCATCATAAGCTTTGTTTTAATGCTCTGAATATGTTGGAGAAACAGTTTCACATGTGCACAGAACTTTTATTAAACAGAATATCATTTATTACATTTTAAACTGGCTGCAAATACTATGGGTCTCACCACATGGGCGGGGTTTAGTCCCCAATAAGTGCATACGCCTCCCTACCCGCCATAGCACAGAATATAATCCAAGTAACTAGCACAATGGGATCTGAGAAATATTAACTGTTCTCCTCAGCTCCGGACACCACTATCTCCTGAGCTTTTTATTTAAATGTCTACATCAAACTTTAAGATGATTAGTAAATAGCCTCAATTGCTCTTAGTAATTACTCAGTGCGTAGCTCAACTCTGAGGCAGAAGCTTGAATTCAAATCCTGCCTCGTTTTCCCACTCTGCCTCATCTGCCATGCTCCACAGCTACAGTCTCACAGTATAAGAGGGACCCAATACTGTAATTCTAGTGACCAGTTCTCCTGAATATCTTGGTCAATATTTATCCCTCGCCAAACTTCACTAAGATTATTCAGTGGTCATCACACTGTGGGTAACGTTTGTGTCCAAATTGACGTTTTCCATGGCAATAAGTGACTATATTTCCACAATACTTCATTGGCTGTGAAGTCTGAATTGTACAGAACTGCTTATTGCAGCCATTCCTCACTTGCTGCAGAGTGGACCAAGAGGAAGCAGAATGCATTCATAGTAGCTACAGTAGTTCACAGGGAGATTGATGTGATGTGTATCGATGCACAGAGCCAGTGTAGGACCATTATACACTCTGTTGCCGTCACTCGTTGATGGAATGAAAGTTGCCTCAGGTTTGTCCTGGAACCTGCTCTCACTGGGGTGATTGTAACTAGGTTTTTGGTCATTGCACAAGTGCCTTCTACAATGAAGGGTAACATGCTGTGGCATATCTCTTGCACAAACAACCCTCTCGTCAGTACGAGTACACTGATTACAGCATTAAGAGATTCACGTTTCCTCTGCAGGACAAAGGAACCAAGCAGCCCTTCCCCTTGGGATGTTTTAACTTGTATTGTTCCTGCCAATGGGGGGAAAGGGACGGTGGGAGCAACAAAGTCACACGGAAGTCTAATCCTTGGGCATCCAGAGTCCAAATCAAAAGAAGTCTTAGCACCTAATCTTACAAACAACTGTAATACCTTTCATAATGTAGCAAATGGTTGGGATGAGGCAAGAGGGATATTGATGACAATGGAATAGTATTTGATAGAGAGAAAAATAAATGAATGAATAAAATGTAGGTGTTATAATACACCTTGCCATGTGCACCTGTCAGCTGCTCCTTACTTTGCCATTTCACTGTTGTTTGTGCATCCTTCAGAGAGCTGCATGTTTGATGTGTATCACCACTGCTGCCTGGCTGATCATTCCCTTTTCTTGATCAGGAAAGGTAAACCCAGGCTGTTCTAGAGGGAATACTTCAAAACAATGAACATATTTAAAGAACTTGTTTAAAGTTTTAAGGTCTACACATATATTACATGAAATCTTGAGTTACTGAATGAAGTTAAATTGTGACTTCATCTGTTACAAATACAAGCAGGGGAAGATAAGTAGGAAGTATCCAGAAATGAATCACAGCCATCCACACTGCAGACTCTGTGAAGCTGTTTTTAAAAGACAAAGTATGACACCTTGTAAATGTTTACATCATGATTTATACAATTTATTTAAACATTTTAATAAAGTTATTTTTGAGAACAGATCATCCTTTTTTGCTTTGTCCATTGAGAGATGGGCAATTCTGACTCCAACTGGGGATGCAATCACTCAATCCAATTTCTACCACTGACACAAGGCTCACTGGCTTTTTGTTACCTGGCTTATCCCTGCCACCCTTAAATAAAGGAACAACTTCAACCACTATGTGGCGTCATAACTGTGGCCGACAAGATGGCAGGTGGGCTGAGGAATGGTTGATGGAATTTAATACAGAGAAATGTGAGGTGTTACATTTTGGGACGTCTAACAAGGGCAGGACCTACACAGTGAATGGTAGGGCCCTGGGGAGTGTAGTAGAGCAGAGGGATCTAGGAGTGTAGGTGCATGGTTCCTAGAAGGTGGAGTCGCAGGTAGATATGGTGGTCAAAAAGGCTATTGGGACATTGGCCTTCATCAGGCAGAGTATTGAGTATAGAAGTTGGGAGATCATGTTGCAGTTGTATAAGACGTTGGTGAGACCATATTTAGAGTATTGTGTACAGTTCTGGGCACTATGCTATAGGAAATATATTGTCAAGTTTGAAAGGGTTCAGAGAAGATTTACGAAGATGTTGCCAGGACTAGAGGGTGTGAGCTATAGGCAGAGGTTGAGTAGGCTGGGACTCTATTCCTTGGAACGCAGGAGGATGAGGGGCGATCTTATAGAGGTGTATAAGATCATGAGAGGAATAAATCAGGTAGATGCACAGAATCTTTTGCCCAAGTGGGGAAATCGAGGACCAGAGGACATTGGTTCAAGGTCGGGTCTCCAGCAGGGAGAGATTCAAACGTCTCACACCCCAACCCCCCGCCCCCCCAAAAACACACCCAACATAAAATAACAAAAACTACATAAACACACAGAAGGGGAAAAGATTTAATAGGAATCTGAGGGGTAACTTGTTCACACAAAGAGTGGTGGGTGTATGGAACAAGCTGCCAGAAGAGGTAGTTGAGGCTGGGACAATCCCAATGTTTAATAACAGTTAAAACAGGTACATGGAAAAGACAAGTTTGGAGGGATATGGAACAAACGCAAATAGGGAGTCAAAGGGTATCATCGGGATTGGTTGGAAAGTGGTTGAAGTCAGACTCTCCGTAGACTCCAACATTGACTGGCTCATTTCCAAACACCATTTTGGACTCAACAGTGAACACTTGCACAAGATGCTAGTGGAGTCGGTGAACATGGCTCGCCAGCTGTGAGTGAGACTTCTAGTTACCCAACTGCATACACAACTGATAGGTGAGGGGATAGATACAAGCTAAATGGTCAGACTTCAATGTGAAGTCATCACTTCCAAGCCCCGGTCATATAGCAGAGTATTTCTGCAAATGCCGAGAAAAGCTTTGGAGCCGCTGTGGAGAGATCACAGTGAGGATAAAATAAATATCAAATCTAATTAAATGTTTTCAATTATTTAGTTATACAACCAGGTGCCATTGTAGCTGAAAATCAGAATTCTGTTTTGAATGAATTCTGTAACTCAGCCTCCCAACCCTCTGGACTCGAATCCAAAGATTCATCCGCTTCTGTATGAAGGAATTTCTTCTTATCTCAGGATCAGTGTGTTCCAGTCATGGCGAAAGGCAAAGGTGGCAAGATTAGGGAACCTTTGATGACAAAGGATATTGGAGGTTTGATCAGGGTAAGAAAATAAATATTTTTGTACGTATAAGCAATGGGATTGAGAGACACTTGAAGAACATGATGCAGGAGTGAACGTAAGAAATTAGGAGAGTAGAAAATAAGCTATGGCATTCCTTGGTAAATAAGATTAAGGAAAATCTCAAGAGCCTCTAACTGGTAAAAGTGGGTCTTTTACTTTTAGCTTAGTGTTTGCTATCTGGGCAGAATCTGAACTACAAAAATGTCTGAAATGTCGTCACTTCTGGCTCCGCCTTAGATTCTTCTCCTTCCAGTATCATGAACTGTTACGCTTTAAGAAATTAACCCTTTACATTCCACATGATTTTTACAAACAATATGGATAAAGTTATTAACTTCCTTTCATGGAATGTGAATGGTTTGAACCATCCCATTAAGAGACATTTTCTGTTTAAGTTCTTCGTAGACAAAATGCTCAGATTATCTTTGTTCAGTAAACTCATGCAAGGAAAGATGACAATCACCGATTTTTAAAGTTTTGGAGAGGACAGCAGTTTCATTCAAATTCACAGGCTAAGGTGAAAGGAGTCTCTATTTTTATTGACTCCTCAATTTTGTTTGTTCATTATGAAACAATTTCTGATCCATATGGTAGATTTTTGATGATTACTGGTGTTTTTCATAACCAAAATGTTGTTATGGTGAATGTTTATGCACCCAATATTGATCACCCTGAGTTTTTTTTAAACAGTTAATCGAATCTTTTCCTAATTTAAATGAACATCTTTTAATAATGGGTGGAGATTTTAACTGCTGTTTGAACCCCTTGATGGACAGGTCTGCAACTGATCATGTGCTTCCAAATAAATCAGCTAGTTTTATCAATTATTTTTTACTTGACTGTGGAATGTTAGAAGTCTGGAGATTCCTACACGCAAATGACAAAGAATTTTCTTTTTTCTCTCATGTATAGCAGTTACTCCAGGATTGACTACTTTATAATAGATTATCAGCTAATTTCATTGGTCGTTGCGTGTGAGTACGATGCAATTGCTATTTCTGATCGTGCAACATTGAAACTATCAATTAAACTACCTGATTCCAAGTGTAGTTTAATACTACTTTGCTTCAAGATCTAAATTGTGTTAATGTTATTAAAGATCAGATTGCTTTTTTCTTCTTAACAAATTCTACTGAAGAAATATCCAATGGTGTAGTCTGGGATGATTTTAAGGCATATATTCGTGGACAAATTATTTCATACTCCGCGGGATTAAAAAAAAACTCCAAATGAATATATTGGCTGATGAGATTAAAGAAATTGATGACAAATATTCAAAAGCTCCTAGTCTAGAGCTCTATAAGAATAGTTGAACTTCAATTGAGACACGATTTGTTGGT
Organism: Leucoraja erinaceus; assembly: GCF_028641065.1. Lineage (NCBI taxonomy): Eukaryota > Metazoa > Chordata > Chondrichthyes > Rajiformes > Rajidae > Leucoraja > Leucoraja erinaceus. Next base: position 47,558,261 of record NC_073388.1, on the reverse strand, counting down.
AGTTTAATCGATTGAGAATCAGTTACTTAAAATCAAAAGTCAATTTTATATATATGGCGATAAATCTGGTAAATTAGTCGCCAAACCTCAGGTTACTGAAGTGAGTAAACGGGATGGTACATTGACTGTAGACCATGCTGAAATCTAATCCTTTCAGGAATTTTATACCTACCTATACCAATCAGAATTTCCTACAGATTCCAATATAATGCATAAGTTTTTAAAAAAATGAACTTGCCAAATTTACCACATAATGAGTCTCTGTTAGACGAACCCATCACGGAGGAAGAAATACAGAAAGCAATCCTTTTGATGAATTCTGGTAAAGCTCCTGGTTTAGATGGGTTTACAGAGGAAATTTAAAAGTATTTCTCAAGTTTACTGTCTCCCTGGCTACGCAAGGTTTTTAAAGAAGCCTTTTTAATGAATAGATTACTACAATCCTTTTATGAAGCATCTATTTCCTTAATTCTTAAAAAGATAAAGATCCTACTGAAGTGACATCATATAGACCTATATCACGGTTAAATGTAAATTCCAAAATTATTTCCAAAGTATTAGTTATGAGATTGGAAAATATTTTACCGCAAATTATTACTGAAGATCAGACAGGTTTTATTTAAAATCGTTACTCATACTTTAACATTAGGAGATTAATGAATATCGTATATACAGCGTCAAATAAAATTTCAGAATATGTCATTTCACTTGATGCTGAGAAGGCATTTGATAGAGTAGGTTGGGAATACTTATTCAATACACTTGAAAAATTTAAGATTGGTCCAAAATATATCTCTTGGATCAAGCTGATATATCATATACCTCAGGCTTCTGTACTTACCAATAATCAGAGATCCCCTTTTTTCAGGCTCTTTCGAGGAACTAGACAGGGCTGTCCTTTAAGTCCTTTATGTTTGATATCGCTTTGGAACCTTTGGCCACCGCTATTAGGGAATCCCCTAATATTTTTGGTATTGTCCGTGGGAATAAGACATATAAGTTATCTCTTTATGCAGATTATCTGTTATTATTCATCTCTAACCCTGAGAAATCTATTCCGGCAATAGTAGCTCTACTTATTCAATTTAGTAGTTTTTCTGGTTATAAACTAAATCTTAGCTTTTTCCATTAAACAATCTAGTTTCGGATTATGAACAGTTTCCATTTAGATTGACTACCAAATGGTTTACTTATTTAGGCATTAAGATTACCAAGAAACACAAGGATTTATTTAAAGCCAATTTTACGCATCTAATTGACCATATCAAACAACAGTTCACTAAATGGTCACCATTGTCCTTATCTTTAATAAGCCGAATCAATGCTATTAAAATGTTTATTTTACCTAAATGTTTGTATTTATTTCAGACAATACCAATTTTTATTGCTAAATCTTTCTTTGATATTATTGACTCCAAAATTTCTTCATATATGGCAGAATAAAAATTCCAGACTAAGTAAAAAATACTTACAGAAATCAAAAAAAGACGGTGGTTTGGCACTGCCGAACCTTAGATTCTACTATTGGGCAGTTAATGCTCGCTATCTAACGTTTTGGACAAAAAGATTTAGAAGAAACCCAATGCTCAGGATGGATAAATCTTGAACATGATTCTATGCAACGACTATCATTGGCTTCTATTCTAGGGGCCTTGTTTACCTTTTACAATTACGAGATTGAATAAATAAATAAACGACTAACCCAACATACACTCTGTATATGGTTTCAATTTCGTAAGTTTTTTGGATTGAATGATTTTATCTTATCGAGTCCTATCATATCTAATTTTTTCTTCCAACCTTCTAGTAGTGATCAAGCCTTTCTGTTATGGAAGAGGAAGGGATTAGTAGCTTTTCGTGATTAGTTTTTGGATGGTTGTTTTATGTCTTTTGAACAACTCTCCAATAAATATAATCTACCTAACTCACATTTCTTTAGATATTTACAAATTAGACATTTGAGGGCTACTCTACCCTTTTTTCCATTACCACATCAACCCGAAATCTTGGGAAATTTTTTACATTTGAACCCTTGCTTAATAATAACTATTTATGAGTTGATTTTGAAATTAAAAATAGATATTTGAGAAAATTAAGTATGACTGGCAAAGAGAACTCCAAATTTCCCCATCTTCAATTAGTTAATACTTCCTCAATGTGTGCAAGACATGCTTTGATACAATTCAAGGTGGTTCAGAGCTCATATGACAAAAGATACGTTAGCTCGTTTTTATAGTCATATAAATCCTACCTGTGACAGATGTAATTCTGAAGTGGCCTCATTGACTCATGTTTTGGTCCTGCCCACTTTTGGAAAAATATTGGAAAGACATTTTTGATACTATTTCCGTAGTTTTAGGTATTGATTTACAAGCTCATCCCATTACTGTAATTGTTGGGCTACCAATGTTAGATTCTAGTCATCTGTCCCGTTCCGCCCATCGGCTGATTGCTTTTACCACATTAATTGCCAGAAGATCTATCTCATTTAAATGGAAAGACTCTAATCCTTCGACCACACTCCATTGGTACTCTGAAACGATATCATGTTTAAATTTAGAAAAACATTAGTAGAGACATTGTTGAGCCACTGGTTAAATTTGATAGGACTTGGGGAATTGTCCAACATTATTATGTCCCCACTCCAACTGTTATAATAATTATTTTCCCTTTATACGGTGGAACGGACTTGACGACAAACAGGGACTTAAATTGTGAAAATAATTTGCAACCCAGATTCTGTTTTGCTTTTTTTTTTCTAGTTTAGGGGGGTTTTGTTTTTTCTTTTTTCTCTTTTTTCTTTTTATCTTTTTGTTTTTATATATACAAGTTCTCTTTTAAACACTTAACTATATTTAAGAATTTACAAGAATGATTCCAGGAATATGATGAGAGTTTGATAGCACTGGGCCTGTACTCACTGGAGTTTAGAAGGTTGAGGGGGGGGCTCATTGAAACTTACAAAACAATGAAAGGCATGAAAGGATGTGGAAGAATGTTTCCACTGGTGGGAGAGTCTATAGCATCAGAATTAAAGGGTGCTCTTTTAGAAAGGAGGTGAGGAGGAACTTCTTTAGTCAGAGGGTAGTTAATCTGTGGAATTCAATGTCACATCGGGCTATGGAGGCAAAGTCAGTGGATATTTTGAAAGCAGAGAGATAAATCCTTGATTAGAACAGGTGTCAAGGGTTAGGGGGAGAAGGCAGGAAAATGGGATTAGGAGGCAGAGATCAGCCATGATTAAATGGCGGAGTAGACTCAATGGGTCGAATGGCCTAATTCTACTCCTATAATTTGTGAACATGTGACTGATCAAATGGTGCCAGAACAACCACCTTGCTCTCAACATCAGTAAAACCAAGGAACATATTGTGAAATTTCAGAAGAGGAAGGACGAGGATCCACAAACCTGTCTTCCATCGACGGGGTGGTGGTGGAGACTGTCAAAAGTTTCAAATTGCTGGAGGTGCATATCTCTGAAGATCTGACCTGGACCTAGCACATTGATAACGAAAGCTCAACGTCTTCACTTCCTTCGAAGATTGAGGAGAATCGGTATGTCGACGATTAATCTCTTGAACTTGAACTTGTACAACTCGCTACAGTACAGTGTGTACAGTAGCGAGCATATTGACTGGTTGCATCACGGCCAGGTTCGGCAACTCGAACGACCAGGAACAAAGAAGATAGCAAAAATGGTGAACACTGCCCTGTCTATCATGGGCACAGACCTCCTCACCATCGAAAGAGATCTACAGGAGTCGCTATCTCAAAAAGGTAGCCAGCATCAGAGACCCACACCACCCTGGCCACATTCTCATAGGACCCTGAAAACTGTAACGGCCAAGCTCAGGAGGAGATTATTCCCTACAGCCATCAGACTATTAAACAGTACAGCCTCAAAATAGGCTCAGAACTATTTAGACTTGGGGACATTATTTTTGACTTTGCACTACAATTGTCCATTTATTTGTCAGATTCTTTAAAATATATATACACTGATCTTTGTTGTTGTTGTTTATGATGGGTTTTACAAGACAACACGTTTACAAATGTGTTTTGCTGCCGGGTTTGTAGCTGAGTGTACAGAGGAGTGGACTGGAGTGGTCATTGAATTGAGTTGCAGGCTTCCACACACATCCCTCCCTCAGGCTTTACTATCACTCCTCTTTTCCTCTCCTTTTCACCTCCAGCCTTTGTCACTTACTCCACCCCTCAGCCAATTCCAACACCAACTGTTCACTTGTTTCCACCTGACATTGGCATGGCTTTGTCCCACCTCCATCTCTTCCAGCTTTCTTCATGTCTGAAGAAAGGTCCCGACCCAAAATGTCATCTGTCCATTCCCTCAACAGATGCTGACTGACCTTTGGAGTTCCTCCAGTACTTTATGCTTTGATCAATATTCCAGCATCCACAGTTTCTCATGTCACCAGTAATATTACATTGACTCAACCTCCCTCACGCAAGGTGCCGCCAGTCCACAATGATCAAGTGCGAGATACAAACTCCCACAGCTCTGCATCGCACGACCTCCATCGTTACAGGCGGTCATGTCACTGAGTAGCACAGCTTAGAACTGGCTCCTGGAGGGGAACCAAGGCCACCTGCTGAAGTCTACCCAAAGTTGCCAACACCTCCTGGCACCATGTCCAGGTATCCCTCTGGATGGGACAGGAGGGGAGAGGGGAGGCAGAAACCGGCTCAGCCTTCCGTTTCCTCAACTTCAGACTACATCGCTGCAGCACGGGCTGCACCAGTCCTAGAATGCCAACTGTAAACGGGGGAGTGACAGATGCACAGATCAGAGAGCCATAGCAAAGACTTCTTCTGCTTTGAGATGGAGCAGGGACTGTCTGGGTGAGACCTTTGTCAGTGCCATCCACCGTGCAGTGGATATTCGGCAGTGTTTAATTTAGTTTCGAGATACAGCGCAGAAACAGACCCTTTGGCCCACTGAGTCCGCACCGACCAGTGATTCCCCGCACACTAACACTATATGACACACACTAGGGACAATTTACACTTATACCAAGCCAATTAACTACAAGCCTGTACAACTTTGGAGTGTGGGTGGAAACCGAAGGTTTCTGAGAAAACCCACGCAGTCATAGGAAGAACGTACAAACTCTGTACAGACAGCACCATAGTCAGGATGTAAATATAGTTTGCTCTGTGGAAATCTGCACCGATCCAGGCTTTGGGACTCTGTCCAATCCACACAATATTCCCCATCACTGCACCATCACACAACCACACGTTCAGGATATCCACCTTTCTGCATTTCCTCCATGTCCATAGACACGCAAAAATAATTGTGCTAACTGGTCTCCTGTACGTGGAGCCAAGGTCAACAAAAGCTGCAGTGGGGCAGAATTAAATGCACATAAACACAATTGGAGAAAAATCAGAGTTTTAAAAATCACATTGTAGCTCAATAAACTAATAATTTATTTTGCCAAAAGCATGTAATCTGTTTGAAGGATCTGTGAATTATACACATACCAAGCAATGTAGGTTGCTGCTGTCTTGGAGAGCTGTGAAGCACAATATTAAATTAGGCTGATCCTGTAACCGCTGCGGTATGTTACACTATGCACATTGTTACAGGGTAGGTAGGAACACTCGGCAGCAGCCCGACCCACAGGCAAGGCCAGGCTGCAAAAGGTGCTTTTGCAACATTCAAAAAAGAAACACACTAAAGTAACCAGGTCTGTACAAAAGAACTCTTGGAAGTCAGAGACCTTCGATGCTCACGGCCATCTCTCCCACCATGAAATACGGCTGCCAGCCCTGCTCTCAACAACTGTGCTCATTTGAGAAAAGCACAGAAACCTGGTTGACAATGGCTTAAAAATAAATTCAAGTCAAAAGCCTTTCCAGTTAGTACTATCCATAAAAACGGGAGGTTGCAAGTGAAAGAGGTGCAGCCTCAGTTGCCCTCAGTCGGCCTGCCGTTAGAGCTTTCCCCTCTGGTTCGCTGCTGGGACACCATTCACCGTCTCTGACCCCACGTCCTGAAGTAAAAAGTAAATGCGCAATCTCAGGGGGAAAATATTTTAAAAAAGGAGAAAATGTTTCTCAGAATTTCTACAATCAGTTCTTTACACGGAGATCCTGATAGACAATGACATATTAATGGCACTGCACATTTGACATCATATTACTATGGATGTACTCTGCTTCCAAACTCTCTCATTCCAACGTTCCATCGGGAGGTCAGGGTCACTTTGGTGAACATTCGGGATCTGTAGTGAAGGACACGATGGAGGCAGGTGCTCGGACTGCACTGGATCTGGCCAGGCACTCGGGCCCTGAGTCACCGTTGCTGACGCTGCCGGCCAAGCAGTCTGCAGAGACGCGCAGGAACACGTCACTGCTCGGTATCGCGCTGCAAATTAAGTATCATCAATTACAAACATTATCCAAATGCCAACAAGCTTTCAGCAGCAGGAACATTGGGTTATTTCTTTCCATATCTTGGGATAACTGAGATTTACTACGATGGATATACACAGGTATACACTTCACATCTGCAAGACAGGGATGTGGCCACATCCGCAGGGCCGCAGAGACCTCACATCTGCAGGACAGGGATGTGGTCACATCTGCAGGGCAGGGCAGGGGTGAGTGAGTGGGTTGCCTTGTGAAGAAAGTCTGGGCAGGTTTGGCCTCCACTGAATGGAGTTCAGAGCAGTGAGAGAGGTCCGGAAAGGGCGCATGTGTGAGCACGTTTCCTCTTGTGACAGAATCTAGAATTGGACATCATTATTTAATTACGGATTACGTATTGAAGGTAGATGAAGCAACAGAGGTCAAGGTAACACAAGGAGGTGGAGGTTACAGTCTGATCAGCCATGGTCTCATTAGAGGCAGGTAGGGCAGGTAGCAGCGTGTTGCTTTTGCTGGAATGCAACAGTTGGTAAGTGGGCGACTACAGATACTCCCCAAACTACATAGGTAATCGAGCACAACAAAGAGAAATCCCCCAAATAGGTTAGGAAATAAATAATAGTCCATCCCAGGAAGGAATGCCTTCTCACCAGGAGTCGTGTTCTGGCGAATGGGAGGCATCCGATGGCAGCATGGTTGCAGTTCCTTGGAATAGTCGCTTTGGTTGGCTTTCTACATCCATCTCACCTGAGACAAAATAGAGATGGATCATCAGAACTGCAGATAACATGTCCCTCTGCAAACACTCAGGACTTTGAACCAGGGACCCACACCCTGAATCCAAAGGTTCATGCCCTTGAGCAGGAAGGTGCAGGCCGGACTCCAGTACAGACCCAGGGAGTGACGCTTGAGCTTTCAAAGTGCCGTTGCACCGAGTCTGCACCATTTCTCTCTGATGCAGCCAAGCCAAGGAAGCTGTGGCAGTGAGTTTATCCTTGATGCACTGGGGCAAACACCTTCACCCATATCACTGTTCTTTATCACAGTGCTGTTTACGGGCATTGAAGAACTCCATGGATGGGCTTTGCGAAGCTGCTCATGCCTCTAAGGAGCACTTAGGTGGAACACTGCAGGAGCACAATGAAGGAAGGTGCGTCGATGGTCTGTGGGCGACATGGCACCATGAAGCCACCTACAACTCAATGGAAGGAGTTCTGAATACAAAGAGTTGATTCACTCCACATAACCCAGGCTATGTTTAATTTTTTCTCACTGCTGTTTGTGAGATCATGAATAAAATATTCACTGCAGCAAGTCAGGGAGGTGGAAGATCTGTCCCCAACATGCAGCAACACTGAACCATATTCTTGGCAGACAAGAACTAGGGACTACAATTGCCAACGAGAACATCTAGTCACTAAATCCATTGCTGAATCCCCTATCATCAACATTCAGGATCAAGGAGTGAATGAGATCACACCTGTAGTTGTGATGCAGGGGATTGCAAATAAATTAGAGATTCATGTAACAAGGCTAATGTAGTATTTATTGGGAACTTTAAAACTTAAGTCATATTAATGAAGGGTGGCTGAGTGGTGCAGCTGGTAGTGCCGCTAACTCACAATGCCAGAGACCCGGGTTTGGTCCAAACCTTCGTTGTTGACTGTGTGGAGTTTACAAGTTTGCCCTGTGACCGTGTGAGTGCTCAGGGTTCCTCCCACATCCCAAATATGTGCAGGTTTTTGTTGGTTATTTGGCCTCTATAAAATTGCCCCTGGTGTGTGGAGAGTGGATGAGAAGAACTAGTGAGAACAGTTTGTGTGAAGCCGGTGGGGTAATGGGCCTGTTTACATGGTATATCTCTAAACTAAAAAGTCAAATTCATGCTAATAATGAGGTGACATTCAGAATGTACAGGTTAAAGATTTCTGGTTATGCATTTCTTACCCCTTCCCTAAACCTGTGCCCTCTGGTGACAGTCATCATTGGCAACAAAGCAAACTGTTACCCCCATTGTTCCTGTCCCTGCCCCCACCAAATACTGCATATCCATCAGACCCCTCCCACAGCCACTTCCACTCCGAAAACCAGCCCAACCCATCCAGGTTTAGCATTCAGCAAAGGATGACTAAGAAATATGTAACTAAAGATATCAGACAATTAGAATGAATCACAATGGGACTGCAGGAGTTGTATGTGAAATTAACAGACAGTGCGAGCAAACGTCATTTACGAACAGACATGACGATAGGGAAAAGGGATGGCAGAGCAATCAAATCGCTTGTGAGCGTAATCATGAGTAACATTGAAAACCTCCCAGAGAAACTTCAGCCAAATAATGAATGAAAATAAATTAATACAGGGAAAAAAAAACTACTGGAGAAGTTAAAGTGCCTGAAATCTGATTAACCCCAGAACCCGGTGCTGTACAACAATGTGAAAGAGATGATTATGGGGACAGTGAATACTCTAGTTATCATCTTCCAATTTAAAAAAAAAACAGATTCTGGAAAGATTCCTACAAATTGAATGGAAGCAAATGTGACTCCATTATTGAAGCAAGGAGGCAGAATAAAAACTGTCTGATGAGAACTTGGAGCAGAACAATACAGCAGACAGATAAGACATTGTAGATGTGCAATCTTCAGCAAAGAACAAAGTGCTGGAGGAACTCAGCAGGTCGGACAGCATCTGTGGAGGGAATGGATAGAGGATTTTTGGGTCGGGACCCTACTTTAGTCTGAATATCAATATATCAAGGGGTTCATGGCAAGAAAATGACACTACAGTGATCTTGTGTGGCAGAAGCAGCTGCTGCAACCAAATCACTGCAACTATTCCTTCTCCCTGGCCTTGTGTGCAGCCTAACAGTATACGATGGACATCCATCCACTCCCTGTAGCATCAGCACATTCGCTGCACTGGGTGCTGTGTACAATTACTCAGCCAGGCTACTCCACCAGCACCTCCTGCATCCTCTACCAGTCTGAATAAAGTCCCAAACCTGCATTCTCTACCAGTCTGAATAAAGGTCCCATCTAAAATGTCGGCTGGCCATTCCCTCCACAGATGCTGCCAGACCTGCTGAGTTCTTCCAGCACTGTGTGTTTTACTCTAGATTCCAGCATCTACAGTTCCTTATGTCTCCAAATCCATCACAAGGACAGGGCGAGGATGTCAAAGACTATGGGGAGATGGCAGGAGAATGGAGTTGAGAGGGATAGATCAGCCTTGACTGAACGGATGGACCAAATGGCCAAATGGCTAAATCTGCTCCGATGTCTAATGAGGTGAATGAGTGCATGGGACCGCCACCAGTCCAGAAGCCTCTGACTAGGAACTAAAAGCCTGTTCTTTCATTGACCTACATCTGAAAGCTCCTTCCCTTCAGCACCTCACCTGTTGATGGCCTCACCAGCAGGTCACCGCCTCCTCTCAAGGTCAATAAATGCTGCTGATCCCCCCCCCATTCTGAGAGTGAATGAATGCTGTTGATCGGGACTGAAATGTTGATGTAAACTTCTTCAAACAGTGCCATAGAACCATCTCCAAGCACCCAACCAGCCGAGGGGCCTGGTTAAGAGTGTCGGATTCGAGTCTGTGCTCTTCGGAACATAATTTACATTGCCTCAGAATGTAAACAAACAGAATTAAATCATATGTTAAATAGGAAAACCAACATTTGGATCATTTACCTTTTCGTTTCAATGGCCCCAGCACACTGGGCCTGATGCAGTTGATAGGGCTCTGACTTCTCCTACTGAATGCACAATGGAGATGAACAAGTTAGAACCAACGCTTGTCTCAGTAACTTTACAGGTCCAGAACTAGCACATGACCAAAAGCAAGCCCTCCCCATGAACCCGGGGTGTAGAGGCCTTGATGGACTCTGGGGCAATGAATTGTCTCGACAGAAGATGTCTCCTCTGTGTGACGGCTTCCCACCGAGCAGCAGAGTATTTGTACTAGGGAAAGAAATCATTGTGGCCAACCTTGCGATAAACTATAATGACAAATTAATTTATGCTGAAAGAATAATTTCTTAACACACAAAATTAAAAAAAACCTACATTTTACTTGGAATTATAGCATTTCTGCAGATGGCTGAAAGGTTCTTACAGCAACAGTGCTTTAATGAAGACCTTGACATCAGTACTGTTGACGTACTAGTGTCACCATCTCTGTCCAGAGACAACATTGCACCAGTGTCACCATCAAAGCCCGGATACTACACCGCACCAGGGTCACCATAACAGCCCAGAGACTACACCGTACCAGAGTCACCATCTCTGCCCAGAGACTACCCTGCACCAGTGCCGATGTCTCTGGCCAGGAACTGCACCAACACACTCACACTGAGGAGGCTCACTGTGAGAATAGAGGTAGAACATTGGAGATTCATGGCCATGGAGCCCGAGCTTCAAGCCTCATACCCGACAAGGGTGTTAGCTACAATGCCTTCATGCTCAGTAATGGAAAGCCCTGTTGACGGTGGATGGGCTCATAAGGCTCTCCAAATACTCTTGTTCTGGATGAGGCAAACATGATCTTTGACAAGGTGTAAACTGCAGAGACACTGGCCACACCCTACAATGCCCTCCATAATGTTTGGGACAAAGGCCCATCATTTATTTACTTGCCTCTGTACTCCACAATTTGAGATTTGTAATTAAAAACAAAAATCATATGTGATTAACATGCACATTGTCAGATTTTAATTTAATTTAAAAGCCATTTTTTATACATTTTGGTTTCACCATGTAGAAATTACAACAGTGTTTATACATAGTCACCCCCCCCCCACCTAATTTCAGGACACATTAGGACACAGCAATGTCGTAAATGAAAGTAGTCATGTTTAGTATTTTGTTGCATATTCTTTGCATGCAATGACAGCTTGAAGTCTGCGATTCACAGACATCACCAGTTGCTGGGTGTCTTCTCCGGTGATGCTCTGCCAGGCCTGTATTACAGCCATCTTTAGCTTATGCTTGTTTTGGGGGCTAGTCCCCTTCAGTTTTCTCTTCAGCATATAAAAGGCAAGCTCAATTGGGTTCCGATCGGGTGATTGGCCACTCAAGAATTGACCATTTTTTAGCTTTGAAAAACTTCTTTGTTGCTTTAGCAGTAGGTTTGGGATCATGGTCTTGCTGTAGAATGCACCGCCAGCCTATAAGTTTTGAGGCATTTGTTTGAACTTGAGCAGATTGGATGTGTCTAACACTTGAGAATTCATTATGCTACTACCATCAGCAGTTGTATCATCAATGAAGATAAGTGAGCCAGTACCTTCAGCAGCCATACATGCCCAGGCCATAACACCCCCCCCCCCCCCCACCACTGTGTTTCACAGATGAGGTGGTATGCTTTGGATCTTGTGCAGTTCCTTCTCTCCTCCATACTTTGCTCTTGCCATCACTCTGATATGTTAAATCTGCGACTCATCTGTCCACAAAAACTTTTAGCAGAATTTTTCTGGTTTCTCTTTTAAATACTTTTTGGCAAACTGTAACCTGGCCATCCTATTTTTGCAGCTAACCAGTGGTTTGCATCTTGCAGTGTAGCCTCTGTATTTCTGTTCATGAAGTCTTCTGCGGAAAGTGGTCATTGACAAATCCACACCCGACTCCTGAAGAGCATTTCTGATCTGTCGGACAAGTGTTTGGGGATTTTTCTTTATTATAGAGAGAATTCTTCTGTCATCAGCTATGGAGGTCTTCCTTGGCCTGCCAGTCCCTTTGCAAATAGTAAGCTCACCAGTGCTCTCTTTCTTCTTAATGATGTTCCAAACAGTTGATTTTGGTAAGCCTAATGTCTCTAACAGTTTTGTTCTTGTTTCTCAATAATGGCTTCTTTGACTTTCATTGGTACAACTTTGTCCCCCATGTTGATAAACAGCAATAAAAGTTTCCAAAGGTGATGGAAAGACTGGAGGAAAGGCTAGGTGCTGAGAGCTCTCTTGTACCTGAATTAAGGAGGCAATTAAACACACCCGAGCAATTATAAACACTTGTGATGCCATGTGTCCCAAACATTAGAAACATATAAAATAGGTGCAGGTGTCCATTCGGCCCTTCGAGCCAGCACCGCCATTCATTGTGATCATGGCTGACCGTCCCCAATCAATAACCCGTGCCTGCCTTCTCCCCATGTCCCTCGATTCCACCAGCCCCATGAGATCTAACTCTCTCTTAAATCCATCCAGTGATTTGGCCTCCACTGCCCTCTGTGGCAGGGAATTCCACAAATTCACAACTCTCTGGGTGAAAAAGTTTTTTCTCACCTCAGTCTTAAATAGCCTCCCTTTTATTCTAAGACTGTGGCCCCTGGTTCTGGACTCGCCCAACATTGGGAACATTTTTCCTGCATCTAGCTTGTCCAGTCCTTTTATAATTTTATATATTTTTATAAGATCCCTCTCATCCTTCTAAACTCCAGTAAATACAAGCCTCATCTTTTCAATCTTTCCTCATATGACAGTCCCGCCATCCCAGGGATCAATCTCGTGAACCTACGCTGCACTACCTCAATCACAAGGATGTCCTTCCTCAAATTAGGAGACCAAAACTGTACACAATACTACAGATGTGGTCTTACCAGAGCCCTATACAACTGCAGAAGAACTCTCTACTCCTATACTGAAATCCTCTTGTTATGAAGGCCAACATTCCATTAGCTTTCTTCACTGCCTGCTGTACCTGCACGCCAACTTTCAGTGACCGGTGTACAAGGACACCCAGGTCTCGCTGTACCTCCCCCTTACCGAACCCCATTAAGATAATAATCTGCCCCCTTGTTTTTTGCCACCAACGTGGATAACCTCACATTTATCTATATTATACTGCATCTGCCACGCATCTGCCCACACACTCAACCTGTCCAGGTCACCCTGCAACCTCCTAACATCCTCTTCACTGTTCACACGGCCACCCAGCTTTGTGTCATCTGCAAACTTGCTAGTGTTGCTCCTAATTCCCTCTTCAAATCATTAATATATATGGTAAACAGTTGTGGCCCCAACACCGAGCCTTGCGGCACTCCACTCGCCAATGCCTGCCATTCTGAAAAGGACCCGTTCACTCCTACTCTTTGCTTCCTGTCTGCCAACCAATTTTCTATCCACGTCAACACCCTAGCCCTAATACCATGTGCTCTAATTTTAGTTACCAGTCTCCCATGCGGGACCTTATCAAAGGCTTTCTGAAAGTCTAGATACACTACATCCACTGGCTCCCCTTCATCCATTTTACTTGTCACATCCTCAAAAAATTCCAGAAGATTAGTCAAGCATGATTTTCCTTTCATAAATCCATGCTGACTTGGACTAATCCTTTTACTGCTATCCAAATGCCCCATTATTACCACTTTAATGATTGACTCCAGCATCTTTCCCACCATCGAAGTCATGCTAACTGGTCTGTAATTCCCCGTTTTCTCTCTCGCTCCTTTCTTGAAAAGTGGGATAACATTAACTATCCTCCAATCCACAGGAACTGATCCTGAATCTATTGAACATTGGAAAATGATCACCAGTGCTTCCACTATTTCTAGAGCTACCTCCCTGAGGACCCTGGGATGCAGACCATCAGGCCCAGGAGATTGATCATCCTTCAGTCCCATTAGCCTACCCAATACTATTTCTCGCCTAATAATTTTTTTCAGTTCCTCTACCCCCTTTGATCTTCTGTCCTCCAGTACTTCTGGGAAATTGTTTGTGTATTCCTTATAGCCCCTGAGTATTCTTACGAGATTTCAAGTCTATGTTCACGTGTTTAAACGCGTTCCCACGTGTATAAGTTTGCCGTTTCTGTTGTCCAATCCTCTGGCTTCCGGCTACTCTTTGCTGTGTTATACATCTTTTCATTTAGTTTTATTCTATCCCTAACTTCTCTTGTCAGCCACGGTTGCCTCCTACTCCCCTTAGAATCTTTCTTCCTTTTTGGAACGAAATGATCCTACGTCTTCTGGATTATGCCCAGAAAATTCTGCCATGGTGTTCCACCGTCATTCCTGCTAGGATCCCTTTCCAGTCTACCTTGGGCAGCTCCCCTCTCATGCCTTCATAGTCCCCTTTGTTCAATTGCATCACTGACACTTCCGATTTATCCTTCTCCTTCTCAAATTGCAGATGAAAACTAATCATATTATGATCACTACCTCCAAGCGGTTCCTTTACCTTGAGTTCTCTTATCAAATCTGGTTCATTGGACAACACTAAATCCAAAATTGTCTTTTCTCTGGTCGGCTCCATTACAAGCTGCTCTAAGAATCCATCTCGTAGGCACTCTACAAACTCTCTATCTTGGGGTCCTGAACCAACCTGATTTTCCCAGTCTACCTGCATATTGAAATCCCCCATCATCTCAGTGGCATTACCTTTGTTACATGCTAGTTTTAACTCGTGCTGCAACTTACACCCTACATCCGGGCTACTATTTGGGGGTCTGTAGATAACACCAATTAGTGTCTTCTTGCCTTTACAATTCCTCAACTCGATCCACAGTGACTCTACCTCATCAGTCCCTATGTCTTCCCTCGCAAGGGACTGAATTCCATCCATCACCAGCAGAGCTACCCAGGTAAACCTCTTCTGCATTTCTCCAAAGCTTCGACATCCTCCCTGTAATGGGGCGACCAGAACTGCACTCAATAATCCAAATGCGCCTGACAAAGTCTACAGATGGAGCACTGATTGTTTCAAAGCTCCACTGGTCCTCTTCCTACACATTGCTGATTTCCATCCATCTCTCATTTTCACATGGTCTATATCTGACCTCCCCCTTCTCTCACTCCACCATCTTACAGCCTTCTGTCAGATCATGCATCAAGCCTTCTGTAGTTGACAGATAGATATCATCCTTTCCTTTACCTCTGTTTTATATTTGCTCAGTGTCCTTACCCCTTGCAATAGCATAGAGGCTAGATATGACCCTAGTATAGCAATGCGGGTCTAACATTCAATACCAGTTGAACAAAACGTTTTGCTGCAGATTGTCTCTGTGTTAACTCTACCTTTACCTGATGTCTCACTCAACGTAGAACATCAATGAAGCAGAGGAAGTCTATAACAGTATCAATCACTACCTTTTTCCATAGTGCTGCCTTTAACACTAACGTTGTTGTTCGGAAAAGCACATTTCATATGACAGTGACAGAATAAATTCTTCCCCTGCCCATGACCCCTCAGTGAAAAATAAAACATACATGCCACTCTCAGCCAATCTTGCTTTTGTTCAAAGAATTACTGTAAACTTTCTTCTAGAGTAACACTTACGTGGCAAACCTGCGTGTTGGGCTGGGGTTGGGACTTGGAGGGAGCCCATTACTACTGACAAAAATCTGCAGGGAAGGTGAGAAGCATTGCTGTAGGACATGAAGGAGGAAAAGTGACAATTAATCCAAAACATTTCACAAGCACTTCCAACACCGCCATAATGCGGGCAGGCACAGGCACACACAATTCTCAAGTACAATTATACAAACCAATTATTATGAAGTGAACTTGGGCTTAACACTACATTGTTAACAAAGAATGTCCCTCTTGCCATAGGTGGAGTTGGACTGAAGTGGACTTTCTCCAACCATTAATCTTTAAAGAGATTTCAGCCAACTTTCACTGACCATTTTAGAGTCCTGCTACTTTTGTTATACCTCCATCTTCTTCACATGTGATTAAACAGAGGAAGAGAGAGAAAGATAGTGAGAGATGAAGGAAAATTTGTCAAATAAAAATCTGAAAATAGTAAAAAATAATCTAGATTTATCTTTAGTTCAGAATATCCTGAGCTACTTGAAGACCAGTGAGTGTGAGCAAATCTTATAACAGCTCCATGATTTACAACGTTGCACAAAACTACTTGCTAGGTTTAGTTTAGTTTAGAGATACAGAGCGGAAACTGGCCCTTCGGCCACCGTGTCTGCGCCGACCAGCTATCCCTGCACAGTAACACTAGTTCCAAACACACTACGGACAATTTACCTTTATACCACGCCAATTAGCCTACAAACCTGCACCTCTTTGGAGTGTTGGAGGAAACCGGAGCTTCCAGAGAAAACCCACGCAGGTCACAGGACAAATGTACAAACTTAGTACAGACAGCACCCGTAGTCAGGATCAAATATGGGTCTCTGACGCTGTAAGACAGCAACTCTACCGCTGCACCACCGTGCTACCCAAAGGAAGACTGTGCGAAAGGTTAAAGTAAATATTCTTGCCAGAATCTTTAGCAGACAAGGACAGCGTGCAATTTGGTGAACCTCTGTTTATCAAACTGCTGGCAAACTCTGCTCTACACAGAACAAGTAAAATGGAATAACTGGAGGGGGAGTTGCAGCTGTCTGGATCACTTTCGGGTACAGAAATTACAATCATGGTGGCAACAAGTTGCAGCTGGTGTTCTGGGTAGCACCTTCGTTGTTACAGGAGGCAAGGTCTAAAACCAGAATCTCAAGCTCAAAAATGTAAGCAGTTCCCAATGAAGATCTTGTGTCAAAATTGTTGGCAGTTTTTCCAAAGGAAAGACCAATTTGGATGTTTTCTGTTCGCTGTAATGTTTTTGCAGAGAGGGTGTTGGGGTGTATGGAATGAGCTGTCAGAGGAGGTAGTTGAGGCAGGTCCATGGATTCAACATTCAAGACATCGGGACAGGGACATGGATAGGAAAGGTTTAGAGGGATATGGGCCAAACACGGGCAGGTGGGACTAGCATTGATGGGGCATCTTGGTCGGCGTGGGAAGTTAGACCGCAGAGTCTGTTTCCATGCTGTATGACTCTGTGAACAGGAGCAAGTGAACACAGCACAGAACCAAGATTGAAATCTTCACGTTGCCAATGTGGGAGATCTTCAAACAGTAAAATATCAGCAGCTCATTCCTTCAGACTCATCTCTTCCCCGGCACCATCCGTCACTGGAACCAGCGAAGCTGGAACCCAGACGGTGCTCACCAACCTCAACCAGCCCCCATTTACCCCGTTCCTTGCCAGCATACCCACACCCCCGCCCCCCTGCCTAGCATGCTGAGAGTTCTGCACACCCCCATTTCTCTCCTTCCACTCAAGCGCCGAGAACCGTGCATCGGATGAAGCAGTGTCCATCATCATCATCACATCTGCTGACATACAGTCAGCAATCCAAGCTCTTCATCGCAAGTTTACTCAATAGAGAGTTGGACCAAATGACTGCTCTTTCTCAATAAACAGAGAGGACAGACTCTGTTTCAGCTCCTACCTTGCCGATGCCTCTGGTTGGTGACGGAGCTGGTGAGACTGGAATGAAGTCAATGCGCTTTGGTGAGGCAGATTTATCCAAGTCGTTGTCACTCTGTGGGGTACAGAATACGCTATATTAATGTATCACAGAATATCCAAACTGGACCCATGCTCTCTCCGGGTTTGGTCAATGTCAGGCTGTTGCACAGGCAGTCATCTCTGCGACAGGCTGT
This sequence comes from Leucoraja erinaceus, assembly GCF_028641065.1. Classification (NCBI taxonomy): domain Eukaryota; kingdom Metazoa; phylum Chordata; class Chondrichthyes; order Rajiformes; family Rajidae; genus Leucoraja; species Leucoraja erinaceus. The sequence goes on along the minus strand of NC_073388.1, from coordinate 47,540,425 downwards.
ATTGCAATAGGAGCATTCATCAAATTAAGTGTCCTCTACACAACTATATCATAAGCATTTTAAAGGGAACAGAGCAAATCTATTTTCACCATGTTATGGTGAATACCTCCAGGGGGAGGGACTGGTGTCGGGGGAGGAGGTGAAGGGGTGGCAAAGCAGGGGCCAACAACTAGCTTGTAGTTATGCTGCTGCCCAGTTATAGATCCAAACCATAAGCAACAAACATCAATCACCAGCTCACCAAGAAACAAAGAAAATACAGTGCATTCAGGAAGTATTCAGACCCCTTCACTTTTGCCACAATTTGTAACGTTACAGCCTTATTCTAAAATGGATTAAAAAAAACATTTAAATCATCAATCTACACACAATACCCCAGAATGAAGAAGCAAAAACAGGTATTTAGAAATTTTTGCAAAGTAATTAAAAATAAATAACTGAAATATCATCTTTTCATAAGTATTCAGACCCTTTACTCAGTACTTTATTGAGGCACCTTACAGCCTCATGTTTTCGTGGGTATGATGCTACAAGCTTACACACCTATATTTGGGTAATTTCTCCCATTCTTCTCTGCAGATCCTCTCAAGCTCTGTCAGGTTGTTTGGGGAGCGTCGATGCACAGCTATTTTCAAGTACCTCCAGAGATTTTCGATCGGGTTCAAGGCCGGGCTCTGGCTGGGCCACTCAAGGATATTCACAGCTTGTTATAGCCACTCCTGCGTTGTCTTGGCTTTGTGCTTAGGGTCGTTGTCCTGTTGGAAGGTGAACCTCCGCCCCAGTCCGAGGTCCAGAACGCTCTGGAGCAGGTTTTCATCAAGGATCTCTCTGTACTTTGCTCCGTTCATCTTTCCCTTGATTCTGCCTAGTCTCCCAGTTCCTGCTGCTGAAAAAACATCCCCACAGCATGATGCTGTCACCACCATGCATCACCGTAGGTATGGTATTGGCCAGATGATGAGTGGTGCCTAGTTTCCTCCAGACGTGATGCTTGGCATTCAGGCCTAAGAGTTCAATCTTAGTTCCATCAGACCAGAGAATCTTGTTTGTCATGGTCTTAGAGTCCTTTAGGTGACTTTTGTCAAACTCTAAGCGGGCTGTCATGTGCCTTTTACTGAGGAGGGCTTCCGTCTGGCCACTCTACCATAAAGGCCTGATTGGCGGAGTGCTGCAGATATAGTTGTCCTTCTGGAAGGTTCTCCCATCTCCACAAAGGAACTCTGGAGCTCTATCAGAGTGACCATCGGGTTCTTGGTCACCTCCCTAACCAAGGCCCTTCTCCCCTGATTGCTCAGTTTGGCCGGGCGGCCAGCTCTATGGAGAGTCCTGGTGGTTCCAAAGTTCTTCCATTTAAGAATGACGGAGGCCACTGTGCTCTTCGGGACCTGCAATGCTGCAAAAAGTGTTTTACACCCTTCCCCCAGATCTGTGTCTCGACACAATCTTGTCTAGGAAGTCTACGGACAATTCCTTTGTCTTCATGGCTTGGTTTTTGCTCTGACATGCACTGTCAACTGTGGGACCTTATATAGACAGGTGTGTGCCTTTCCAAATCATGTCCAATCAATTTAATTTACCACTGGTGGACTCCAATCCAGTTGTAGAAACATCTCAAGGATAATTAATGGAAACAGGATGAACCCAAGCTCAATTTTGAGTGTCATAGCAGGGTCTGAATACTTATGTAAATGTGATATTTCAGTTATTTCTTTTTAATTACTTTGCTAAAATTTCTAAACACCTTTTTTCACTTCTTCATTCTGGGGTATTATGTGTAGATTGATGATAAAAAAAAAAAGAATATAATCCATTTTAAAATAAGGCTGTAACGTAACAAATTGTGGAAAAAGTGAAGGGGTCTGAATACTTTCTGAATGCACTGTTGGTGCAGGGGGAGTCCATTCGGCCCTTCGAGCCAGCACCGCCATTCATTGTGATCATGACTGATCAATCATCCACAATCAGTAACCCGTGCCTGCCTTCTCACCATACCCCTTGATTCCGCTAGTCCCCTAGAGCTCTATCTAACTCTCTTTTAAATTCATCCACTGCCTTCTGTGGCAGAGAATTCTACAAATTCGCAACTCTCTGGGTGATAACATTTTTCTCATCTGTTTAAATGGCCTCCCCTTTATTCTTAGACTGTGGTCCCTGGTTCTGGACTCCCCCAACATTGGGTACATTTTTCCTGCATCTAGCTTGTCTAGTCCCCTTATAATGTTATATGTTTCTATAAGATGCCTTCTCATCCTTCTAAATTCCAGTGAACACAAGCCCCGTCTTTCCATTCTTTCCTCAAATGACAATCCAGCCATCCCGGCGATTAACTTAGTGAACCTACGCTGCGCTGCCTCAATAGCAAGGATGTCCTTCCTCAGATTAGGAGACCAAAACTGCACAAAATACTCCTGATGTGGTCCCACCAGGGCCCTGTACAACTGCAGAAGGACCTCTTTACTCCTACTCAAATCCTCTCGTTATGAAGGGCAACATGCCATTAGCTTTCTTCACTGCCTGCTGTACCTGCATGTTTACTTTCAGTGACTGGTGTACAAGGACACCCGGGTCTCGTTGCGCTTCCCCTTTTCCTAATCTGACACCATTGAGATAATAATCTGCCGCCTTGTTCTTGCCGCCAAAGTGGATAACCTCACATTTATCTACATTATACTGCATCTGCCATGCGTCTGCCCACTCACTCAACCTGTCCAAGTCACCCTGCAACCTCCTAGCATCCTCTTCACAGTTCACACTGCTACCCAGCTTTGTGTCATCTGCAAATTTGCTAGTGTTATTTTTAATTCCCCAGCACCGAGCCTTGCGGCACTCCACTTGCCACTGCCTGCCATTCTGACAGGGAACTGTTTATTCCTACTCTTTGTTTCCCGTCTGACAACCAATTCTCTATCCATGTCAATACCCTACCCCCGATACCATGTGCTCTGATTTTGCCCACTAATCTCCTGTGTAGGACCTTATCAAAGGATAAGGTCCTGAATCTATGGAACATTGGAAAACGATCACCAATGCGTCTACAATTTCCAGAGCCACCTCCTTGAGTACCCTGGGATGCAGACCATCAGGCCCTGGGGATTTATTAGCCTTCAGTCCCATCAGTCTATCCAATACTATTTCTCGCCTAATACAAATTTCATTCAGTTCCTCTATCTCCGTAGATCATCTGTCTTCCAGTACATCTCGCAGGTTGGTTCTGTCTTCACTAGGGAAGACATAAACAAAATACCTGTTCAACTCTTCTGCCATTTCCTTGTTCCCCATAATAATTTTACCTGTTTCTGCCTTCAAGGGACCCCATTTGTCTTTACTATATTTTTCTCTTAACATACCTAAAGAAGATTTTACTAAACTTCTTTACATTCTTGGCGAGCTTACCATGTACTTCATCTTTTCACCTCGTATTGCTCTTTTTGTTACCTTCTGATGTCCTTTGAAAGTTTCCCAATCCTCTGACTTCTCGCTACTCTTTGCTATGTTATATACCTTTTCTTTTAGTTTTATACCGTCCCTAACTTCCCTTGTCAGCCACCGTTGCCTCTTATTCCCCTTAGAATCTTTCTTCCTCTTTCATTGTCTGTGCTAATAACTTCGAAAGAGAAAACTGCTGTTGCAGTCACCATTAAGGCGGCACTGCCAAGAGAGTGACTGGTGGTGGAAGCTGGGTCACTGACAATGTTTATGCAGCACGTAGATGAGTGGTATAGGTGACTATGGACCATAGACTGGATGCTGGAAACATTGGGCACAATGGCCTGTTCCCATGCTGTACGATTCTCTCATTCAAACACCCATTGGACCTGAAGGAAAAACTTGCATGATCACAAAAGTTGTACATTTATACTAATGTCTGAAAGCCATTTAAACACGAGGCATTTTGGGAGCAGGGTGGGAGATATACAGTAAATGGTCGGACACAAAGGAATGTTGATGAATAAAGAAACCCAAAGTCTACGTCTGACGTATACAGCACAGAACCCAACTCTTTGGCCCGCAGTCCATTGTAAGTGGCAACACACGCTGCGTTACTGAGGAAGAGGGCATGTGGCATGCTTGCTTTTATAAGTGGGACATAGCATATGTAACTTTGAGGGCATGAGACGTGAATTGGCCAAGATTGACTGGCAATTAATTCTAAAAGGGTTGACGGTGGATATGCAATGGAAGACATTTAAAGGCTGCATGGATGAACTACAAAAATTGTTCATCCCAGTTTGGCAAAAGAATAAATCAGGGAAGGTAGTACATCCGTGGATAACAAGGGAAATCAGGGATAGTATCAAAGCGAAGGATGATGCGTACAAATTAGCCAGAAAAAGCAGCATACCGGAGGACTGGGAGAAATTCAGAGACCAGCAGAGGATGACAAAGGGCTTAATTAGGAAAGGAAAAATAGATTATGAAAGAAAACTGGCAGGGAACAAAAAAACTGACTGCAAAAGGTTTTATAGATATGTGAAAAGAAAGAGATTAGTTAAAACAAATGTAGGTCCCTTGCAGTCAGAAACAGGTGAGTTGATCATGGGGAACATGGCGGACCAATTGAATAACTACTTTGGTTCCGTCTTCACTAAGGAAGACATAAATAATTTGCCGGAAATAGCAGGGGACCGCGGGTCAAAGGAGTTGGAGGAATTGAGTGAAATCCAGGTTAGCCGGGAAGTGGTGTTGGGTAAATTGAATGGATTAAAGGCCGATAAATCCCCAGGGCCAGATAGGCTGCATCCCAGAGTACTTAAGGAAGTAGCTCCAGAAATAGTGGATGCATTAGTAATAATCTTTCAAAACTCTTTAGATTCTGGAGTAGTTCCTGAAGATTGGCGGGTGGCAAACGTAACCCCACTTTTTAAGAAGGGAGGGAGAGAGAAAACGGGGAATTACAGACCAGTTAGTCTAACATCGGTAGTGGGAAAACTGCTAGAGTCAGTTATTAAAGATGGGATAGCAGCACATTTGGAAAGTGGTGAAATCATTGGACAAAGTCAGCATGGATTTACGAAAGGTAAATCATGTCTGACGAATCTTATAGAATTTTTCGAGGATGTAACTAGTAGCGTGGATAGGGGAGAACCAGTGGATGTGGTGTATCTGGACTTCCAGAAGGCTTTCGACAAGGTCCCACATAAGAAATTAGTATACAAACTTAAAGTACACGGCATTGGGGGTTCAGTATTGATGTGGATAGAGAACTGGCTGGCAAACAGGAAGCAAAGAGTAGGAGTAAACGGGTCCTTTTCACAATGGCAGGCAGTGACTAGTGGGGTACCGCAAGGCTCAGTGCTGGGACCCCAGCTATTTACAATATATATTAATGGTCTGGATGAGGGAATTGAAGGCAATATCTCCAAGTTTGCGGATGACACTAAGCTGAGGGGCAGTGTTAGGTGTGAGGAGGATGCTAGGAGACTGCAAGGTGACTTGGATAGGCTGGGTGAGTGGGCAAATGTTTGGCAGATGCAGTATAATGTGGATAAATGTGAGATTATCCATTTTGGTGGCAAAAACAGGAAAGCAGACTATTATCTAAATGGTGCCGACTAGGAAAAGGGGAGATGCAGCGAGACCTGGGTGTCATGGTACACCAGTCATTGAAAGTAGGCATGCAGGTGCAGCAGGCAGTGAAGAAAGCGAATGGTATGTTAGCTTTCATAGCAAAAGGATTTGAGTATAGGAGCAGGGAGGTTCTACTGCAGTTGTACAGGGTCTTGGTGAGACCACACCTGGAGTATTGCGTACAGTTTTGGTCTCCAAATCTGAGGAAGGACATTATTGCCATAGAGGGAGTGCAGAGAAGGTTCACCAGACTGATTCCTGGGATGTCAGGACTGTCTTATGAAGAAAGACTGGATAGACTTGGTTTATACTCTCTAGAATTTAGGAGATTGAGAGGGGATCTTATAGATACTTACAAAATTCTTAAAGGATTGGACAGGCTAGATGCAGGAAGATTGCTCCCGATGTTGGGGAAGTCCAGGACAACGGGTCACAGCTTAAGGATAATGGGGAAATCCTTTAAAACCGAGATGAGAAGAACTTTTTTCATACAGAGAGTGGTGAATCTCTGGAACTCTCTGCCACAGAGGGTAGTCGAGGCCAGTTCATTGGCTATATTTAAGAGGGAGTTAGATGTGGCCCTTGTGGCCAAGGGGATCAGAGGGTATGGAGAGAAGGCAGGTACGGGATACTGAGTTGGATGATCAGCCATGATCATATTGAATGGCGGTGCAGGCTCGAAGGGCCGAATGGCCTACTCCTGCACCTAATTTCTATGTTTCTATATAAGAGTTGGAGCATCATGTTGCAACTTTTCAACATACTGGTTAGAGTACACTTGCAATATTGCATGTAATTATGACCTCTCTATAGGTAGGACGTGAATGTGCTGCAGACAGTGCAGGGAGAGCACCAGGATATTGTCCTGTAAAGATCGAAGGATTTAATTTTAATCTCTCCTCTTAATTAGAGTGATTGGAAAGGCAGGAATGGAGCGAAAAAGGCCGAGTTTTAGCTGAGAGATCAATTTATTAGAAGAATGTAAGGAGAGTTCAAATCATTTTCTCATGGTAGGAGTATCAGAAATAAGAGGACAGATTTAAAATGAGGCGTTTTTAAAAGTATCTGAGGACTTCTTACACAGAGTGGTTGATATCTGAAACTTGCTGCCAGAAGAGATTGTGAAATTAGATACATTCAGTACTCTCAAGAGGCATTTAGGAAACCATTTAAAAATGGAAGTCAGAGAAGGATATGGACAATGCTGGCCGTGTAGATGGGCAGAAATGTTGGCATGGATGTGGTGGGCTGATTACTAGTTAAAGGTTTGCTACAATAGTTGTCTACAAATTGAGACTTTCAGCTCCATCTACACTTCCCGCTGCCTCGGCAAGGTCACCAACATAACCAAGGACGAGTTTCATCCTGGCCACTCCCTCATCTCCCCTCTCCCGTCAAACAAGAGGTACAGAAGTTTGAAAACTCATACTTCCAGATTCAGGGACAGTTTCTTCCCAGCTGTTACCAGGCAACTGAACCGTCCACTCACCAACTAGAGAGTAGTCCTGACCCTCCCATCTTACTGACCTGAGAACTTAGAACTATCTTTAATCAGACTTTATCTTACACCAAATGTTATGCCCTTTGTCCTATATCAGTGGCTTGATTGTGATGATGTATTGTCTTTCAGCAGACTGGATAGCATGTAACAAAAAACTTTTCATTGTACCTCTGTACACGTGACAATAATAAACTAAACAATACAGAGTTAGATGCCTGAACGTTCAGTGCAGTACAGCATACAGGTGCACAACCTTTTATCCGAAGATCCAAATAACGAAAACCTCCGAATAGCGACATTTTTTCGGTCCTTGAAGAAAGGTCCTTGAAGACGTTCACCGAGGGCGGCCCGCAGAGGTGACAGCGGAACCTCCGGTCGGTCCTCGAAGAATGGGGAACTAAATCCCCATTCATAAAAGAGAAGGTGAGGGTATATTGCGCGGGAGGGTTAATAATTGACAATATGCTGCTACCTGCCAGCTGAGTTAAAAAGTTCCCACGGTAGACTCACGATACACAGTGTGTCGTGAGTCTTGCGTGGGAACTTTTTAACTCAGCGTGCAGGCAGCAGTAGATTGTCGCTCCCTTCAGTTTCACCCCACCTACACCCCTCTGCTTCCCTCCCCTCTCCAGCTCCCCGCTCATTGCACCGGCGCGGGGGCTTTGTACTGTCTTCACGTCGCGATGCTAGCAGCACAGTGCCAGTCACCGGAGACGTCAGGACCAACGGAACACCGACCCCCAGGCCCACTGCAAGCACGGAGATCCCAGAGACCCACAGCCAGCAGCAGCCCAGCCCCTTTCCAACTCCAGAGGAACACGCTCCCCGTATGGGCAGAAGCTGATGGTGTGCAAGGGGTACGTCTTGTTCTTGGGGTCGCGCAGCTCAGGCTGTGGACGAACTGCCACTTGTCGCCATAGCGGCCCATCGGGGAGCGGATTCCTCTGGAGTTGGAGGGGGAGGGGGGTATTGTGCTGTTTGATCGCCCCCTACTATTCCAGGGACAGGGAGGCAGGACGTTCACCGAGGGCGGCCCGCGGAGGTGACAGCGGAACCTCCGGTCGGTCCTCGAAGAAAGGGGAACTAAATCCCCATCCATAAAAGAAAAGGTGAGGGTATATTGCGTGGGAGGGTTAATAATTGACAATATGCTGCTACCTGCCCGCTGAGTTAAAAAGTTCCCACGGTAGACACGATACACAGTGTATCGTGAGTCTTGCGTGGGAACTTTTTAACTCAGCGTGCAGGCAGCAGCAGATTGTCGCTCCCTTCAGTTTCACCCCACCTACACCCCTCTGCTCCCCGGCCATGTGTGTGACCCCATCCCTCCCCTCTCCAGCTCCCCGCCCATTGCACCGGCGCGGGGGCTTTGTACTGTCTTCATGTCGGCGATGGCAGCCAGCAGGTCAGTGCAGTCACCGGAGACGTCAGGACCAATTGGACGTCGACCACCAGGCCCACCGCAAGCACGGAGTACCCAGAGACCCACAGCCAGCAGCAGCCCAGCCCCGCTCCAACTACAGAGGAAGCTGGGTTGCGGATGACGGGGCGCAGCTCGGGGCATCGTAGGGGCCCATCGAGGAGCAGGTTCCTGTTGGTCCTGATGTCTCCGGCCACCTGCTATCCTCCGGGAACTGTACCGCCCTTGCAGGAGAGTGGGGTTGTTTGCAGTTGCAGAGGGAGGGGGCAAGGGCGGTACAGTTCCCAGTCTCAGCTCCAGTCCAGGGGGGTGGCCGGAGACGTCAGGACCAATGGGACAGCGACCCCCAGGCCCACTGCAAGCACGGAGATCCCAGAGACCCGCAGCCAGCAGCAACTCCAGCCCAGCCCCGCTCCAACTCCAGAGGAACACGTAGGGGCAGAAGCTGATGGTGTGCAAGGTGTTCTTGGGGTGGCGCAGCTCGGGCTGTGGGCAAACTGCCACTTGTCGCCGTAGCGGCCCATCAGGGAACGGATTCCTCTGGAGTTGGAGGGGGAGGGGGGTATTGTGCTGTTTGATCGCCCCCTGCTATCCCAGGGACAGGGAGACACAGCGGCTTTTTAGACTGGTGGGCAATCACTTCCAAAGTTCTGCCCACACAGTCAGTACACCTCTCCTACACTGCATTTCATACAAACATTTATTCTGCAAGAAAAAACGACATTGAAGACTCAAACTCGCGACCGAGTAACTGCCGGGATCAAGGCGCAAACTCGCGACCTTGCGGATATGAGCCGAACACTCTACCACTGAGCCAGCCATTAAAATCTACGCTAAATAATTTCCATTCCGAAGACCGACAAATTCTGAATTACGAAAAGTGTCTGGTCCCAAGGCTTTCGGATAAAAGGTTGTGCACCTGTACCTACCTCAGTGGTTGACCAAATCCCCAATCATTCGGTGATTTATATTATTTTGGGTTTGTGAGCCATTTCAATAATATTACACAAAGCTGCATGCTCGATCAAACTGAAAGGAGTTCATTCCCAGGGATTAGAGTGCGAAGCGACTCCTACTTATCTGATTACAGTTAAATTAGAACTCACAACCCAAAAAATTAATTGAAGAGGAACAGTAAAAAAAATGCATGACTCAGGCATATGCAGTCAAATCAAGGAATGAGCAGTGCCCGAGCATTGGATGTAATCACAGGTGCAGCAAATCTTCAAGAGCATGAATAATTGGAGCATTTCACCCACTGACAGTCACTCACCAGGTTCAAGCTCTCTTCCCATGACACGCTCATCTGCATTGCGGCTTGCACTCCCCTGTACAAAAAGCAAGCCCAGAGTCAACACATACACTTAAAAACCATTCACAAGATTGTCCCTGCCTTTGTTAAACAAAATATATCATGTGCAATGGGTTTTTAGTCATTTCAAAGTCAGGTTAGAGGCAGAGTGAAGCGAGTGAGATCAGAGCCAATCTCAGGGAACAAGAAATAAGTAATGTTCAAGCAATTGACTCGAAATGGATCAACTATTTTTCAAAATAAATTGGTATTTTTATACATTTTGGTTTCACCGTGTAGAAATTACAGGCGTGTTTCTACATAGTCCCCCTCCCCCCCATTTCAGGGCACCATAATGTTTGGGACACATGGCATCACAGGTGTTTGTAATGGCTCAAGTGTGTTTAATTGCCTCCTTAATTCAGGTATAAGGGAGCTCTCAGCAACTAGTCTTTCCTCCAGTCTTTCCATCACCTTTGGAAACTTTTATTGCTGTTTATCAACATGGGGGCCAAAGTTGTGCCAATGAAAGTCAAATAAGCCATTATTGAGAAACAAGAATAAAACTGTTAGAGACATTAGGCTTACCAAAATCAACTGTTTGGAACATCATTAAGAAGAAAGAGAGCACTGGTGAGCTTACTAATCGCAAAGGAACTGGCAGGCCAAGGAAGACCTCCATAGCTGATGACAGAAGAATTCTCTCTATCATAAAAGAAAAATCTCCAAACACATGTCCGACAGATCAGAAACACTCTTCAGGAGTCGGGTGTGGATTTGTCAATGACAAATCCACTCAGAATACTTCATGAACAGAAATACAGAGGCTACACTGCAAGATGCAAACCACTGGTTAGCTGCAAAAATAGGACAGCCAGGTTACAGTTGGGTGGACAAATGAGACGAAGATTTAACATATCAGAGTGATGGCAAGTGCAAAGAATGGAGGCGAGAAGGAACTGCCCAAGATCCAAAGCATACCACCTCATCTGTGAAACACGGTGGTGGGGGTGTTATGACCTGAGCATGTATGGCTGCTGAAGGTACTGGCTCACTTATCTTCATTGATGATACAACTTCTGATGGTTGTAGCATAATGAATTATCAAGTGTATAGACACATCCTATCTGCTGAAGTTCAAACAAATGCCTCAAAATTCATTGACTGGCGGTTCATTCTACAGCAAGACAATGATCCCAAACATGCTGCTAAAACAACAAAGGAGTTTTACAAGTCTAAAAAATTCTCAATTCTTAAGTGGCCAATCACCCAATCTTTTTTTTCACTTTAGTATTTATTGCTTTTATGCATACATAAATAAAACACAAATATAACAACGAAACATACAACAATGCAGTGAAACATACAACAGTGCAGCGGGGAGTTCAGTTTACAATTAATGATGCAGTATACAGAGCTATTTTCTTATTAAAACATTTTCCAATAACTTACATTATTGTCAATAAAATTATAGTGTTGATGTCTTTGTTTCTATACATAATCCATTTTTCCCATTTTCTGTTAAACTCGTTTTCTTTCACTCTTGGAGAACATGTCATTTTCTCCATGACAAATATTTCCTGTACTCTGTCTAACCATTGTCTAAGTCTGGGTGTGTCCACTGCAAGCCAGTTTCTTGTAATGGCCTTTCTGCCAGCTGTGAGTAGGATTTTAACCAAGTAACGATCTTCCTTCAGCACCACTGTAGTTATATTACCTAGGTATAAAATGAAACACTTCTTGGAGACTGTATATCCTAATACCTCCTTTAATTCTAAATTCACTCTGTCCCAAAATGATTCTATTTTGGGCAACTCCAGAAGATATGTGCATGATTTGCGTCTGTTTGGCCACATTGCCTCCAGCATGTTTGCTGCCTTAGAATTTGCTTGCTTTTTATGTTGGGCGTAATAACGAAACAAATCAAAATTTTCCAATTATCTTCTCTCCATTTTTGTGAATTAGTGGATGTCTGTAGTGTTACACACATATGATGAAATGAAATGAAAATGAAATGAAAAGAAATGATTGAAATGAAATGAAATGAAATGAAATGAAATGAAATGATTCAATTTATTGTCATTGTAAGTGTACAGTACAGAGACAACGAAATGCATTTTTAGCATCTCCCTTGAAAGGGAGACACAGGGCGTCGCGGTGTGCCCGCGCCTGCCGCCGTAACATTCCATTACAGGCAAAGGTGGGTGAAGTGTCTTGCCCAAGGACACAACGACAGTATGCACTCCAAGCGGGATTTGAACCGGCTACCTTCCGGTCGCCAGCCGAACTCTTAGCCCATTGTGCTATCTGTCGTCCTATGATGTCATTCTTCTTCTGATATTCTGATGTTCAATTCCTTTTCCCACTTAAATTTTACATAAAATGTAGTTTTAGCTTGACATTCCATTAAACTATGGTAACGTTTAGAAATAATCCTTGATGTTTTTTGATGATATGCGTTAACTATCACTTCTACCACTGGATTCTTTTCTTCTAGTGCCTCCCTTTTTTACTTTTTTATTGTAATAATCTCTCAGTTGGAGGTATCTAAACAAGTCTTGGTTCCGAAGTGCAAATCTATCCTTCAAATCTTGAAAACTTCTTAGGTCTCCATTTTCAGTAACAGTACAAAATGCAGTCATTCCTTTTTTTATCCACTCTTTAAATGTTGAGTCATCCATCCCTGGTTTAAATTCACTTATCCAGAGCTATACATCTTAAAACATTTTGTCCTTTATTCAGTTTAAGTTGTCTGGTAAGAGTGAACCAGGTTTCTAAAGTAAATATCGTTATTGGATCGATTATACTCCTGATATGTCCAGGAAGCGCTTTTTCTCCCAAGAGTGTGTGGATGTGGAAGTCAGGGATATATGTCTCAATCTCTTTCCACCTAGCTATAAAGCTGTCCTCACACCAATTAATTAGTGGTCGAAGTTGGGCTGCATAGAAATAATTCCTAAAATTTGGAAGTGCCATTCCACCTTTGTCCTTTGGCAACTGGAGTGTAGTGTATCAAACTCTGGCCTACTTTCCTCCCCAAATAAATCTAGATATTAATTTATCCCATTCCGTGAATTGTTTTAATGGTACCTCTATTGGCAGAGATTGAAACAAGTACAATAGCCTTGGCAAAATATTCATTTTCACCACATTTATCTCACTACTAAAATCCATTGGGTAGGTGGACCATCTTTCTATATCCTTTCTTATGTTTTGGTTGATGTGATTATAATTGACCCCATACAACATTGATATATTTTTTGTTATAGGTACCCCTAGGTATTTGATTGATTTTGAATCCCATTTAATATTATACTTTTGCTTGATTTCTTCTGGAGGAGCACAATTAAATAGGAGGGTTTGAGTTTTTGAAATATTCACTTTATATCCTGCATAAAAATTAAATTTCTCTATGATCCCCATCATCCTTGGAAAGGAGGTGTTTACTTCCGTGAGATACATCATTACGTAATCTGCAAAAAGGCCTATTTTATGCTCTCTGTCTCTTATAGTTACTCTCCTCAGTTCCCTATCTTGAAGAATCGCTTGAGCCAATGGTTCAATATATATAGCAAACAGGGTAGGGCTAAGACAACATCCCTGTCTCGTTCCTCTTCCTAACACAAATCTCTCAGTTAAGGACCCATTCACCTTTACTGGTGCAGTAGGTTGCTGGTAAATTGCTTTAATAACTTGAATTGAATCTTCGGTAAAGCCAAATCGTTCTAGTGTTTGATATAAGAATTCCCAATTAACCCTATCGAAAGCCTTTTCCACATCTAGGCTTATCAGGACAGCGCGCATACTTTCCTTTTGAATCTTGTGTATTATATGTAGGGTTCTTCTAATACTTTCCTGTGTTTGTCTGCATATTATAAAACCAGTCTGGTGTTCATCAATCTGGCATGAACTTTTCAAATCGTTTGGAGATAATTGAAGAATATAATTTATAGTCCACATTTAGAATTGAAGCTGGTACAATTTTTTTTGTCTTTGTTCTCTTTGGGGATTAATATTACAATTGCCCCTTTCCATGACGGGGGTGTCTTGCCTTCTTTAATAATCCAGTTAAAGGTTCTCAGAAGAAGTGGGTTCAGCTCATTCCGAAATATTTTATACCCTTTATAGGGAAACCGTCGCTGCCTGGGGCCTTGTTTGTTTTCATCCTACCAATCGTCTTCTCTATCTCCTCCAGTGATATTTCTGCTGTGATTATTTTATTTTGTGTCTCTCCAATACAGGGCAGATCTATTGTACTTTAAAAAAGTCCTCATTGATTCCCCATCTACTGTAGAGGTTTGTGTATATAATTCTTTATAATATTCCTGGAAGATATATTCTATTTCTTTTGGATCACTCTTCAATTTCTGTGTCCTTAATTTTGTGTATGGTGTTGTCAGCCGATCTGGACCCAATTGAGCATGACTTGTATCTGCTGAAGAGAAAACTGAAGGGGACTACCCCCCAAAACGAGCATAAGCTAAAGATGGCTGCAATATAGGTCTGGCAGAGCATCACCAGGGAAGACACCCAGCAACTGGTGATGTCCATGAAATGCAGACTTCAAGCGGTCAAACATGACTACTTTTATTTACATGACATTGCTTTGTGGGGACTATGTATAAACACTGCTGTAATTTCTACATGGTGAAACCAAAATGTACAAAAATTGCCTTTATTAAAAGTCTCTATTTTTATTGACTCCTCAATTTTGTTAGTTCATTATGAAACAATTTCTGATCCAGATGGTAGATTTTTGATGATTATTGGTGTTCTTCATAACCAAAAAGTTGTTATGGTCAATGTTTATGCACCTAATATTGATCACCCTGAGTTTTTTAAACAGTTAATCAAATCTTTTCCTAATTTAAATGAACATCTTTTAATAATGGGTGGAGATTTTAACTGCTGTTTGAACCCCTCGATGGACAGGTCTGCAACTGATCATGTGCTTCCAAATAAATCAGCTAGTTTTATCAATTATTTTTTACTTGACTCTGGAATGTTAGAAGTCTGGAGATTCCTACACGCAAATGACAAAGAATTTTCTTTTTTCTCTCATGTATATCATAGTTACTCTAGGATTGACTACTTTATAATAGATTCTCAGCTAGTTTCATCTGCGTGTGAGTACGATGCAATTGCTATTTCTGATCATGCACCATTGAAACTATCAATTAAACTACCTGATTCCAAGTTTAGTGCTAAACAATGGCGATTTACTACTACTTTGCTTCAAGATCTAAATTTTGTTAATTTTATTAAAGATCAGATTGCTTTTTTCTTCTTAACAAATTCTACAGAAAAAATATCCAATGGTGTAGTTTGGGATGATTTTAAGGCATATATTCGTGGACAAATTATTTCATACTCCGCGGGATTGAAAAAAAAAAACTCAAAATGAAATTGGCTGATGAGATTAAAGAAATTGATAAAATATATTCAAAAGCTCCTAGTCTAGAGCTCTATAAGAATAGAGTTGAACTTCAATTGAGAAATGATTTGTTATTAGTATCACCGATTGAGAATCAGTTACTTAAAACCAAAAGTCAATTTTATATACATGGCGATAAATCTGGCAAATTACTCACCAATCAGTTGAAAGCGGTGTCAGACAAACGTCAGGTTACTGAAGTGAGTAAACGGGATGGTAAATTGACTGTAGACCATGATGAAATTAATAAATCCTTTCAGGAATTTTATACCTCCCTATACCAATCAGAATTTCCTACAGATTCCAATATAATGCATAAGTTTTTAAAGAAATGAACTTGCCAAATTTACCACATAATGAGTCTCTGTTGTTAGACGAACCCATCACGGAGGAAGAAATACATGAAAGCAATCCTTTTGATGAATTCTGGTAAAGCTCCTGGTTTAGATGGGTTTACAGTGGAAATTTAAAAGTATTTCTCAAGTTTACTGTCTCCCTGGCTACGCAAGGTTTTTAAAGAAGCCTTTTTAATGAATAGATTACCACAATCCTTTTATGAAGCATCTATTTCCTTAATTCTTAAAAAGATAAAGATCCTACTGAAGTGACATCATATAGACCTATATCACTGTTAAATGTAAATTCCAAAATTCTTTCCAAAATATTAGCTATGAGATTGGAAAATATTTTACCGCAAATTATTACTGAAGATCAGACAAGTTTTATTAAAAATCATTACTCATACTTTAACGTTAGGAGATTAATGAATATTGTATATACAGCGTCAAATAAAACTTCAGAATGTGTAATTTCACTTGATGCCGAGAAGGCGTTTGATAGATTAGCATGGGAATACTTATTCAATACACTTGAAAAATTTAAGATTGGTCCAAAATGTATTTCTTGGATCAAGCTGATATATCATATACCTCAGGCTTCTGTACTTACCAATAATCAGAGATCCCCTTTTTTCAGGCTCTTTCGAGGTACAGGTGCACAACCTTTTATCCGGTGTTCCAGAAACCGAAAAGCTCCAAAAACCGGCCATTTTTTTCCAGATGTCGTCTGCGCACCAAAGCTCGCGTTTGGCGCCAAACCTGACCCAAAACCGCAAAGTATTACTGAAGATCAGACAGGTTTTATTAAAAATCATTACTCATACTTTAACGTTAGGAGATTAATGAATATCGTATATACAGCATCAAATAAAACTTCAGAATGTGTAATTTCACGAGTCCGAGAAGGCGTTTGATAGATTAGCATGGGAATACTTATTCAATACACTTGAAAAATTTAAGATTGGTCCAAAATGTATTTCTTGGATCAAGCTGATATATCATATACCTCAGGCTTCTGTACTTACCAATAATCAGAGATCCCCTTTTTTCAGGCTCTTTCGAGGTACTAGACAGGGCTGTCCTTTAAGTCCTTTATGTTTGATATCGTTTTGGAACCATTGGCCACCGCTATCAGGGAATCCCCTAATATTTTTCGTATTGTCCGTGGGAATAAGACACATAAGCTATCTCTTTAAGCAGATGATCTGTTATTATTCATCTCTAACCCTGAGAAATCTATTCCGGCAATAGTAGCTCTACTTAATCAATTTAGTAGTTTTTCTGGTTATAAATTAAATCTTAGTAAGAGTGAGCTTTTTCCATTAAACAATCTAGTTTCGAATTATGAACAGTTTCCATTTAGATTGACTACCGAATGTTTTACTTATTTAGGCATTAAGATTACCAAGAAACACAAGGATTTATTTAAAGCCAATTTTACGCATCTAATTGACCATATCAAACAACAGTTCACTAAATGGTCACCAATGTCCTTATCTTTAATAAGCCGAATCAATGCTATTAAAATGTTTATCTTACCTAAATTATTGTATTTATTTCAGACAATAACAATTTTTATTGCTAAATCTTTCTTTGATATTATTGACTCAAAAATGTATTCATATATATGGCAGAATAAAAATTCCAGACTAAATAAAAAAATACTTACAGAAATAAAATAAAAAAGGTGGTTTGGCACTGCCGAACCTTAGATTCTACTATTGGGCAGTTAATGCTCGCTATCTAACGTTTTGGACAAAAGATTTAGAAGATAGCCAATGCCCAGAATGGATAAATCTTGAACATGATTCTATGCAAGGACTCTCATTGGCTTCTATTCTAGGGGCCTCGTTACCTTTTACAATTACGAGATTGAATAAATATACGACTAACCCAATAATAAGACATACACTCCAAATATGGTTTCAAATTCATAAATTTTTTGGATTGAATGATTTTATCTTATCGAGTCCTATCATATCTAATTTTTTCTTTCAACCATTTAGTACTGATCAAGCCTTTCTGTTATGGAAGAGGAAGGGATTAGTAGCTTTTCGTGATTTGTTTTTGGATGGTTGTTTTATGTCTTTTGAACAACTCTCCAATAAATATAATCTACCTAACTCACATTTCTTTAGATATTACAAATTATATATTTTTTGAGGGCTACTCTACCCTTTTTTCCATTACCACATCAAACCGAAATCTTGGAAAAAAATTAACATTTGAACCATTGTCAGAGGGGCTTAATAATGACTATTTATAAGTTGATTTTGAAATTTTAAAAAGATACATTTGATAAAATTAAGAATGACTGGGAAAGAGAACTTCAAATTTCTCTCTCTATAGAGAATGGGAGAGGATTCTTCAATTAGTTAATACTTCCTCAATGTGTGCAAGACACGTTTTGATACATTTCAAGGTGGTTCACAGAGCTCATTTGTCAAAAGCTACATTAGCTCGTTTTTATGGTCATATAAATCCTACCTGTGACAGATATAATTCTGAAGTGGCCTCATTGACTCGTATGTTTTGGTCCTGACCACTTTTGTAAAAATATTGGAAATAAATATTTGATACTATTTCTGTAGTTTTAGGTAATGATTTACAACCTGTTACTGCAATTTTTGAGCTACCAATGTTAGATTCTATTCATTTGTCATGTTCCGCCCATTGGCTGATTGCTTTTACCACATTAATTGCCAGAAGATCTATTTTCTAAGATCTAATCCTCCGACCACACTCCATTAATACTCTGAAACGATATCATGTTTAAATTTAGAAAAAAATTAAGAGTTACATTGTTGAACCCTTGGTTAAATTTGATAGGACTTGGGGAAGATTTATTCAACATTTTCATACAACATAAATTGCCCCCTCTCCAACTGTTATAATAATTATTTTACCTTAATACGGTGGAATGGACTTGACGACAAACAGGGACTTAAAAAGTTGAAATTCTTTGCAGCCCAGATTCTGTTTTGCATTTTATTTTAAGTTTTAAGTTTTTTTAAGTTTTTTTATGTTTTTTCGTTTTTTCTCTTTTTTTCTTTTTTAATCTTTTTGTTTTTATACATATGTTCTCTTTTAAACACTTAACTATATTTACATAGAGACCAAGAGGTCTATATTCAAGGTGTATTTTGACACTGGACTCATATTTAGGTTATACCTGTTATTAATGTAACCCTGATCCCTATGTATCAATATCATTATGTTTATCATTATTTTTTTGTTGTCATGTTTTTGCTTTTGAAAAAAATAAAAAGATTTTAAAAGAAAGAAAGAAAGAGGATACAGCAGGAGATTTACAACTTTGCGAGATGCCTAGATACAGTAAACAGGAAGGAACTATTTCCTTGGCACAGTGTCAAAAGCCCGGGTGGGGATTTAAAGTAATTACCACAAGCATTCAAGGGGGAAAAAAAGGTGAAAAATAATTCACTCAAAGCATCTCATATTTCACTTGGGCAGCTTACAGTGGTACGTTGATTTCTCTAACGTCAAGTAACCCTTGCATTCCCTCTCTCCATTCCTTCCCCACCCTAGTCGTCATACTAGTTTCGCTGTTGTCCTATTGAGTTCTATCTGTATAACTCGTTGTCACCAATCCCACAGCCAACAATGGACCATTGTGGGTTCAAACTTTTCTTGATTATTGTTGCTTGTTGTATTTCTTCCATTCATTTGTCCTAAGTACTGTCTATATCTCTCGCTCCCCTTTCCCCTGACTCTCAGTCAGAAGAAGGGCCTCGACCTGCAAAGTCACCTATTCCTTTTCTCCAGAGATGCTGCCTGACCCGATGAGTTACTCCAGCTTTTTGTGTCTCTCTCACTGAAAAAAACACATTTACCAGGAATCCTCAGCATCTTTATGCAATAACCAAGTAACCGTATTGAGCAACGACTAAAGATGAGGGAACTCATGCTGGGAACAGGATGAAGCACACGGCACTGTCAACAAGCGCAGACACAAACAACCGCACAACCTACATATCAGAAATTTCCTTTTGTCTCAACACAAACATTCCAGCATTTAACAGATGTTCTTAACACCTTTCTTCAGTCTTACCTCTCGTGTGCTGTCTCTCTGTTCATGAGATCCATTCCTTCTTCCTGTATAAAAAATAAACCAAAGATTGGTTGAGTTGAGTTTGAGAAACAGGGCTCCCTGTTCACCTACTTTCACTTCACGGATCGCTATTCACAGTGGTGCAGCAGTAGAGTTGCTGCCTTACAGCGTCAGAGACCCGGGTTCAACACTCACTATTGGTGCTTTCTGTAGAGTTTGCATGTTTGCCTGTGACCACGTGGGTTTACTACGGGTGCTCCGCTTTAACATAGAACTATTTAGTTGGTCGGAGCGGACTCGGTGGACCAAAGGGCCCATTTCCACTCTGCATCTCAAAACAAAATTTCTATTACGATAAAGAGCTTTATATATTTGTCACTAGGAATGCTTCACTTGCTACAGGGAAATGTAGGGCCCCAGCCGGATACATTTTTTTCAAATAGAGGTCATTGAAATACAAACACTGTTTGCTTGGGTGGCGTCTCTGAAATAAACAAGCCACAAATTCTTAAAAATGCATGTTTTGCTTTTAATTTACTGCATCTTTACTGCCTTCTGACCTCTCAAGAGTTATACAGCACAAAATCAGCCCTTTGGCCCAACTCATCCATGCTGACCTAGATGTCTATTCTGAGCTAGTCTCACTTGCTTGCGTTTGGCCCATGATTCCTGTAAATCTTTCCTATCCATGTACCTGTCTTAAATGCTGTTATTTTAAGTACCTCCTGTGGCAGCTCGTTCCATATCCCCAACATCCTGTGTGTGAAAGAATTGTCCCTCAGGGCCGTTTTTAATCTTGCTCCCTGTTCCTACCATCCACAACAGCCCAGCGATGCCTGACCTCCCACTTCATGAATGCTCATGTCAGGAAGGATTTTTTAGGAACCAAGACCTTTGTTATCTGGGGAGAGCAACATCTGAACATACTGAGCTACGGGAAATAGATCAATGTGAAGGGACTCTCTGCATGGGTCAGGTAGCTCATGAGGGATTTTCATCAAGTATATTTAATTCTAGACTTTTCAATAGCCGATCAACAAACATCGTGAAAGTCAGTTTTATTCATTGTCTCTAGAATCTGTTGGTCTCTGACTGACTGCTGGAAAGGACAGAATTTTAACTTTATAATAATCTTAATGTTTTAATGACAACTGTAGAAAGTACAGGTTTGTAGGTCAATTGGCTTCAGACAAACTCTACATTTAACATGAAGGCGATTTATAGATTTCAAATGAGTCGGTGTATTCAACAAATGCCACCCCATATCTACCAACGTTTCATGATGGGCAAAACTGTCTTCTGACAGTGCCAGCCTGAATCATTATTATATTCAACATTGACACATATTGTTGTATTACAGGAGAATCAATGGGGAAAGGGGTCAGGTGAAATGTTGAGCTGAGACCAATGATCAGGTCAGCCACAATCTCATTAGACAATAGAGTGAGATTGTCCAGTCTCATGATCCTGCAGCCATGTGGTCAACTCTGGCTCCCATTTCTTGTACGTGGAAATCCCACACTGTACTGTGTCTGAGAGAAATGTGAAGCAACACATCAGCAACTGTCTCAGGGCACCTCAGACCTGGAGAACACTTGGGAATCAAATAACCCCATCCCTTGAATAAATGAATTGCTTTATTTCAACAGATTGAGACAATTGACCAGAACAGTGCCCTAATGCTGCCCGTTCTGCTGAGTTACTCCGGCATTTTGAGTCTATCTTTGGTGTAAACCAGCATCTGCAATTCCTTCCTACACTCTGGTAGATGCTGACTGCTCACATGCTGAACCCAAATGTGACTGAAGACTTGTTGCCAGGACCAAACCTTTTTGGTTTTGAAATGGTGTTGCAGTGTACTGGCAACGTTCACTTTACCTGTTTGATCTGATGCAGCCTGCTGCTCGGGATACGAACAGGTGATGAAGGGACGATCTGGAAAAGATAAATGTGAATAAATACCCCCAAATCTTTATTACAAATTATACAGAGCAGCAATATTTAAAACAAATTGTATTCTAAGATCTCATGCTGAGTAAGTGGAGGAAAGTTCAGGCCGGGGACAGAGGAGATATTAACTTGAGATAAACAATTACACGGCCAAATAATCTCAAGGGCAGCTCAGCAAAGAGCCATCATTGAGCATAACTTCTCATAACTTCCCAACTCTGCTCCATTCATCTCCCTGGCATCTCCATACATTTCTAGCCCTGGTGTCTCTGGATAGCAACTTTATGTCATTCCCATGCCCACTGTGACCTGCACAGAAGGAATTTACTCTCATTTTGTCAATTGGTGACTAAGATGACTGGATCTCATTATCATATGTGCCTGGGTGAGCACATGACTGATGTGCTCACACAGTATAAGGTTGATAAAGACGTCAATGTTTTTTAAATTAACTTTTGAAATGAATAAATAGGCAGGTAAAATTTATTGGACAGTTGTGAAGTGGTATACCCTAGGCAGAGAGAATAACAAAATACAACAGTCAAAATGGCAAAGCTCTTCAGTATGATGGAACTGGATGAGTTCTAAATCTAGAAGGGCAGCTGCAAGTGAAGTTCATAAAGTGAACAAGATCTTGGGATTTATGTGGAGGAAGAAAATACAATGTTTTGTTACAAAACACGTGATAGACCACAGCTTTGGTCACCACATCCTTCGATAAGACTTCTACAGAAGATGCAGAAAAGGATGGTTCCTTGGATGAGGAAGTCAGCTAAAAGGTGGAGAAGCGAGGTTGTTCCCCTTGGAACAAAGATAGTTGGGAGGAGGCATATGAAATAATGTCTGGTTTAGAGATGGTACAGAGAATGATGCTATTCCATTAGCTAATGGTTCAAGGTCTGGAGGGACATATTTTAAACTCAGGGCAAAGGATTTGTGAAATGCGATGAATTTATTTCTAAAAAGTAACTATTTGTAATTTGGAACTCATAATCACTGTTATTTATAACAGTGGTTTATTTAGTAGGTTTGCAGGTAACATGAGCATTGGTGTGGATGGTAAAGGCTGTCAAAGATTACAGCAGGATATCCATCGATTGGAAATTCGAGCAGAGAAATGGCACGGAATTTAATCCATACGTGTGAGGTGATGCAGATTGGGAGGTCAAAAGCAAGAGGAAAGTCCAGTCAACCCCATATTACGGAGGGAGGTTGGGGAGGGGGGGAATGCTTCCGAGAAAATAGTTATGTCATGCTTTGGACTTATATGAAAAAAATTGAGTTTATTCATTCTTTCTTTTTCACATGTTCTGCGAGCGTGGATTTTATTCCTTATCTCAAATTTTGGGGTATTGATTTCTGAATTCTGCAAGAATTCCATAACCCGGATGGCCAAAATGGCCAAACCCGGATGGCCAAAATGCAGGGATTGCCTCTCTACAGTAAATGGCAGGACCCTTGGGAACATTGATCTTAAGATGCAAGTCCATAGTTTCCTGATAGTGGCAACACAATTAGATAGGATGCCAATGAAGCCATATGGCATTCTTTCAAAAATAAAATGGATATAAATAATTCAGTCTGAAGAAGTGGCCTAAACGTCACCTATCCATTTTCTCCAGGGATGCTGCCAGACCCGCTGAGTTACTCCAGCCTTTAGTGCTCATTTTGTCCAACATCTCCTTATAGCTAATCTTCCAGGCAACATCTTGGTAAACCTCTTCTGCTGAAGTCTGAAGAAGGATCTTGACCCAAAACTTCACCCATTTCTTCTCTCCAGAGATGTTACCTGTCCCACTGAATTACTCCAGCATTTTGTGTCTATCTTCGGTTTAAACCAGCATTTGCAGTTCCTTCCTACACATCGAGTAGAAGTGTCAGGGTGTCATGATGTAGTTGTATAAAAGTTTGGTTAGGCCACATTTGGACTACTGCATGCAATTCTGATCATCACATTATAGGATGTAGAAGCTTTGTAGAAGGTGCAGATGAGCTTTATTTCCATTTTTCCTATTTTCTTTCTACCATTTCCCATCCATTTTCTTCAAAGATGTTGCCTGACCCGCGGAGTTACTCTAACGTTTTATGTCGATCTAACCAGTATCTGCAATTCTTTTTCATTACAACTGGACAAAATGGGACTGTTTTTCCTCGTCATTTTAAAGTAATTAAAACGATGAGGATAGACAATCAAAGTCTTTGTCCCAGAGTGGATATCAAATACTAAGTAAGCACAGGTTTTAAGGTGAGATATGTGCTTTTTACTTACACAGAGAATGGTAGATGTCTGGAATGCGGGGAAAAATGATGGAAGTTGATATGACAGAATAATTTAAGAGACATTAGGGCAGGTACAATGCCCTCCATAATGTTTGGGACAAAAGAACCATCATTTATTAATTTGCCTCTGTACTCCACAATTTGAGATTTGTAATAGAAAAAAAAAAAATCACATGTGGTTAAAGTGCAAATTGTCAGATTTTAATAAAGGCCATTTTTATACATTTTGGTTTCACCATGCAGAAATTACAGCAGTGTTTATACATAGTTCCCCCCATTTCAGGGCACCATAATGTTTGGGACACAGCAATGTCATGCAAATGAAAGTAGTCATGTTTAGTATTTTGTTGCATATCCTTTGTATGCAATTACTGCTTGAAGTCTGCGATTCGTGGACATCACCAGTTGTTGGGTGTCTTCTCTGGTGATGCTCTACCAGCAGCCATCTTTCGCTTAAACTTGTTTTGGGGGGTAGTCCCCTTCAGTTTTCTCTTCAGCATATAAAAAGCCTGATCAATTGGTTTCAGACTGGGTGAGTAACTTGGCCACTCAAGAATTGACCATTTTATATCTTTGAAAAACTCCTTTGTTGCTTTAGCAATGATCCCAAAATGTTTGGGAACAAAATGTTTGGGATTATTGTCTTGCAGTAGAATGAACCGCCGGCCAATGAGTTTTGAGGCATTTGTTTGAAATTGAGCAGATGGGATGTGTCTATACACTTCAGAATTCATTATGCTACTACCATCAGCAGTTGTATCATCAATAAAGATAAGTGAGCCAGTACCTTCAGCAGCCATACATGCCCAGGCTATAACACCCCCACCACCATGTTTCACAGATGAGGTGGTATGCTTTGGATCTTGGTCAGTTCCTTCTCTCCTCCATACTTTGCTCTTGCTATCACTCAGATATGTTAATCTTCATCTCATCTGTCCACAGGACTGTTTTCCAGAACTGTGGTTGCTCTTTTAAGTAAGTAAGTAATTGTTATTTATATAGCACTTTTAAATCAAATCACATTGAAGCCAAAGTGCTTTACAGAGAAGAAATTAGATTAACATACATCCATATAAAAGAAAAAAGAAAAAAAGACACAATACACTATAGGATTCAACATGAACGTCCCCCTACAACAGAATCAACATTTTCCACTGTGAGGGAAGGCACCAAAAAGTCCAGTCCTCCTCCACCTAGTCCACCCGAGGTCGGGGCCTATTTGAAGCCTCCGCAGACAGTCGCCACAACGGCGGCCTGATGTTACAGGCCCTCTTGCCGGGAAGATGGAACTCCGGCGTCGGGTGAACACTCCACAGCGGATTGGAATGTCTGGAGCGGCCGCTTCTTCGCCAGAGACCGAAGTCCTCAGGCCGCACCGGTCGGAGCTCCGACTCTGGCGAGTTTGGCTCCACGGTGTTTTAAATCCAGCGCCGCCCGCAGCTAGACGCCCACAGCCACAGCTCCTCGGATGTTGGAGTCGGCGGTCACAGCACTCCGGAGCTTACCACACGGCGACCCGTGTAAGGCATCGCCCGTTCCGCGATGGTGTCCCAGCGCTGTGCCACCACCAAAGCTGTAGTCCCGGTTGATCCCGGCAGGAAACGTCCCTCCAATCCCGATGGCAGACCGCACGGAGAGAGCGAAGAGGGCGAAGATGCGACTCGGAGGAAAGCCGCATCCGACGCCTTCCTCCCTCGCAACATGGACCCACTACAATTTGCATACCGTCCAAACAGATCCACGGACGATGCGGTCTCCCAGGTTCTGCACACCGCTCTCTCTCACCTTGATAGCCAGAGGGGGGGGGGGGGGGGCTATGTTAGGATGCTGTTCATAGACTTCAGCCTTCAATACAACAGTCCCCACCAGACTTGCTGAGAAGCGGCTGGAATTGGGACTCACGACCCCCCTGGGTCCTGGACTTTCTCACCGCCAGGCCCCAGGTAGTCAAGATGGGAGGAAATACATCAAAGTCCCTCACCCCAAGCACAGGGTCCCCCCAGGGTTGCATCCTCAGCCCCCTACTCCACTCCCTGTACACACATGACTGTGTGGCTAAGTTCAGTTCCAACTCTATAATCAAGTTTTCTGATGACACTGTGGTGATCCCCGATAACGATGAGAAGGCCTACCGGGAGGAGGTGGCTGAACTGGCACTCTGGTGTCAGGACAACTCTCTGGGTGAAAAAGGTTTTTCTCACCTCAGTCTTAAATGACCTCCCCTTTATTCTAAGACTGTGGCCCCTGGTTCTGAACTCGCCCAACATTGGGAACATTTTTCCTGCATCCAGCTTGTCCAGTCCCCCCCCCCCCCCCCCCTCCTCCTTCTAAACTCCAGTGAATACAAGCCTAGTCTTTACAATCTTTCCTCATATGACAGTCCCACCATCCCAGGGATCAATCTCGTGAACCTACGCCGCACTGCCTCAATCACAAGGATGTCCTTCCTCAAATTAGGAGACCAAAAACTGTATACAATACTCCAGATGTGGTCTCACCAGAGCTCTATACAACTGCAGAAGAACCTCTTTACTGCTATACTGAAATCCTCTTGTTATGAAGGCCAACATTCCATTACCTTTCTTCACTGCCTGCTGTACCTGTAAACCAACTTTCAGTGACCGGTGTACAAGGACGCCCATGGCTCGCTGCACCTCCCCCTTACCTAAACTAACCCCATTGGGATAATAATCTGCCCCCTTGTTTTTGCCGCCAAAGTGGATAACCTCACATTTATCTATATTATACTGCATCTGCCACACATCTGCCCACTCACTCAACCTGTCCAGGTCACACTGCAACCTCCTAACATCCTCTTTACAGTCCACGCTGCCACCCAGCTTTGTGTCATCCTCAAACTTGCTAGTGTTGCTCCTAATTCCCTCTTCCAAATCATTAATATACAGGTGCAC
This sequence comes from Leucoraja erinaceus, assembly GCF_028641065.1. Classification (NCBI taxonomy): domain Eukaryota; kingdom Metazoa; phylum Chordata; class Chondrichthyes; order Rajiformes; family Rajidae; genus Leucoraja; species Leucoraja erinaceus. The sequence continues at coordinate 47,513,659 of NC_073388.1, read as the reverse complement.
AACCTTTTATCCGACGATCCAAATAACGAAAACCTCCGAATAGCGACATTTTTTTCGGTCCTTGAAGAAAGGTCCTTGAAAACGTTCACCGAGGGCGGCCCGCAGAGGTGACAGCGGAACCTCCGGTCGGTCCTCGAAGAAAGGGGAACTAAATCCCCATTCATAAAAGAGGTGAGGGTATATTGCGCGGGAGGGTTAATAATTGACAATATGCTGCTACCTGCCCGCTGAGTTAAAAAGTTCCCACAGTAGACACGATACACCGTGTATCGTGAGTCTTGCGTGCAGGCAGCAGCAGCAAATTGTCGCTCCCTTCAGTTTCACCCCACCTACACCCCTCTGCTTCCCGGCCATGTGTGTGACCCCTTCCCTCCCCTCTCCAGCTCCCCGCTCATTGCACCGGCGCGGGGGCTTTGCACTGTCTTCACGTCGGCGATTCTAGCAGCGCAGTGCAGTCATCGGAGACGTCAGGACCAACGGGACACCGACCCCCAGGCCCACCGCAAGCACGGAGATCCCAGAGACCCACAGCCAGCAGCAGCCCAGCCCCGTTCCAACTCCAGAGGAAAACTGCAAACTGGCCGGAGACGTCAGGACCACCAGAAGCCGCTCCCCGATGGGCCACTACGGCGACAAGTGGCAGTTCGTCCACAGCCCGAGCTGCGCCCTCTCATCGGGACACCGACCCCCAGGCCCACTGCAAGTACGGAGATCCCAGATCAGCAACTCCAGCCCAGCCCCGTTCCAACTTCAGAGGAACACGCAGTGTATGGGCAGAAGCTGATAGTGTGGAAGGTACAGGTGCACAACCTTTTATCCGGTGTTCCAGAAACCGAAAAGCTCCGAAAACCGGCCATTTTTTCCAGATGTCGTCTGCGCACCAAAGCTCGCGTTTGGCGCCAAACCTGACCCAAAACGACCCACGGTCAACCCAGGTCTGTACTACTGTAGCGGCTGCCTCCTCCCTGGAGACCGGGAGACGCTTAAACATCTGTAAATCATTGCTTAAATGTTAGTCAGTTAGTTTGGAGGGCTTTTATGTGAAGGGGGGTGAAGGGGTAAACTTTAATTCTTAGTCCCCTACCTGGTCGGAGAGGCGGGGAGCGGTCAATGCCTTACCGGGTCGCTGTGCAGTAAGCTCCGCAGCGCTGTGGCCGGTGGGGCCGCAGGTTGTAGCTCCGACCCCAGCAACTCTACCCCTGGCTGCGAGGCACTCCAAATCCAGCGCGGCCCGCGGCCGGACGCCCCAGCTCCGCGAATGTCGGGAGTCGGCGGCGTCGCAGCGCAATGCCTTACCGGGTCGCCGTGCGGCAAGCTCCGGAGCGCTGTGGCCGCCGACACACAACATCGCTGAGCATCGCTGGATTTGGAGCCGCGCAGCCAGGGGTAAAGTTGCCGGAGTCGGAGCTCCAACCGGCGCCGCCCGCGGCCGGACGGAGCCCCCAGCTCCGCGGCTCCAAATCCAGCGACGCTCCGCGAATGTTGGAAGAAGGCGGCCACAGCGCTCCGGAGCTTGCCGCACGGCGACCCGGTAAGGCATTGCTCGCGACGCCGCCGACTCCCGACATTCCCGGAGCTGGGACGTCCGACCGCGGGCGGCGCTGGATTTGGAGCGCCTCGCAGCCAGGGGTAGAGTTGCCGGGGTCGGAGCTACAACCGGCGCCGCCCGCGGCCGGACGGAGCCCCCAGCTCCGCGAGGTTGGGAGTCGCCGACCAGGTAGGTAGGGGACTAAGAATTAAAGTTTCCCCCTTCACCCCTACACCACCACCACCACATAAAATCCCTCCAAACTAACTGACTAACATTTATGCAATGATTCTCCCGGTCTCCGGGGAGGAGGCAGCTGCTCCAGACTTTTCAAACCGCCCGCGCTACCTACCTAATCTACGCTAAAAATCTTCCATTCTGAAATCCGAAAAAGTCCGAAATCCGACAAGTGTCTGGTCCCAAGGCTTTCGGATAAAAGGTTGTGCACCTGTACTTCTTGTTCTTGGGGTCGCGCAGCTCGGGCTGTGGGCGAACTGCCACTTGTCGCCATAGCGGCCCATCGGGGAGCGGATTCCTCTGGAGATGGAGGGGAAGGGGGGTATTCTGCTGTTTGATCGCCCCCTACTATCCCAGGGACAGGGAGACAGGACGTTCATCGAGGGCGGCCCGCAGAGGTGACAGCGGAACCTCCGGTCGGTCCTCGAAGAAAGGGGAACTAAATCCCCATTCATAAAAGAGAAGGTGAGAGTATATTGCGCGGGAGGGTTAATAATTGACAATCTGCTGCTACCTGCCCGCTGAGTTAAAAAGTTCCCACGGTAGACACGATACACAGTGTATCGTGAGTCTTGCGTGGGAACTTTTAAACTCAGCGTGCAGGCAGCAGCAGATTGTCGCTCCCTTCAATTTCACCCCACCTACACCCCTCTGCTTCCCGGCCATGTGTGTGACCCCTTCCCTCCCCTCTCCAGCTCCCCGCTCATTGCACCGGCGTGGGGGCTTTGTACTGTCTTCACGACGGCGATGGCTGCAGGTCAGTGCAGTCACCGGAGACGTCAGGACCAATTGGACGTCGACCACCAGGCCCACCGCAAGCACGGAGATCCCAGAGACCCACAGCCAGCAGCAGCCCAGCCCAGCCCCGCTCCAACTTCTTCTGCCGGGATCAAGGCGCAAACTCGCGACCTTGCGGATATGAGCCGAGCACTCTACCACTGAGCCAGCCATTAAAATCTACGCAAAAAAATTTCCATTCCGAAGACCGACAAATTCTGAATTACGAAAGGTGTCTGGTCCCAAGGCTTTCGGATAAAAGGTTGTGCACCTGTATATGGTAAACAGTTGCGGCCCCAACACCGAGCCATGCGGCACTCCATTCGCCACTGCCTGCCATTCAGAAAAGGACCCGTTCACTCCTACTCTTTGCTTCCTGTCTGCCAACCAATTTTCTATCCATGTCAACACCCTACCCCCAATACCATGTGCTCTAATTTTAGTCACCAGTCTCCCGTGCGGGACCTTATCAAAGGCTTTCTGAAAGTCTAGATACACTACATCCACTGGCATCCCTTCATCCATTTTACTTGTCACATCCTCAAAAAATTCCAGAAGAATAGTCAAGCATGATTTCCCTTTCATAAATCCATGTTGACTTGGACTAATCCATTTACTGCTATCCAAATGCCCCATTATTTCCTCTTTAATAATTGACTCCAGCATCTTTCCCATCACCGAAGTCAGGCTAACTGGTCTGTAATTCCCCGTTTTCTCTCTCGCTCCTTTCTTGAAAAGTGGGATAACATTAGCTATCCTCCAATCCACAGGAACTGATCCTGAATCTATAGAACATTGGAAAATGATCACCAATGCGTCCACTATTTCTAGAGCCACTTCCCTGAGGACCCTGGGATGTAGACCATCAGGCCCCGGGGATTTATCATCCTTCAGTCTCATTAGCCTACTCAATACTATTTCTCGCCCAATTAAAATTTATTTCAGTGTTTCTGCCCCCTTAGATCCTCTGTCCTCCAGTACATCTGGGAAATTGTTTGTGTCTTCCTTAGTGAAGACAGATCCGAAGTACCTGTTCAACTCTTCTGCCATTTCCTTGTTGCCCATAATAATTTCACCCGTGTCTGCCTTCAAGGGACCAACATTTTCAAACTAGAGTCAAGCTGTGAGTAGGTGTGAAGTGTTGGTGGGGGATGGGGTGTGGGGGTTTCAGGGTTAAGTTTCTGTTTATCGAAACTGCAGTAGAACTCCTTCAGGTCGTTGGTCAGCTGACGATTGTCCAAGGAGCGGGGGGTTTTCCTCTTTTAGCTTGTGATTTCTTGCAAGCCCTTCCACAGTGAAGAAGAGTAATTTGCTGAGAACTTGCTCCTCAACTTCTCAGGATACCTTTTCTTGGCAGCTCTGATTCCTCTTCTTAGCTAGTACTTGGCCTGCCTGTAGAGGTCTGCATCCCCGCTCCTGTAGGATCTACCCCTGCAATCGTCAAAATGCTTAAAGTCAACGCCTTGTAAAAAACGATTTGGTGACAGTGTACGGGTGTGATATATTCTTTACAGTCAACTGTGTGCTGTTTTGCAACACGTGAGAAAGCAGTGAATTATGAGAAAAAATATTTAATCTCCATGCATGTACAGACAGCTAAACTCTAGTTGGTGGCAGAGAAACAGAAGGTAGGAAATATGCAAGGTTGTCTCCTCACAACATTTACTGCTGGCTCCAATTGCAAATCCGAGTTTGAGTGATTTGTGCAAAACATTCATTGATGCTGGAATTTCACTGTGGAAATTGGAAAACAAATCTCTCAGAGGTTTTTTAGGGAAATACACAGAGGAACATATACCAAACGAGTCATCATTACGGAAAAATTATGTTGACAGCAGCTTCAACATTGTTGTGCAGAAAATTAGAGATGAAGTTGCCTGAAGTTCCTGGCGATGTAGGTGAAGACATACAAGGAAAATGTGAGAGGGTGATCCAAGATCTATTTAAGAAAGAATTGCAGATGCTGGAAAAATCAAAGGTAGCCAAAAAATGTTGGAGAAACAGTGGGTGAGGCAACATCTATGGAGAGAACGAATAGGCGACTTTTCGGGTCGAGATTCTTGTTCAGACTAGGAGGGGGGGGGGGGGGGCAGGGAAAAAAAGAAAGGAAGAGGCGGAGACAGTAGGACTAGAAGGAGAGCTGGGAAGGATGGGGAGGAGGGAGAAGACAAGGGCTACCTAAAATTAGAGAAGTCAATGTTGATACTGCTGAGGTGTAGACTATCCAAGCGAAATACCCAAGCTTGACTCCTCACGACATTTACTGCTGGCTCCAGTTGCAAATTTGAGTTTGAGTTATTCTTGATTTAAATGAACATATGGCATTCATTGATGCTCGAATTCCACTGTGGAAATTGAAAAACAAATCCCTCAGAGGTTTTTTTTTAGAGAATTACACAGAGGAACATAGACCAAGCGAGTCATTATGTTGACAAAATTTATGTTGACAGCAAGTTCAACATTGTTGTGCAGAGAATTAGAGATGAAGTTGCACGCAACAAAATATGGATCCCAATTAGCGAGACAACCGATGCTGCGGGGAGATATGTTGCCAATGTGGTCATCGGTACACTGGAGGCAGGTCATCAAAGGAGTATTTGTTGACATCGGAAGTATTGGAGTAGTCAAACAGCTCAACTATTGTTCAGTTGTTTACATCTTCACTTGTACTTTGGCCAGAAGGTATAAAACACGAGAATGCACTTCTGTTTGTGACTTAAAGTTTTATTCCCCAAAATGTTACATTTGACATGCTTAGCTCAAGGACTTCATAAAATTGCCAAGGACAGATGTAGCTTGTTTCCAAATGTCGATCGCCTAGGCAATGTCAAGAAAATCTTCCTCAAGGTACCGTCACGTGTGCAGTTGTTCAAGGAAATAGCACCCAAAATTCCACTACCTCCTCAGCCCGTTTTGACTAGGTGGGGTACATGGCTCTCTGCTGTACTCTACTATGCTGCAAATTTTGAAAAAATAAATTAAATCGGCAACTGTATTGAAGAAGAAGAATCTGCTGCAATCAGGATCGTCAGTGAAATCATGCAGAAAAAGTCCCTCCATTGCGATCTAATGTTTATTGCTTCCAATTCAGCGGCAACCAGAAAGACGTTATGACAAGTCGCGGCGTGAAGCCTGTATGGTCGTGCATAGTCGCCCAAAGAGCCGTACATTGTTCTGGTCGCCGCTGGATTTTCAACACGAAAAAGTCGCGTTAGGGGGACAGGCCTTTATATTATTATTTTTAACCATATTTTGGTGGTGGAAATAAATGCTTTTTTATGCCTTTTGTCAATAAATGCCCTTTTCGTGCCTTTTTTGTAATTTTATTTTGCCTTTTTGCCTGCCTTTTTCAGAGTTTTTTAGTGCCTAATCATCCTGGCTCCATTCATCACCATCCGTGATTCTGACAACAGCGATGCTGTCAGTGAAATTGTCACTGGCATTGGAGCTGTGTTTAGCTACAGTGATGGGTGAAACATAGAGCAGGGGCATAAAAACACAGAATGAACTGCACCTGTGTTGATGGTCCGTGAGATTATATATCCATACTGATCGGTAACAACATTTCACTCACTGTGAGGGTCGGTTTAATTTAGTTTGGTTTATTTATTGTCACATGTACAGAGGTACAGTGAAAAACTTTTGTTGCATGCTAACCAGTCAGCGGAAAGACAATACATGATTACAATTGAGACATTCAGTGTACAGATGCATGATAAAGAGAATAAAGGCCCTGAATGGCCTTTGGGTTCTACATCAATGGATTCACGGACATTTTTTAGATTTATAGGAATGACTGGATGTTTTTTTTTTAAACTCTTGAATTTCAAATATGACCAAGGAAATAAAGCTGTGTATCAGGTGAATAAATCTCTGTTCTCTCAGAGGCTTTACATGACTGACTATGTCTGCCTTTACCTGACATGTATCTCAGTGACTTTACCTGGCCCTGTCTGGCTTTACCTGGCCGTGTTTAGCTTTACCTGACTATGTCTGTTCACCACCGTTGTGCTGTTCCTCCGGCTGCGCAGAACGTCTGGTTGAAAAATCTGAGAGTTGTCACTAAAGAAAAGAAACAACCAAACATGAGGAGGATATCATGAGGAGAAACCAAATTTTGTTTGAACCTCAAGAGGTTCAAATGATAACAAATAAATTGTATTGTATTGTATATCATACACACATCACCAAAACCTATAAATAGTTCAGATTCAGATACTGGTTGACCAACATTAAAAGATAGTTCATAAGTGATAGTAGAATAAGGCCATTTGGCCTATCAAGTCTACGCCATTCAATCATGGCTGATTTATCTTTCCCTCTCAACTCCATCTCCCTGCCTGCTCCCAATAACCCGACACCCATACTAATTAAGAATCTATCTACCTCTGCCATTAAAATATCCATTGATTTGGTCTCCACAGCCTTCTTTGGCAATGAATTCCACAGATTCACCTTCCTCTGACTAAAGAAATTCTTCCTGATCTTCTTCTCAAAGGAATGTCCTTTAATTCTGAGGCTATAAACTCTGGTCCTAGACGCTCCCACTAGTGGAAACATCCTCACCACATCCACTCTATCCAGGATTAAGATTAAAGGCCTTACATCAATCTGAAACAAAAATAGTTTTAAAAGGACTTCAAATAAGTGGCAAAAGCTGAGCTCTGTGGAGATATTGTCATCAGTGCAGTGGCAGACCACTGACATACAAGTCCCTGAGAAACAGTAGGATGAAGCCAATATATGAAAATGTTCACAAATCTCAAATAACTTAGAAAATAAACAAGATGGTCTCGCAGATGGCGTCACAGTGGATCTGACCAAAGATCTTATAGCGAATTTTTGGATCTGACAGTCAGATTCAGATTCAATTTTAATTGTCATTGTCAGTGTACAGTACAGAGACAACGAAATGCATTTAGCATCTCCTTTGAAGAGCGACATAGCAAACGATTTGAATAAAAAAAAAATAATAAGTGTCCGGGGGGGGGGGGTGATTGGCAGTCACCGAGGTACGTTGTTTAGTACAAGTGTGCCTCTGCTCACGCTGCGAGTGACGTCACTCCCGTTCTGTCTTCTGTACTTCTTGACTTTTACTTATTTAAATTTGTCACTTAGCATTTTTAAACTGCTGAGTACTCCGCTGGGCTCCTTGAAGTTCTAGAACATGGAGCAGGCCTCGAAATTAGCGGTTGCCCGGGTGCCATTGACCACTCGAAGTGCCACCGGGCAACCGGTTTATACCGAAGATAAGACACAAAAAACGGGAGTAACTCCGCGGGTCCGGCAGCATCGCTGGAGAAAAGTAACGCAACGTTTTGTGTCGGCGACGGCTGTGGGAAAGTGTGGCGTGATGGAGGGTCGGAGCGAATGACGGGCCCCGAACAGCAGCAGCGGCGATGGCTCCATCTCCTCGTCCTCCCGCACCCCGTCCGGCCTGATAACGGCCGCTGCTGCCACTCCGCCAACCGCGCTTTCAAAACAGACCCTTGGAGGAGGGAAGTGTCGGTCGGTCAGAGGCGGAAGTAGAGTGGGGGGTGGGGGTGGCTGAGGATAGAGCGCGGTGATTGGAGAAAGGAGACGTGCCAAAACACTCTCGGCAGACCTGCACCGGAGCCAGGATCGATCCCGGTCTCCGGCGCTGCAATCGCTGCCGAACCGCCACTGACCGACAACTCTCTCCTCCAAGGGTCTGTTTTGAAAGTGCGGTTGGTGCAGTGGCAGCAGCGGCCCTGATCAGGCCGGGTGGGAGGAGGAGATGGAGCCGCCGTCGCTGCTGTGCGGGGCCCATCATTCGCTCCGTCACGCCACACTTAGCATCTTTCCCACAACCGCGTGGCCAGGGACGTCGGGGTCGGACGGGAGCGGTGCCCAAAGCCAGCGCAGAGAAGCAATGCTAAACCCAGCTCAACTCTGCCTGTCCCTGTCTGGATTGAGACAGGGCTGTGGGCGAGACAGGCAGTTGAACTGTATTTAGCGCTGGATTGAGCTGAAATTACCGTTCACGGAAGCCTTCGAAGACTCGCGTGCATGTGTGATGTGTGTGAAGCCTCCGAAGCCTCGGCCGCCAAGATATTGTGTTTTCCGGTCCCCTCCATATTTTGATAGCGATTTGAGCGATGATGCCGGTGTTATCCAAGGAGCGCTGACCTTCCTTCCCACCTCCTCTGCCCCTTCCTCTACCTCTCTTATACGGTCCCCTTATCCTGAGACCCCTCCTCTCCATCCCGCACTGATCCCCATTCCTGCCTCTATTCAGTCCTCACTGACATCCCCTGCCCCTCCTCATCTACTCTCCCCCCCACCCCCATCTATTCGTCCTGCACTGATCTCCCTATCCTCCTCGCATTGATTCTCCTGCCACTACCCATCAATCCTACACTGGTCCCACAATTTATCCTTTACTGACCCCCCTTCCCATCCATCCTGTACTGCTCCACCTCTTCATCCTGCACTGCTCCTCCCATACATCCTGCACAGATTCGCCCCCAACCCATCCAACCCACTGTCATCCCCCGCACTCTCCCCTCACAATTTTACCTACTCCAACCAACACCCCCCCCCCCCCCCCCCCCATCTATCCATCCTGCACTGATTCACACGCACCCCCTCCCGATCCTATTGTGCTGGAAATGTCTTCAGAGCTAAAATTGACTATGTTTGATAACATAATGCAATCAAATATGTTTTAATTCCCAATGTTATTATTTGTTTTAATCCATAAAGATGGATTCATTAAATTGTGAACACGTGAAACATTAAAACCGCCGAATAATCCAACCACATTTTTGTTTGGAAGGTGAAAGAAATAATAGAAATTGCATTGATTGCAATGTGTAAAAAGAGTTGAGATACTGTATTATAATTTTGCTGCATGTCATTGTGGTATATATCATGCCTTGATTGGTGAATATGTTAGTTTGTGACTTTATTTGAAGCAGAAATAATATGTGAATGCTTCATTGAGCATAATTCCGACTGGTAACTACGCACTTCGTCCGATCATGCGTCATGCAAGCCATCTTAAATGACCACCTAAACTGTCATTTGGCAACCAAAAAAGCTGCCACGGTTGTCTGGCTGGCAACAGGGAAAAAAAGTTAAGCGAGAGCCCTGTGGAGGCGGCGGTCGTTATCGCTGTGCGGGTGAGGGGCATGGAAGGTGACTGTGGCGGTCATTACTACCCCTGGGAGAGGCCGTCTATGGAGACCTGCGATTCCTCCATCGATCGCAGGGACTCAGGGAATCATTTCCCGCTGGTGATCCTGATCCCACCTGGCGATCTCTGGCCGTCACGGTAGACGACCTCCTCTCCGTCTCCTCCACCCGATCGTCTGTCACGCGGGTGGGTGGGATTCCCCTCGCGGAAGCCACGATCGACCGGCCCACCGCTACTTTTGACCATCCTCAGATCGTGCCCACCCGTGATCTCCCTGCAGCCCGCTCACCATGGGCCCCGCTAGCCCACTCGCAGCCCACTCACCCACCCTCCCCTCTCCTCCCTCCCCTCTCTCTATTTGTGTGTGATGATTGTGTGCGTTTCACATCTCCTCGAAAACATGATGTGCTAACAGGTGAAATTTTTACATATTCTGATAGAGATTTACGCTGTGAAGTAAAAAATCACCTTATCTCAAAATTTAATGTATTATTTCTCAAGTTATTTATGAAAATGTTCACAAATGTGCAGAAACTTGGAAAATATAACTGCTTTTTCCCAGTGCTTATAGCTGTGACGTCACAAAGGGATTGCAGCCCAGCTCGCAACATTGTTGCTATCCAAGTACACGGAGTTCTGCTCGCTCTAGCAAGTGCAAATGCATTTTTTTTAAAGTCACAGTACACTGAGTTCTGCTAGCTAGTAAGTGCAAATGCATTTTTGTTTTAAAAGTCACAGTACACTGAGTTCTGCCAGCTAGCAAGTGCAAATGCATTTTTGTTTTAAAAGTCACAGTACACTGAGTTCTGCCAGCTAGCAAGTGCAAATGCATTTTTTTAAAAGTTAAAAAATGAGGGAGGGTGCATAAGGCAAATTGAGCGTTGGGGACCAGGCCTCCCGTGGGTCTATGGGTGAGTGGTGGAATATTGCGTTGGGGAACGGGTTGCATTGGGGGACCAGGCCTCCCGTGTGACAGGAGTCTCACTTGGTCTAGTATACCAATAAAAATCAACTTGTTCTTCTAAACCTCAGCAAATATAAGCCCAGTCAGAATACAAATCATTCATCACAGGACAAGCAGCTCAACCCAAGAATGCGTACTATCTCCAGAATGCAAGAAGTTCCCCACTTTAGTCATTTCAAACTACACACATTACTTCATACCTCAAGGTATCATACATTGTTAGGCAGACTTTTTCCTTTTGCCAATTCCATTCACTTGCATATCACCACCCTCATTACGCCATTAATGATTACATCCCCATAGCCTGGCTTCATTCTAAAATATTCTTCCTCAATGCTATCCCCAAATCCTTCATCCCACCATTCCCAATTGCATCCATTACTCAATCCCTCCCATCCTTCTTCCAAATTCCTCCCTCCACTCTTTGATTATCTCCAAACCTATTGCCTTGAAACAGTAAATGCAAACTCACTTCAGTTTTAGCACAGGTTCCATTTCTACTTATATCTTTGCAAAGTAGCTATATGCAGGCTCCTTTCTCTTCCCTTGTGTTAATTATGCCACCTTTCTTGCAAGCAGACTGTATCCTGGTTAACATGTAAAGCAATTTCTGCTGTGTAACAATCAAACCATTCAACAGTTCTGACATCACAATGAGTGATGTTCTGCATATTTGACCCAACCAGCAATGTTCAAAAGCACCTTGAAATCACAAAACACAGTTAGTAACAGAAACAATCAAGCAACAGTAAAGACTGGTAGAAAACAGTCTACTCCAAAGCAAAATCCATTTATTGTTTGAAGGAAAGAGGAAGCAGAAACGAGAGCATCATCCAAATAATAGCTTGCCAATTTCTCCAGCATAGAGAATGGACAGTTAAATACAAAATGCACATTATTGCAATGTGGTCACCAGCCTTTTTTGACAGAGGAATTACCCAATTATCTACACTCTGGTGTAAGCATTCATAAATCACACCTAACTAAATTGAATGAATAAATAACATTAAAAGAAAAACAAAATTACCCTCTGAACGATCATTTGTTCTTACTACCTACAACAAGAAATCTAGATTCGCAGAAAGATTCAACCCATCGTGCTGCTTTGGGTTTTATAATTATTCTCAGTAATGGGAATGCCTTGGCCTTTGGGTTTAATCAGTACACTTTTGAAAATTCCAGCACCCTTTTGGGCAGCATAACTTGTTGCAAAAAGCCAATTTCCTTATTGTTCTGTATTTTTCACATTCACATTGCCCTTTGTGCCTTCAACAACTCACAACCTGGTAGTACTCTCATCCCCTAATTCAAAGAAAAGGTTGAACATCTCCAGCACATCTTTGCAGTATGTGAACAACATACAAGTACACTTGGTATCGTCAGCCCAGGTCTACACCAGCTCCAAGTACAAATGCATCAATTCCTTCCTCACACCTGTCCCTATAAATTATTCCATCCCCAATATATTACAAGGTCTTAATTGATCCCATCTCCATGGCCAAGACAATTAATTCAAGATCATAATTAGAATCATAGTACGAGGCCCTTTGGTCCACCTCGTCCATGCAGATTACATACATGTCCAATTTACCTACTTTTGGTCCACATCCTTCTACACCTTCCCTATCCAAGAACCAGTCCAAACACATTTTAATGGCCCTTCCCTCCACGGATGCTGCCTGACCCACTGAGTACCTCCAGCACTTTGTGTTTCAACTGACACTTTACTCTTCCCCTTTCCACCATCCAGAGATCCCAAACAGTTCACCCAGGTGAAGAAACATCGCACCAAAAAAAACAAAACAGGCCTGATCAGATATATCCCAGGCTTGATCAAATATATCCGAGGACACTGTGGGAAATTAGAGAGGAAATTGCAGGTGCCCTGGCTGAGATTAATGAGATCATTAAATACGGGTGAGGTGCCATTTAGAAGGTGAAATTAGACAAGCAATTAGGGAAGTTGAACTAGTGTAGATGAGACATGTTGGTCGGTGTAGGGAAATTGGGCTAAGGGCCTGTTTCCACACTGTAAGAATCTATGATTCAGTCTCCAATACATTGAAGAAACCAAAGGTCGATTGATCACCTCCATCCTGTCAGAAGTGTGACTCCAAGTTCCACTTGCCTGTCAAGTCTCTTTCCCATTCGTACTTCGAAAGTTCAACAAAGCCATAAGCTGAAGTAGTGGCATCTCATAACTCCACCTGGCATCTTATAGCCCTTTGGGCATATAATCAGGAGCATCAGTAGGCAGCTGGGCATTCATCAAGACCATCGCTGATCTTCAATATCAACGCCATGTTCCAGCATGATCCCCACAATATCCAAATATTTATCTGGGTTTGAATGAACTTCACAGCAGCCATCACTCTTATCACCTGTGTTTCCTTCTGAGCCAAGCTGCCATCCCAGAGCCAAGCTGGTGACTTTCCATGACATTCCACCTCTGGCTTGCTAGCTGCACCTGGAGTTAGCTCAATGACTTTGACCAACATTTCCTCAAATGTCACCATTAAATGTTTTATTTTCAGTTCCGATGCAAAAAAACGTGCATTTAATCTCTCGCATTCTCACACCTGTTGTCTATATTCCCATTAAGCTGCTGTACCTCCTCTTCATACCTTCTGAATTTGTAGTCAACAGGGCAGTACTCTGCATATCGCCAACTTGCATATATAGCTCACAACCTACCTGATTTTGTATTACAAACAAAACTTGAATGACATTCAAGTTTCAATGACATTCAACCAAACTGTTCAGAAAGATTGTGAATAGATGGGGCCCAAGCATCAATTCCTGAGATAACCAAATAAAATGTTTATTCACATCTTGCTTTCTTAACCAATTCTCAATCAGCACCTCCTTCTCTCGTGTGACCCATCACCCTCTTTCTTACATCGGCTCTTTTTATTTCCAACAGATCAGCTGCTATTAACATGCCTTCTCTGCCCCTCTCAGCTGCACCACCATTCTCCTATTCTAAATGGCCTAAGAATGACAAAGCCCCCCTTGCAACATTGTTAACCATTCAGTAATTTGTTTTACTTTCCTATTTCTATTCTATTATTTCTCAAACATTGTACAGTGAGTAATTCAGAGACAACTGTTCAGTTTTGGTCTCCTAATTTGAGGAAGAACATTCTTGCTTTTGGAGAGCAGCGTAGGTTCACGAGGTTAATTCCCGGTATGGCGGGACTGTCATATGATGAAAGAATGGAGTGACAGGGCTTGAATTCACTGGAATTTAGAAGGATGAGAAGGTATCTTATAGAAACATATACAATTATTAAGGGATTGGGCACACTAGATGCAGGAAACATGTTCCCGATGTTGGGGGAGTTGGAACCAGGGGCCACAGTTTAAGAATGAGGGGTAGGCCATTTTGAACTCAGATGAGGAGAAACCTTTTCACTCAGAGTGTGGAATTATCTGCCTCAGAAGGCAGTGGAGGCCAATTCACTGGATGCATTCGAAAGAGAGCTAAATAGGGCTAGCAGAATCAAGGGATATGGGGAGAAGGCAGGAACGGGGTACTGATTGTGGATGATCAGCCATGATCACAGTGAATGGCAGTGTTGGTTCGAAGGGTTAAATGGCCTACTCCTGCACCTATTGTCTCTGTATCTAAGTATCCAACTACTTTGAAGGGCTCTTTCTCACAGCCCAAGACAATAGGTCAGCATCCCATTTCCCCCCTGTATCCTTGGTTATCAACGTGAGCATCGGGTTCTGCCTCATCAACTCCTCCCTGTCTCCCTGCCACCCTGTTTACAAATATTCGCTCAGAATATTTAGCATCCTCTTGATGATCTCTTTCACGCTGGCGCCTGAGAGGCCCATCAAAACTTACAGACACTGCTCTCTGTCCTGACGACAATTCCAATGGTTTACTGTACTTCATAAATTCATTATGCTCCCCACTTGATCGTCCAATGTCCTACAATGGCACGGTCAAGAAATACTGCGTTTCATCAAGGTGGCGTCATTCTCGCCAGACTCCAACAATGTGAGATGTTGCCACTGATTCCAGCACTTTCAGTGCCACTCTGATAAATCCTCATGAGGTGCAACATGCAGAACCACAAGAGATGCAACGTTACCCGCAGCCTGGCTGCTATGACAGCCGTGGCTATACAATCTCTCTCGCCTTGTGCGCTCGTCCCTCAGAGTCGGGAGTTGCCAGCCCTCCCTCCCTCACTGACGGCTGTGAGCAGGGGACGCCCCTCTGCTCTGTGGGCCGACGCCAGGCGAGCGTGGGGCCTCCTGACTCCCTCCATCGGCCCCTTACGGAGGCGAGGGCCGCGGTCCCGGCCGGTCAGGTGGAGCCCGCGGCCGGCCACTCGCTTACCTCAAGCCGCTGATCATCGGCGCGCTGTTGGAGCGCCGCAGGCCACCGCAGTCGCTCGGTGCCGGCGCGCCGGGCAGCTCCAGTTCCAGCTCCATCCTCTCATGGGCCATGGCCGGAGCCCGGCCCGGGGCACCCTGCCAGCCGAGGCCCGGGCTCGGCAGCTGCGGCCTAACTTACACCGCTGGCGTCTGGGCCTCGGCCTCGCCCACATCCCTGGCCCGCCCGCCCGCGCTCGCCGCCCCGGCCGCCAATCGCAGCGCCCCCTCCGCGACCGGCGCCCAATCAGCGGCAGCCAGGGTAGCAGGTGGCCGCGCTGGCCAATGAGGAGCGCCGACAGCTCGCTGTGGCCACACTCATTGGCAGCTCCACCCACCAATCAGCGTGGAGTTCTAGAAGCACCGCCCACCCCGTGCGGCGGACCAATCAAACGCTTCGTGCGGCGAACTGAGCCATGCGCCGATATGTTTCGCCGAACACCTCCGCTCGGTCCGCAATAACCTAGCTGACCTCCCGGTGGCTCAGCACTTCAACTCCCCCTCCCACTCCGTCTCCGACCTCTCTGTCCTGGGTCTCCTCCATGGCCACAGCGAGCAGCACCGGAAATTGGAGGAACAGCACCTCATATTCCGTTTGGGGAGTCTGCACCCCGGGGGCATGAACATCGACTTCTCCCAATTCTGTTAGTCCTTGCTGTCTCCTCCCCTTCCTAGGCTCCCCTGCTGTCTCCTCCCACCCTCCAGCCTTCCGGCTACTCCTCCTTTTCCCTTTCTTGTCCCCACCCCCCCCCACCCCTGATCAGTCTGAAGAAGGGTTTCGGCCCGAAACGTTGCCTATTTCCTTCGCTCCATAGATGCTGCTGCACCCGCTGAGTTTCTCCAGCTTTTCTGTGTAACCGCCGATATGTGTTGCTGCGGATAAGACACACGGAAACGCCGCGGGTGCCGGCAATGGACGGGCAAGGGTCCCGGTCCCTTCCCCTCCCCATCCACCTACTCCCCACCTCACCCCACCTCACCTCACCCCACCTCACCCCATCCCATCTCACCTCACCCCATCCCATCTCACCCCACCTCACCTCACCCCATCCCATCTCATCTCACCCCATCCCATCTCCCATCTCACCCCCCACCTCACCTCACCCCACCTCACCACCCCCCATCCACCTCACCCCCCATCCCATCTCACCCCACCTCACCCCATCCCATCTCATCTCACCCCAACCCATCTCACCCCATCCCATCTCACCCCATCCCATCTCCCCACCTCCCACCTCCCACCACCCCACCTCACCCCATCCCATCTCACCCCATCCCATCTCATCTCACCCCATCCCATCTCACCTCACCCATCCCCACCTCCCACCTCCACCCCCCCACCACATCCACCTCCACCTCCACCCCTATCCACTTACTCCCCACCCTATCCACCTTCACCGCACCCATCCCATCCCACTCCCCCAGAGCTGCCGACTGAGTCATTGCAGCAGCTTTGCGTTGTTGTTGAAACCAAAGATCTTTGCTATAGGATCTTTGGTTGAAACTCCCTTCAGGTGGCTCAATCAGCGCCGGGGAGGGAGTGGCGGACGGCGGGGAAAGTGCGGAGTTTCAGCGCTGACAACACCAATATTGGGCAGCAGGTGGACGTAAAATGCTCGAGTATCCTATCCCGCAGAGCTACTCCAGCAATTTGTATCCATCTTCGGTGTAAACCAAGTAAACCACCATCTACAGTTCCTTCCAACACTGACATTGGGCATCTGGGTTCTCTGTCCTCTGACGCTTTTGGACCATCTGTTTACATTGCTGTCCCAACAATGATGTTTAAATATTCAGGTGTGTTACTTTTCTACACTCAAAAGATTAGAGTATATAATTAGACCCATTGAAACTAGGAACTGCAGATGCTGGAAAATCGAAGGTAGACAAAAAATGCTGGAGAAATTCAGCGGGTGAGGCAGCATCTATGGGGAGAAGGAAATAGGTGACGTTTCAGGTCAAGACCCTTCCTGAAACGTCACATGTTCCTTCGCTCCATAGATGCTGCCTCGCCTGCTGAGTTTCACCAGCATTTTTGTCTACCATTGAAACTAGTTAATCGTTCATTGGTGCCTTGTGCTTAAAACACATCCATATCAGGGACGTGCGGACAGGGGAGGCAGAGCCTCGCCTATCATACTCCCAATTAAAATAGCTATTGGGAAGGTAGACTTTGTCGGTACATTAGAAAGTTTTTAAAAATAGATCTATACTTATCACAATAATAAAGTAATCAATTTTTGTACTTCTGTACGTTTTTGTTCTTGTAAGACAGGAGTCTCCAAAATATGGCCCGCGGGACATATCAACCCATCACGAGTTTGGGGGGGGGGGGGGAGGGAGGGGCGGTGAGGGGGAGTGGGGGGGAAAGGGGGGTGGGGGAGGAGGGGTTGTCACAGCAGATGCCGCTCGCACTGTGCTCACCCCGCACCTTCAGCTTTCGGCTTCACGCAGAGACCCCGGTCCCACTCCGGCTCCGTAACTCTTGCTCTCATTCCCCATCCCCCCCACTCATAACAAGGGCAGAGTTCCCCTTGTCCTCGCCTTCCACCCTACCAGCCATCACATACAACAAATAATCCTCAGACATTTTTGCCACCTCCAACGGGATCCCACCACTGGCCACATCGTCCCATCTCCTCCCGTCTGCTTTCCGCAGAGACCGCTCCCTCTGTAACTCACTGGTCAATTTGTCCCTTCACACCCAAACCACCCCCTCTCCTAGCACTTTCCCTTGCAACCGCAGGAAATGCCACATTTGTCGCTTGACTCCATTCAGGGACCCAAGCAGCCTTTCCAGGTGCGGCAGAGGTTCACCTGCACCTCCTCCAACCTCATCTATTGCATCCGCTGCTCTCGGTGTCAGCTGCTCCACATGAGTCAAGAGTGAAGAGTGTTTATTGTCATATGTCCCGGGCGGGACAATTAAATTCTTACTTGCTGCAGCACAACAGAATATGTGAATACGTGAATATTGTATATTAACAGGGAAAAAAGGAATAAGTTCAATAAATAACAAATATAGTGCAAATAACAATAATATACATAATAATATAGTACATCGGTGAGACCAAGCATAGGCTTGGCGATCGCTTCACCCAACACCTCCACTCGGTTCGCAATAACCAACCTGATCTTCCGGTGGCTCAGCACTTCAACTCCCCCTCCCATTCCGAATCCAACCTTTCTGTCCTGGGTAACTGTCCCATGTTATCAGAACTGAACCTCCTTCCTGCCTCTTGCAGTGACTATTTCCTACTCTCAAATCATCCATTTGTTCCCTAGATGAGTCCATACTAGGACATTTGAGAAAATGCTTTTTTAATAAACGTGATTCCTCACCCCACCAGTGTCTTCTCCATGACCAGTTCTGCTTGCCCTCCCCTAGCCAGGATAGCATTCTCCTATTCCTCACCTGTCACCCCACGAGCCTCCACATCCTACACATTATTCTCCAAAATCTCAGTCACTTCTAACATGCTCCCACCACCAATTACATCTTTCCACTTTCTGTATTGACTATTCCCTCTGCAAGTTCACTCATGCCATCCCACCCAAACCCCCTGCCTATGTGGGAGATGTAACACATCTATATACCTCCACCCAGAGACTTCATCAGTCCTTCCAGGCAAGGTTCACGGGCTCCACTACATCTGGTGTTCCAGATGTGGCCTTCTGTACATCGGTGAGACCAAACATGCATTCAATCTGCCAAGGCCTGCTGAATCTCCCTGTTGCCAACCATTTTTTTCCTCTTACACTAACCTTTCCCATCCCTACACTAACCTTTCTCATCCTCCATTGGAAGTGAGGTCACATGAAAACTGGAGGAACAACACGACTTATTTAACTTGAGTAGCTTATGTCAACAGGATGAACATTGAGGAACATGCCTGAAGAAGTGTCCCAACCCAAAACATTCTGCTGGGATGCTGCTTGACCCGTTGAGCTACTCCACCACTTTGTCTCTTCTCTAGCAGCAATGCATTTTCCATATATACCACCACTCCCCCCTCCCTCCCGGACCCGCACCTACTTCTCCCCGCTCCCTCCATTCCCCCCTCCAGCATCACAAATCACAACTCTTCAATGTATTTGTGTCACACCTTGTCTTTTCATATCTGGCCTTTGTCCAACAATCAAAACTCCCCATCACCTGTATCCTATTACTTGACAGGCTTTGTCTTGCCCCTCTTTTCCAGCTTTCTTCCCCCACCCCCACCCTCCCCTCAATCACAATCAGTCTGAACTAGGGTCCCGACCCAAAACGTCACCTAATCATGTTCTCCAGAGATGTGTAGGAAAGAACTGCAGATGTAGACACAAAATGCTGGAGTGACTCTGCGGGACAGGCAGCATCTCTGGAGAGAAGGAATGGGCGACGTTTCGGGTCGAGACCCTTCTCCAGAGATGCTGTCCGACCCGCTGAGTTACTCCAGCACTGTCATTTTGTCTAAAAACATTAATTCATTTCTGAACATGAATGAAATGGAATGCCACAAATTGTTGATAGTCTGGATTTATGTTTTACAGTACAAAAATAAACACTTCTTCATGATGGGCCCTTTAAATATCTAGATTCACAGACAGCAACAAGTACACAGCAATGGGCACAAGTATCTTCAGAGTGCCATCAGAAGGTTCCAATCAACATATCCAATCCTTCATTCACATGCCATGAATCTCATGCCTTATACTTTTCCTTTCCCTTTTCACTGATTACACAAATATGCTGAAAAAGAGAATTAACAGAAAAAAGGAATCAATAAGGGCAGAGAGTATTCTCCATTTGTAAATAAACTCGTTGCTGAGCACAATCAGTACTGACATTTGAACATTTGGTGAGAAGAGAGCCAATACTGCACCAACACCAATGAACAGAATTAAACAGCAGAACCACCAAGATAGAACCACCAAACAGCAAATAGAGAAACACGTGCACAAATGGACATATGACAAGGGCATTTTGGATTGCTTGTGCCAATTCTCAGGGCGGAGAACCAGTGAAAGCTGGACAGATTGTTGATCAACTGTCTGTACGAAACTTCCATGTGGGGTCGTTGCCAACCCATTGACGAGACCAGGGTTTGACAGTACGAAGAAAACTTACAGCAGATTCAGACAGGGAAGAATTCAAAATGATATGAATACATCCTGAAAACTAGATGGGGAAAGGGTTTAAGGCAGAATAAACAAATGGGACAAGCTCAGCGATACATCTTGGTTGGTGTGGACGAGTTGGACCAAAGGATGACACAAAAAAGCTGGAGTAACTCAGCGGGTCAGGCAAACGTCTTGAGAAAAGGAATAGGTGACGTCTTGGGTCAAGACCAAAGGGTCTGTTTCCATGCTGTCCAACTCTGACTCTAAACATAGGCTGAAAATGGAAATAATTTAAGTGCTTAATCATTTACGTTTTATTACAAGGAGACCAGCGATCTGAACGAAGGGCACAGGTAGACACATGGGATTATAACACTGCTGCTGTGAGTGAACACCAAGGTGGGCATAACCATCATCTTCAGTATGCTTGGAAGAAATTTCTATTGCCAAATGCCACCTAGGCATGTAACAGAACAAGTTAGTACAATACCAGATGAGGCAAATGGGATGGTTCCTTTGTTACTAAATCGGATGGGGACGTCTGTCTTCACTATGGGAAGACTGGAAAATGGAAGAACCAGCACAACGGCTAAACAGACTACTCATATTTCTCATGTTAAAAACAAGGAGGAGCGACAAAGTAACACACTTCTAATGCAACTAAGAAATGTGTACGTGCGCCTCGTCACTGTGCCTAGTCACATGTGACAATAAAGTATTCCTATAATGTTTAAAGTTGGCAGAATATGTTGAGATTAGTGAGGTTTCATGTAAAATAGAATTGTTGAATATGCTTAAAACACTATATAATTATGCAACAAAATTTTTCAATTTAACCACGAATCGCTCTCCAAACCACCTTGAACTTCAAGTGTAGTCCTGACCTTTCAGAGAACTTTAACATTGTATTTGAAAAGTTTCAAGCTGCAGATGATTAAAATCTGAAATAAAAACAAATGCTTGAAGTACGGAAGGATTTGGATTAACAAGCTGCTGTTGGAGATGAGTGGGGGGGGGGGGGGGGTATGAGAATTAGCAGCTTGTTCATCGGAATCAGAGGGAATAGATTACAGAGAAATACGTGTGGGAATGCAACTACTCCAACAGCTAGCATAGTCTCGATGGGCTGAATAGCCTCCAACTATTTCATAAATATACTATGACCCTGAAACATAATGAAACTTTTCTCTCCACCTAAGCTCTTGGACCTGTTGAGTGTTTCCAGCATTATCTGTCAGTATTATAATATTAGACAGGGAGCAGCGAGGAATAGGAGGACCCAATATCACAATTCTGAGTTTGGATAAAGTTGAACTTCGCCCCTCAACCCCAACAGGCATCAATCCAGAGAGCAGCATGTATCGCTCCCAGTTTTCCGTACTGCATCAACACAGGAATGTTGGTTAGGGCAACCTCCAGGTGATGGTGTCCCCATGCTTTTGCTGTCCTTATCCCTCCTGCAGTTGGGTTTGGGAGGTACAGTCTAAGAAGTCTTCCCTGTATCTTGTGTTTTGATTTTGATTTAGGTTAGAGATACAGCATGGAAACAGTCCTTTGGTGCACTAAGTCTATGCCAACCATCGATCTCCTGTTCACACGACTTCTGTGTTGTCCCACTTTCTCATCCACACTAGGGGCAATTTAGAGGCCAATTAACCTACAGATCACACATCTTTGTAACTTGGGAGGAAACCGGAACAGCAAGGAAACTAGATTTCCAGTATTCACAAGTTTTTCCTTTGTAAACCCAAGGAGATCTCATCTTTAATTCAATAAAAGTAATAAATGCATGCACAATGATGCCAACAGTTAATAAATCAAGAATCTACAATTATGAATTTGTCTCTACTTACATTCAAATCCCTAAAGTATTCATTATAATCAAGCGCATATCCAACCACAAATTTGTCAGGAACTTCAAATCCAACGACTGGAAGAAAAGTTCTGAGTTAGCGACACATTTAGAAATTGTAAATATAAATAACAAGATAAGGCAATGTCAGTAAAGGTGGCAATAACTGATCCCACCCTCTCAGCTTGACACCGACCCCTTCACCAATGTGACTGACACTGCCAAAACATTACAATAAGCGAGTTTGGTATTCCGAAAAACGCAAGGAATCATGGGATTGGTCAAGGGTCATTCATGATAAAGAAAAAGAGAACGAAGCGCTGGCTGTATAAACTGTGTATAAATTCTTATCTTTATTCATAATTCATGTGTAAAAATATATTTAATCTGAGGAACGGGGGTGCCAGGTAGCAGGAGAGCAGGGTGAAACAGCGAGAGAGAGGGGGCAGATGCAAATGGGAGACGGGGAGAGACTGGACCGGCGGATAGACATTCTTGGCAGCCTGCATTTCATCCGTAGTCAGGATCGAACCCAGGTCTCTGGCGCAGCAAGCGCTGTTGAATTGCTACTGGACCGTCCCTGTCCCCTCCCGAGTGTCCCATCCCTGTCCAGGGGCGGATGGAGATATCTCGGGTGGCCCTGGACTGACGGGACACCAGCCCGGAGCAGTGGCGACCCAGGCTTACAGCCAGCGTGGAGATGAAGCGCTAACTCCAGCTCAACTCTGTCTGTCCGGCCGGGTTAACCGATAGCCTTGGACTGATGGGACACCGGCCCGGAGCAGTGGCGGTCCAGGCTTACAGCCAGTGAGGAGATGAAGTGCCAACTCCAGCTCAACGCTGCTCCAACTCCCGAAGAAGCTGTTCCACGACGGGCCGGGGACCGTCAGCTGCACCTCTTGCTTTATCCAGTGGCTCTCGGTTAACACCCTCGGTGCCGGCGTAAGCCAAACATCAGTCATCCACGGAGATACACACAAAATGCTACAGTAACTCAGCGGGACAGGCACCATCTTTCATGAAACGAAGGTCTGTATACATGCAGTAGCTCAGCTGCCGAGAATGTTTATCTCGAGTGACCTATGACCTGGGCATGCGCAGTTGAAATATCGAACTCGCTTATTAAATGTTCCTTCTGTAAAAAGCATCCTAACCTGGTCCCTGCTGAATGAGCAGAGATGAGGAAGGCTCCATTTAAGGCTGTACATAGTGGTGGTAGGTGGGGAAGGAATGCGGAGATAAACCAGGCATGACCCCAGCGAGGCAGGCACGTTCTAAATGGCTAGTTCCTTCCTCTATCTTTTGTTATTAATTAAGATCATAGATTAGCCATTGTCACATCGATTGGCAGAACAGGCCAAGAGTCACATGACCTCCCAAACCTATTGTTCTTTGTTTCCCTATTTCCCCAAGCCTCTGATCCAGAAATATTATAGCATTTAGCATGATCTTTAACGGATGCAAATTAATTTTTAAATCAAATTTTTTTCCCCCACATTGGATCAGTAAGTTGTGACTACAAACAGGAATTCATCGTTTAGTGCTTGAAGCCAGGGTTTGAGGTGTGAGGTATGTGTTTGTGTCTCCAATTGGGCCAGTGCTTCATCCCAGTTAAAGCAAACAAGATACAGTGACTTAACGATACTCACAATCTGGCCGATACCCGACGCTTCGTGGAGTTCGTTTAACCAGCAGACTAATAAAAGGAGAGTGTAATTGGAATGATGCAGCAACACTGACAGATATTATTGATTCAACACCACAGACACCAGCAAAATGTACATAATAGCATTTATGACATGCCACTTTGAACAATTCAAGATAAACATCAGCCCTCTCCACATTGGAAGGTAATTAATGATGAGAAGCCATGAGCTTGTCTGTTATGTACGGTGGAACACACGTCATTGTTACAATAAATGTGGTGAAACAGCGTCTTTAATCTGCTCGGTGAGTGACAGAATGCTGAACACTACACGGGCAAGGCAGTACTCGGCACTGTTCTGGATTAATGAGTGCAGAGTGGGGTAATTAGCTGATGAGGTGTTCACTGGATCTAGGTACAGGATAACAATCCTGGATCCAAGTCAGATGGTGAGTGTAACACCGAGTCCTTATCCCATGCTGCTCACTCACGCAACCCCAACTTACCTCACCACCTTCACCATGTTGGGTTTGTATTCTTGCAACATGCTCAGCAAAGTTTGCATCGTTTTGCCCGTATCAATAATATCCTGAAAATAAAAGCAGCGGTATGAGCTGATGCACACTAAGCAAAACCCACCTTCATAGAAACATAGAAAATAGGTGCAGGAGGAGGCCATTTGGCCCTTCGAGCCAGCACCGCCATTCATTGTGATCATGGCTGATCGTCCACAATCAATAACCCGTGCCATCTTGTCCCTCTGCCATGCCTGCATCACTGATACTACTCCACTCCTCTTCCTGATTACTCTCCAGTCAGTTAACTCGATGTAATGACATGGATGTAGAGACTGATCTTTCTCCATCAGAACTGATTTAGTCGCCATTGCCCCCTCCCTGTCCTGCAAACGCCCACAATGCACCTGCGTGCTTGTGGCCACCTCACACCACCAAAGCCCACTCACACTTCACACCCCCACAGGTGGGAGTGCCCCAAGCTCCAAAATGTCTCCTAATTCTAAAACAAGGAACTGCAGCTGCTGGTTTACATAAAAAGACACAGTACTGGAGTAACACATTGGGTCACACAAACCTTTGTTCACCTAATATAATGACTATTTACCTCAATATCCTCGTTTATTGAGCAGCAGTTTTGGCTTCATAGAAGGAAACAGTGATGGTGGAAGGTTCTTTTTCAGGCTCGAGGCCTGTGACTAGTGGTGTGCCTCAGGGATCAGTGCTGTTTGTAGTTTATATTAATGATTTGGATGAGAATGTACAAGGCATAATTAGTAAGTTTACAGATGACTAAGTGGCATTGTAGACAGTGAAAATGGTTATCAAGAATTACACCAGGTTGTTTATTAGCTGGGCAAGTGAGCTGAGGAATGGTCAATGGAGTTTAATGCAGATAAGTGTGAGGTTGCATTTGTGGATGTCAAACCAGGACAGGTCCTTCACAGTGAATCGCAGGTCCTTGAGGAGTGATGTAGATCAGAGGGATCAAGGAGTGCAGGTACATAGTTCCTTGCAAGTGGCATCACAGGTGGATAGGATAGTCAAGACGGCTTTTGATACATTGGGCTTCATCAGTCAGGATAATGAGTATAGAAATTGGGATGTTACGTTTTTAATTGTACAAGACGTTGGTGAGGCTGCATTTGGAGTATTGTGTTTAGTTTTGATCACAACGCTCCAGGAAGGATGTCATCAAGCTGGGAAAAGTGCAGAGAAGATTTAGGGAAATGTTGACAGGACTGTTGACCTGAGCTATAGGGAGAAGTTGGGCAGGGAAGAACTTTGTTCTTTGGAGTGCAACAGACTAAGGGGTGATCTTATAGAGGTGTATTAAATAACTAGCGGGTTAGGGTGAATGCACAGGGACATTTACCCAGAGTAGGGCAATCAAGAAGCAGAGGACATACAATGCATTCAGAAAGTATTCAGACCCCTTCACTTTTTCCACATTTTGTTACGTTACAGCCTTATTTTAAAATGGATTAAATTCTTTTTTTTAATCATCAATCTACACACAATACGCAGAAGCGAAAATAGGTGTTTATACTTTTTTGCAAAGTAATTAAAAATAAATAACTGAAATAGCACATTTACATAAGTATTCAGATCCTTAGCTATGACACTCAAAATTGAGGTTAGGTTCATCCTGTTTCCATTGATTATCCTTGAGATGTTTCTACAAATTGATTGGAGTCCACCAGTGGTAAATTAAATAGATTGGACATGATTTGGAAAGGCACACACCTGTCTTTATAAGGTCCCACAGTTGACAGTGCATGTCAGAGCAAAAACCAAGCCATGAAGACGAAGGAATTGTCCGTAGACTTCCGAGACAGGATTGTGTCGAGACACAAATTTGTGGGAGGGTATAAAACAATTTCTGCAGCAGATCCTGAAGAGCAGTGGCCTCTTAAATGGAAAAACTTTAGCACCACCAGGACTCTCCATAGAGCTGGCTGCCCGGCCAAACTGAGCAATCAGAAGAGAAGAGCCTTGGTCAGGGAGGTGACCAAGAACCTGATGGTCACTCTGACAGAGCTCCAGAGTTCCTTTGTGGAGATGGGAGAACCTTCCAGAAGGACAACTACATTTGCAGCACTCCACCAATCAGGCCTTTATGGTAGAGTGGCCAGACGGAAGCCACTCCTCAGTAAAAGGCACATAACAGCCCGCTTGGAGTTTGCCAAAAGGCACCTAAAGGACTCTTAGACCATGACAAACAAGATTCTCTGGTCTGAGGAAACCAAGATTGAACTCTTTGGCCTGAATGCCAAGCATCACGTCTGGGGGAAACCAGGCACCGCTCATCACCTGGCCAATACCATACCTACGGTGAAGCATGGTGGTGGCAGCATCATGCTGTGGGGATGTTTTTCAGCGATGGGAACTGGGAGACTAGTCAGGATTGAGGGAAAGATGAACGGAGCAAAGTACAGAGAGATCCTTGATGAAAGCCTGCTTCAGAGCATTCTGGACAACCTTCCAACAGGACAATGACCCTAAGCACACAGCCAAGACAACGCAGGAGTGGCTTCGTGATAAGTCTGTGAATGTCCTTGAGAGACCTAGCCAGAGCCTGGACTTGAACCCGATCCAACATCTCTGGAGGGACCTGAAAATAACTGTGCATCGACGCTCCTCATCCAGAGCTTGAGAGGATCTGCAGCGAAGAATGGGAGAAATTACCCAAATACAGGTGTGCCAAGCTTGTAGCGTCATACCCAAGAAGACTTGAGGCTGTAATCGCTGCCAAAAGTGCCTCAACAAAGTACTGCGTAAAGGGTCTGAAAACTTATGCAAATGTGATATTTTTGTTATTTCTTTTTAATTACTTTGCAAAAAATTCTAAACACCTGCTTTCACTTTTTTTATTATAGGGTTATGTGTGTAGATTGATGATAATAAAAATGAATTTAATCCATTTTAGAATAAGGCTTTAGCATAACAAAATATGGAAAAAGTGAAGGGGTCTGAATACTTTCTGAATGCACTGTAAGTTTAAGGTGAGAAGGGAATGATTCAATAAGAACATGAGGGGCAACTTTCACATTCAGAAGGTCATAGGTGTATAGAACGAACTGCCAGAGGGGTTAGTTGAGGCAGGTACAATAACAACAGGTACACAACAGGCAATTGAAAAAATACATATGTAGGAAAGATTTAGAAGGAAATGGGGCCAAACGCAGGCAAATATAACTAGGTTAGATGGGGCATTTTGGTTAGTCGGCCTGGACGAGTTTGGCCGAAGGGCCTGTTTCTGTGTTGAATGAATCTATGGAGTCTCATGGGTCACTAATCAAAGTTGAAAGCATGGTAACAATGCAAACAACTCATTAGCTTCTGCTTATTTGCTCAGCATTTTGAAACAGTAATCAATGCCTTTATTACATCTAGGCTGGATTACTGTAACGCACTCTACTCTGGAGTCGCACGAGCTTCATTGGCTCGTCTCCAGCTGATTCAAAATGCTGCTGCTCGCCTCTTAACCGGAACTCAAAAGAGGAAACACATTATGCCAATTTTGGCCTCCCTTCACTGGCTCCCAGTGCACTTTCGAGTTCATTTTAAAATTATTTTATTTGTTTTTAAATCGTTGAATGGGCCGCCCCGCCTTACCTCTCTGAGCTGCTCCACCCATATGCTCCTGCCTGGTGCCTCAGGTCAGCTGATCAGCTGCTCCTTGAGGTACCAAAGTCTAAGCGGAAGCTCAGAGGGAATAGAGCCTTTTCTGTTGCTGCTCCGGCACTCTGGAACACCTTGCCGTTGCACATCAGACAGGCCCCCTCACTGTCCATCTTCAAATCCACCCTAAAAACTCTTTTATTCTCTGGCTTTCGACACTGGCTGAGACATTGCTCCTGTTTTTAGTGCTTTTAATGTCTTTTAATTTTTACTGTTTTATAGTCCTTTGTTTTACGGTTTTTAATGGTTTGTAATAACTTCTTGTCCATGAGTTCTCATGTATAGCACTTTGTGGCAACTGCAGTTGTTTAAAGTGCTTTATAAATAAAGTTATTATTATTATTATTATTATTAATAATGGTCACTGATTTCACAGTAAACAAGCTTTCTCACTCAATACTCAAACTGCAAAACCATTCACTAAATCTGCTCTCTACCTCTTCAGCAAAAGTGCAAACAGTCCCCATTCCTCTAAACCATTTAGAAGATCCAGGTCTGCATTCACCGGGGTGGATTTGAAGTGCACCCTCTACCATTTTAATCTTGAACTCATACGTAACTTCAGGAACACAACCCCAATGTCATGAGACTAGCAATTCGCAAGATAGAAAGTTACCCCCGATTGTTCCACTATTTCCAGAATCACATTATCTCCATTCACCAATGCAGCTCCGTGTGAGTGTACGCAGGATCACACATTGGGAGAATTTGTACACTCTGAAAGCAACACAATCTCAAACATTCATTAACAATAACACAGAGATTTAATAGAAAGAAAATTACTGACCTCAACAATTAATACATTCTGTCTCCCATGGGTGGATATGAAGAGGGCAAGAAAGAAAAATAGTTTAAAATTCTTTTTTTTTGCATATGTAAACAATATCAGAGACATGTAACCTCCCACCAGAGGCAAGACCAAGCAACATGCACACTAATCATGCAACAGTTCCACCAGTATCCTCACATGTACAGGAAGTCACAAGTGTTAGAGTAGCTCAATGGGTCAGGCAGCACCTCTGGAGACATGGACAGCTGATATTTCATAAACATAGGTCCATTCAATGCAGCAGCCTCAACAAGTTGTTTGTAATGTTAGGCCATTTGGAAAAATGGGCTGAAAGATGGCAGATGGAGTTTAATGCTGATAAATGTGAGGTGCTACACCTTGGCAGGACAAATCAAAATAGGACGTACATGGTAAATGGTAGGAAATTGAATAATACAGTTGAACAGAGGGATCTGGGAATAACCGTGCATAGTTCCTTGAAGGTGGAATCTCATATAGATAGGGTGGTAAAAGAAAGCTTTTGGTATGCTAGCCTTTATAAATCAGAGCATTGAGTATAGAAGCTGGGATGTAATGTTAAAATTGTACAAGGCATTGGTGAGACCAAATCTGGAGTATGGTGTACAATTTTGGTCGCCCAATTATAGGAAGGATGTCAACAAAATAGAGAGAGTACAGAGGAGATTTACTAGAATGTTGCCTGGTTTTCAACAACTAAGTTACAGAGAAAGGTTGAATAAGTTAGGTCTTTATTCTCTGGAGCACAGAAGGTTAAGGGGGGACTTGATAGAAGTCTTTAAAATGATGAGAGGGATAGACAGAGTTGATGTGGACAAGCTTTTCCCTTTGAGAATACGGAAGATTCAAACAAGAGGACATGACTTCAGTAACATGAGGGGGAACCTCTTTACTCAGAGTGGTAGTGGTGTGGAATGAGCTTCCAGTGGAAGTGGTGGCGGCAGGTTCGTTGGTATCATTTAAAAATAAATTGGATAGGCATATGGATGAGAAGGGAATGGAGGGTTATGGTATGAGTGTGGGCAGGTGGGACTAAGGGAAAAAAGTTGTTCGGCACGGACTTGTAGGGCCGAGATGGCCTGTTTCCGTGCTGTAATTGTTATATGGTTATATGGTAATAAAAGTCAGCTTAATTTATTTTGGCTCATTTTATGACGGTGATCAGCGTATCTAATCCACCCTATCTGCTGATGTTCCCATCTCCACACACAGAATGAGTTCAATGGGACTTATTTCCAGAAAGCTGCATAATGTGGATGAGAAGAAATCCGAGATGTACTCTTTCATCAGCGGGGTGCTGGCTGAACACAACAGCAGGAAAGCTATGCTCTAACTGCAGGCCAAGTGCCAGCATGGAAACAATGGGCTGAATGGGCCGTATTCCATGCTATAGGATTATGAAGATGAATGAACAACCCTGGTGGATGGACCATCTAAAACACGCTAACATGTTAGCATGATTTAAAAGAACTTTCAACGCCAACCAGAGCCACCACAGGTGCTTCCCTCCACATTCGCCTCCTCGTCACCTGCAAACATTGTCACACCTTTCCAGTCAAGGTCGAGAGGTCATCTCCACCGATCACTTTGATCTCTCCTGTCGACTGATCATTCTGCAAATTAAAACAAATTGGATGGAAATGTAAGAATACTGTTTTAACAATTGATTGGGGGAAGGCGAGATAGCTTGTGTTATAGGACAGGTGCGTACAGTAGTTCATATTCTACTCCTTTTACTGGACTTGTAAGCTCCCAAAACATGACGTGAAGGGTTCCAATTAGTCATACAGCATGGAAACAGGCCCCTCGGCTCATGCTGACCTAGGTGACCCAAGCTCTTGTCATGTGAGCAGTCACAGGCCAAAGGTTCCCCAAAGTCACTGGGGTTTTTGCATTTCTTCCAGAATTCTTTGAGCACATTCATGAATCATTACTGAATGTAACAAGAGCCTTGATGCTAGGCAGACTGGCCCAAGGGAGCACACTGACGTTTGTTCATTTGTGCCTCCAGAGCAATGATGACATTTTACCAGTGCCCTTTAGCCCTGGAGCTTTGGAGGCTGTGGTTGAAGGTTGACCTTACAGAAGTTGTAGCGGCAGATTCGTTCAAGAGATTACTCCCTCTAGCCGCTAAATGGACTACATGGTTAAGGGGAATGTCTTCATACGCATGCAAGCTCTCCGTCGGGGACCTTCAGAGCTTCTTCAGAGATAAATCTTCAAAACACAGTCCTTTGATTAATAAATTCTTTATTGGTGATGAAAAACAATAAGGTACATCCAAACTTCTTCTGACTCGTACACTATAATCTTCATTGAACTCCAGCTTATCGCATTAAACGTTAGAAAACTCTTTGTGTCCCCGTTACACTTCGCATGGTCGAAGGGTAAACGTTCCCCATGCTCGTCCAAAACTAAACTAAAAACTAAGCTTCTGCGCAAGAAACTTAGCTCCAAACACGCCCTAACATAAGTCATAAATTCCACCCACAATATAATGGGCAGTCGAAAATTTAAAGACACATGCCATCATTAATGACACACTAAACAAGCCAAATGGCCACTACAGAGGTTTATAAAAGAGTTTCAGACTCGCATACTAAATTTGTTTTAATTGCAGGATTTTCAAAAATAAAGGTCTTCTTTAACAGCTACAAGTTTGTTTGTTACTGCAAGCTAAAAATACTAAAGGCTTTTTTAATAGTGCATCATTGCTCACGTGTCAATAGGAGTGATTCTTGTCAATTACAGAAATAATAGTAGAGATGATAACTGCAGGAAGGTTACATGGAAACAGTTTCTTTTTTCTACAATTTTTTAAAAGCTAAAACAGTGGTTTCATCCTCGTCAATTTGTAAAGTAACTGATGTGGTTCTCTAGTTCCCTTTTGAAACCACGTTAAAGGCAATTCAGCCCCACATAACACACAAATTATTACCCAATTCATCAATCGCATCATGACATGTGGAAACATGTGTCATTGCAGAACTACCTGTAGTGTAGATGGGCATAGACACAAAATGCTGGAGTAACTCAGCAGGACACGCAGCATCTCTGAGTAGAAGGAATGGGTTACTTTTTGGGTCGAGACCCTTCTTCATACTGAAGTCAGGGGAGAGGGAGATACAGAGATAAGGAAGTGTGAGGTGTGAAAACAAGACAAAGGGGATGGAGTTATACACTTCTAACCAGAGATGCTGCCTGTCGCGAAGTTACTCCAGCATTTTGTGTCTATCTTCGGTTTAAAACAGCATCTGCAATTCCTTGGTACA
Source organism: Leucoraja erinaceus (assembly GCF_028641065.1). Classification (NCBI taxonomy): domain Eukaryota; kingdom Metazoa; phylum Chordata; class Chondrichthyes; order Rajiformes; family Rajidae; genus Leucoraja; species Leucoraja erinaceus. Next base: position 47,481,729 of record NC_073388.1, on the reverse strand, counting down.
TAAAAAAGCTGGAGAAACTCAGCGGGTGCAGCAGCATCTATGGAGCGAAGGAAATAGGCAACGTTTCGGGCCGTAACCTATCTGTAATTCCTTCCTACACTTGTAGATGTGCATGTTGGTCGGCATAGATACAGTGATCCTTTGATGCTATGTACCTCTGACTCTATTCTAGCTGTGGTCCTTCAATAGCCAAACAATTATTACAGAACCACCCAAATCCGAAACTCCAAAAAAGGCCAACTTGCTATTTACACCCTCAACATTTTCCCTTCAAAGTTTTGAAATTAATGCACAAAAATATCCAGTCGCCGACGTTGCTGATCTGCAACCTTTTTAATTTAAGTAATAGTCTTTGGATTCCTCTCATTGAAATGCATAACCCCTCACTTTCCCACAGTAAAGTCTATTTTAAAAGACCCTCCCATTCACTCAACATTCACATACAATATATTCTCCAGGAAGCACAAATATCCTCATCGCAACATTTCCTTCATCCATTTCCTGTCATCGCCTCATATTACACTCTGCCTCCATATCCAGTTCATCAATGTAACTAAGGAATTGAGAGTCTAAAACTCTGCATACTCCACTGGTCGAATCCTTACAACCCGAGAGACCTTGTTTACTTCAATTAATTTTTCCATGTGATAACCAAACTTCAATCTCTAACACAAATGCCAAGAGCTCTTAACATGTGCACCAGAAATGGACAGTCAATGACCTGAAACATAGCTCATTCCTTCTCTCCATAGATGCTGCCTCACCCGCTGAGTTACTCCAGCATTTTGCGTCTACCTCGGATAGTCAACATTGCAAGTTGGGACCCTTCTTCAGATTTCAGACACTAGCTCGATTTAGACATGTCATCACTGGTTCAGATCCCTGAACTTCCTTGCCAGACCACTTTTAACATCCTCACCATGGATTAAACTGATCCCCACCACCCGCAAGACAGGTAAGTGATGGACTGCAGACGCAGACGTGGAAAACCAAAAAGCCCATCAGTTGTACATTGTGCCAAGATATGGAGTAAAGAATTGATTAAAAATGCTTACACAGTAACTCTTTAAGCGAATGAAGTCCACCGTCATTGGGATTGATTGGTCACTGTTGCGATTCAAGGCTTTGATGTAGTCTAAAAGGTCAGCAAAAAACTTATAACCACCCTTGAGTACACAGAGAGCAACAATGTGATGATCTCCCATGGCCTTCATTATTTCTTTTGCCAAACGCTCAGTCCTGTGGACACAAACAGACTTGCATTCACAACTTTATAATTCATTCTAAAATCAGTCTACATGAAATCAACATGAGAAGAAAGACAAGATTTAGTTCCTGAGCAAGATCAGGTCCCTGCATAGACTGGACATTTACATGGGAAAGACGCTGCCTCCTTCAGGGAAAATGAAATTGTAGATGGTCTTAAATAATATTCAAATGTATCCATTTTAACTATTCACTGGACCAAGTGAGGCCTGTTGGGTCCCGTCCTCTCAACGCGCGGTTGCGGGGGCGGCCTGCAGCATCACACCCCCACACACTAACCACCCCCCACACACACGCTAACCACCCCCCACACACACGCTAACCACCCCCCACACACACACACCACCCCCCACACACACACTAACCACCCCCACACACACCACTAACACCCCACACACACACTAACCACCCCCCCACACACACGCTAACCCCCCACACACCTAACACACACACACACGCTAACCACCACACACACGCTAACCACCCCCCCACACACACACACGCTAACCACCACACACACGCTAACCACCCCCACACACACGCTAACCACACATACACACGCTAACTACACACACACACGCTAACCACCACACACACGCTAACCACCCCCCCACACGCTAACCACCCCCCCACACCCACCACCACACACACGCTAACCCCCCCCACACACGCTAACCACCCCCACACACACGCTACACCACACATGCTAACCACCCCCCCCCACACACACAACTAACCACTCCCCCCCCCAAAACACACTAACCACCCCACACACAAACCACCCCCCTTGATATTATATTAATATTATTAATTTGCTCCTTTTACCCCATCTACTCCAGCATAGCCCCCAACTCACAGCGCGGCTAGCCCCAGGGTAGAGACAGAGAGGGCAGAGGCCAAGAGAGGGAGAGGGGGTAGAGAGAGAGGAGAGGAGAGAGAGGGGTCAGAGGCTGAGAGAGAGGGGCAGAGGCTGAGAGAGAGGGGCAGAGAGAGGGAGGCAGGGGGGGGGAGAGAGCGGGGGGGAGAGAGAGAGGGGGGAAGATAGAGAGGGGGGGAAGATAGAGAGGGGGGGAAGATAGAGGGGGGGGGAGATAGGGGGGGGGAAGATAGGGGGGGGGGGGAAGATAGGGGGGGGGAAGATAGGGGGGGGGAAGATGGGGGGAAGATAGGGGGGGGGGAAGATAGAGAGGGGGGAGGAGAGAGGGATATAGAGGGGGGGGGGGAGAGAGAGGGGGGGGAGAGGGGGAGAGAGAGGGGGGGGGGAGAGGGGGAGTGAGAGAGAGAGGGAGAGGTGAGAAATGGGGAGAGAGAGAGAGAGGGAGAGAGAGACGGAGAGAGAGAGGGGGAGGGAGGGGAGAGAGGGGGGGAGAGAGAGGGATAGAGAGGGAGGGATAGAGAGGGAGATAGGGGGGAGAGAGAGAGGGGGGGAGAGAGAGAGAGAGGAGGGGGCAAGAGGAGCGGGGAGAGGACTTCTATCATTTGAACAAAAATGTAGGTAGGCTGATTAGTAAGTTTACAGACGACAGATAATTTGGTAAAATTGAGGGTTGTGACATCATGATGGCGCAGCGGTGGAGTTACTATCTTACAGCGCCAGAGACCCAGGTTCGATACTGACTATGGGTGTTGTCAATATGAGGTTTGAACGTTCTCCCCATGACCTGCGTGTGTATTCTCTGGATGCTCCGGTTTCCTCCCACGTTCCAAAGATGTACAGGTTCGTAGGTTAATTGGCTTAATAAAATGGTAAATTGGCCCTAATGTGTGTAGGATAGCGTTTGTGTGTGGGGATCACTGGTCGGCGTGGACTAGGTGGGCCGAAGGGATCGTTTCCCTGCTGTGTCCGAAACAAAACATGTTAAACAAGCTAGCCATCTCATAATTACAGGCTATACTGACAGAAAAACAAGGGGCTACCATGAGGTGAAGCAGTTGGTGCTGGCAGGGAATGCGGGAGGTCCAGCAGCAGTTGTGGGCGGAAAGTCCCAATGTCGTGGTTTGAAACCCTGCATCAGGATTAACAGTGGAGAGGAAAGATAACCAGTGTTAAGAAGAGACAGAGGCCAGGTGTTGGACAGGAGAGCAGTGAAGAATCATAAGCAGTATACCCCGTGACCATTCTCCTCTCAAACAGATCAAGCCAATTAATATTATGTCAAGCATGACTTCCGAGGAAGGCAGCAACAGGCAAGTTTATGGCATTATATAACCATATAGCAATTACAGCACGGAAACAGGCCATCTCGACCCTTCTAGTCCGTGCCGAACACGTATTCTCCCCTAGTCCCATACACCTGCGTTCAGACCATAACCATCCATACCTTTCCCGTCCATATAACTATCCAATTTATTTTTAAATGATAAAAACGAACCTGCCTCCACCATCTTCACTGGAAGCTCATTCCACACAGCCACCACTCTCTGAGTAAAGAAGTTCCCTCTCATGTTACCCCTAAACTTCTATCCCTTAATTCTCGTCATGTCCCCTTGTTTGAACCTTCCCTACTCTCAGTGGGAAAAGCTTATCCACGTCAACTCTGTCTATCCCTCTCATCATTTTAAAGACCTCTATCAAGTCCCCCCTTAACCTTCTGCGCTCCAAAGAATAAAGCCCTAACTTGTTCAACCTTTCTCTGTAACTTAGTTGCTGAAACCCAGGCAACATTCTAGTAAATCTCCTCTGTACTCTCTCTATTTTGTTGACATCCTTCCTATAATTAGGCGACCAAAATTGTACACCATACTCCAAAATTGGCCTCACCAATGCCTTGTACAATTTTAACATTACATCCCAACTTCTATACTCAATGCTCTGATTTATAAATGCAAGCACACCAAAAGCTTTCTTTACCACCCTATCTACATGAGATTCCACTTTCAGGGAACTGTGCAGTTATTCCCAGATCCCTCTGTTCACCTGCATTCTTCAATTCCCTACCATTTACCATGTACGTCCTATTTTGATTTGTCCTGCCAAGATGTAGCACCTCACACTTATCAGCATTAAACTCCACCTGCCATCTTTCAGCCCACTCTTCCAACTGGCATAAATCTCTCTGTAGACTTTGAAAATTTACTTCATTATCCACAACCCCACCTATCTTAGTATAATCTGCATACTTACTAATCCAATTTACCACACCATCATCCAGATCATTGATGTACATGACAAACAACAGTGGACCCAACACAGATCCCTGTGGCACCCCACTAGTCACTGGCCTCCAACCTGACAAACAACCATCCACCATTACTCTCTGGCATCTCCCATTCAGCCACTGTTGAATCCATCTTGCTACTCCTCCATTAATCCCCAACCATTGAACCTTCTTAACCAACCTTCCGTGAGGAACCTTGTCAAAGGCCTTACTGAAGTCCATGTATACAACATCCACTGCTTTACCCTCATCAATTTCCCGAGTAACCTCTTCAAAAAATTCAAGAAGATTAGTCAAACATGACCTTCCAGGCACAAATCCATGTTGACTGTTCCTAATCAGACCCTGTTTATCCAGATGCTTATATATATTATCTCTAAGTATCCTTTCCATTAATTTGCCCACCACTGACGTCAAACTAACAGGTCTATAATTGCTAGGTTTACTCTTAGACCCCTTTTTAAACAATGGAACAACATGCGCAGTACGCCAATCCTCCGGCACTATTCCCGTTTCTAATGACATTTGAAATATTTCTGTCATAGCCCCTGCTATTTCTACACTAACTTCCCTCAATGTCCTAGGGAATATCCTGTCCGGACCTGGAGACTTATCCACTTTTATATTTCTCAAAAGTGTCAGTACTTCCTCTTCTTTGATCCTCAGTTTCCATAGCTACTCTACTTGTTTCCCTTACCTCACATAATTCAATATCCTTGTCCTTGGTGAATACCGAAGAAAAGAAATTGTTCAATATCTCCCCCATCTCTTTTGGCTCTGCAGATAGCTGTCCACTCTGACTCTCTAATGGACCAACTTTATCCCTCGTTATCCTTTTGCTATTAATATAGCTGTAGAAACCCTTTGGATTTACGACATTGTGGATGTCTCAGCTGCACAGCTAGGATGTAGAGAGGAGGAGAGCTTTTCCCATGTACATGAATACTTTGGAACTTTCCTTAATCTTGTCCAACAGTAATATTTCATGCCCAATCTTTGCCCTCGCAAGTTTCTTTAAAAAACCCCTACACTTCCAGCACTCTTTGAGTGCATTCCCCATTTTACCCACTCCTCAACCCCTGCCACATGCTTTTGTTTTAACCAACCCACGATATCAACACCCAAGGTTCTTTAGACTCAATGTACAAGGAATTTTTCTTCCTTACAGGAACACTTTGGACCCTAACTGTCCTGCTCAAATCCTGCAACGGGCTTCCCACTAGCTTCCCATTGGTTGCAGGATTTAGTTGAAGATCCATTGCATACATGAAAGGCCACTCACCGGTCCATGATTAAACCATGAGGAATAAATACTCGCTCCAGATCATTGGAATAATGTTTAGGAATACAAAACAGATCGAGGTCATAACCTTGCTCATCATCAGTAATCTGAAAAACAAAATCCTTCAGATCTATACAAACGGAAGTTCTTAGCATTGTGGAAATTTAACAAAACAATGAAATGTCTAAAACATTTGAGATTGATCGGCATATTTTATGACATGATGGATATTTTAGTCGGCATGGATGTTGCATCAGTGCTCGTTCCTGCCCTGTACAAGTACAGTGCGGTACGGTAGCGCAGCGGTAGAGTTGCTGCCTTACAGCGCCAGAGACCCGGGGTTCATTGCTGACTACAGGTGCTATCTGTTCAGTTTGTACATTCCCCATGTAACTGGTGGATTTTCTCCTAGATCTTCGGTTTCCTCCCACACTCCAGGTTTGTAGGTTAATTGGATTGGTATAAATGTAAATTGTCCTTAGTGTGTGTGGGATAATGTTAATGTGCGGTGATCACTGGTTGGCACGGGCTCGATAAGCCAAAGGGCCTGTTTCCGCGCTGTATCTCTAAACTAAACTAGTGAATTTGGTAGACAAAAGTACTGGAGAAACTCAGCGGGCGCAGCAGCATCTATGGAGCGAAGGAAATAGGCAACGTTTCCGGCCGAAACCCTTCTTCAGACTGATGTAGGGTGGGGGGGTGGGGAAGAGTGAATTTGGTATGATTCAATGCATTACTCCAGTTCTCACTGCTCCAGCTTTACAGATGAGGAAGAGGTTACAGATAGCAAAAACTAACATATTTCACATTTGATCCAAGAGGTTATTAAACCCATCAAGTCAATGCCAGCTCACCGAGCCACCTACTCGTGTCACCTCTTGCATGTTCACTCATACCTGTGAGATAATCCCATCAATTTACAGTAGCCAATTGATCTTTGGGTGTGGAAGGAAACCAAAGCAACGGGGGGTGGGGGAGAAACACACGTCGTTATGATGCAACTACAGACAGTCAGCACCACAGAGTCGAACCCGAATCGCGGAGCTGCATTATATCGAGGATAGGAGAGGAAATGTTGCAGGGAACCCGAACCAGGCGGATAAATCGGGGCAAGAGGACCCGACCCGAGTCAGATTAAAAATCAGGCGCTGTGGTGCAGCGGTAGAGTTGCTGCCTTGCGGCGCCAAAGACCCGGGTTCGATCCTAACTACGGGTGTTGTTTGTATGTAGTTTGTAAGTTCTCCCCGTGACCTTTTTGGTTTTCGCCGATATCTTCCGTTTCCTCCCACACTTAAGACCTACAGGTTTAATTGGCTTGGTATAAGTGTAAATTGCCCCTTGTGTTAATGTGTGGGGATCGCTGGTCGCTGCAGGCTCGGTTGGCCGAAGGGCGTTTCCGCGCTGGATCTCTTGATGGAGACAGCGTTCTCCATCAAGAAAAATACATTCTGCACCCAACGCCTCGATTCCTAACCTTGGACATTCATTCACCCAGAAAATCTCTGCGAGCACCGCAGCCAGGGCTGTGCAGAGGCGGCGACGGTGAACAGGGGCCAAGGCCGGGCAAAAATGACAGCCCGAGCCGTCGGACCTCACTCACGCTGCAGCCGCTCCCCGGGCGGCGAGATACTGGAGTAACAGTGGGACAGGCTGAAGGAACGAACCGACCCCAAACATCAGCCCCGTTCCTTCTCTCCACAGATGCTGCCCGACCCGCTGAGTTACTCCAGCACTTTGTGTCTGTCTAATCTAAACCCGCATCTGCAGTTCCATCCCACACATGTCCACATGGCTGCCTGACCTCTGGGCGGCCCAGTCCGGCCTGACACCGGGCCCTGCGCTCAACACAGGACACCTGGACATCGCCAAACCCCTGGCCCCATTGACAGCCCGATCCTTCGCCCCATCCGCGGGTCCAGCCGCCACTCACCACCACGCAGCCCGACCTCGTCGTCGCAGCCGCCGCCGCCGCCATCGCGCCCTCACCGCGCACCAGCGCTCCCACCACCCTCCACAGCAGCCAATCAGCGCTCACCGCTGACCAGCTTCTCTCACCCAATCGCTGTGCGGCTTTCCGCAACCACGCCGCCTCCTATTGGTGCAGACAGACCGACGGCGGGGCGACCAATCAGCAGCGCGGTATGGGGGCGGCCGGCGGTTCCCCAGCGACCGGGTGCAGGTGCAGGTGCCGGCCGCTGCCCCTAGATGTCGCTGCCCGGCTCGGCCCGCGGTTCCCCAGCGACCGGGTGCAGGTGCCTGCCGCTGCCCCTAGATGTCGCTGCCCTGCCCGGCCCGCGGTTCCCCAGCGACCGGGGGGGGGATCTTTGACCAGGACCGGGTGCAGGTGCCGGCCGCTGCCCATTGTCCGGGATGGGACCCGCGAGTAGGGGGTTCTTCTCCTGCGGGCCGGAGCCGGAGCCGGGCCTGGAACCTGTGCGCTCCGTTGGGCCCAGAGTTCGGAGCCCCGCCGTTGACAGGGAGGGAACCGCCTGCGGTTTAGCCATAACCGGGCCCGGCCCTGCCACCTGAAGCGGTTCCACCTGCGGCTGGAGACGTGGGGTCTTGTGACCACAACTGGACCTTTCCCTGCAGACCCCAAACAAAAATTGGGAGGGGAGAAAGCTGGAAGAGAGATAGGGGCAAGGCAAAGCATGGCTTCAGCTTTCTCTCCCCCTCCACAATCAGTCTGAAAAAGGATCCCAACCCGAAATGTCACCTATCCGTCATCTTCAGAGATGCTGCCTGACCCACTGAGTTACTCCAGCACTTTATTTTGTTTAGCTCTAAGAAGGTTGAACACTCAATGTTCTCTGAAATGATGACAGGAATTGATAGGATAGACCAAAGATACAGACAGCCAGAACTTTTTTTTTTCCCACGTGGGAAATATCAAAGACTAGAAGGCATGGCTTTACGGTGAGAGGGGCAAAGTTTAAAGGAATTGTTTTTTTACACGGAGGGTGGTATCTGGAACACATTTCCAGAGTGGCAGTTGAGGCACATACAATTGTGACATTTAATACACTTTGTGTAGGCACATGGATATGCAGAAAGTGGCAGGATATGGAATATGTGAAGGCAGATGTTGGTTTTGATATATTTGGAACAGACATTGGGCTGAAGGGCCTGTTCCTGTGCTCCTCTTCAGACTAGAGTCAAGGAAAAGGGAAACAAGAGATATAGACAGTGACGTAGAGAGATATAGAACAAATGAATGAAAGATATGCAACAAAGTAACTAAAAGCTAAAAGAAAAAAGGCATTGTTAGCTGTTTGCTAGGTGTAGGCTGTGGGCCGAGGAGTTTTTTCGTTCAAGTTCGTGACCCAACTCATGGAACTACCTGAATTTTTAACATATTGTGTAAAAAATTTATATAAATCATACCTGAAACGCGTCAAGACCAAAACCTGCACATTTTTTAAAAATATGAGAAGAACTTCCAATTTTCCGAGTAGTAATTGTCCAATTAACGCACGTTTGACATTGAGGTCAGATGCAAATTGACCAATCCCGTGCTTTGTTTTATGGTCGCTAGGCAGCGAGGACCTGGGATCATGGCTGCCTCCTAATTACATCAAAACAATAGCAAGGTTTCCAAGGAATAAAGGTAATGCTAACCTTGCTGATCATTTTGTTTTTCAATTGATTTATCTTATCATTTATGATGTGAGCTGTTAAATAAAAATGATAAATAACAAATGTAGAGCTAGGATTAGGGTCAGTCGGTTATTCAGTCAGTCGGGCTTGTCGGTAGGCCGATGGATGTTGTGGAAGTTCGGTCAGGCTGTCGGGCCGCCGGTGATTGGTGAGAGTGGTCAGCCGGGCCGGGCCGCTGGTGGGAGTTGAGAGTGGTCGGTCAGCCGGTGGGTGGTGAGAGAGGTCGGTCTGGCTGTCGGCTGGCCAATGTTGCAGCGAGTGTGCGGGCGGTCCGACGGAGCCGCGCTATGGTGGTGCTGAAGGCGGCTCGGGCGGCGTGCAGGGCAGTGCTGCTCCCCACTATCATCACCACGATGATCCAGAAGGACATGTTAGCCGAGGTGGACGCGCTGTGGGGCCACACGTATGGAGCCCGCAGCCGGACCCAAAGTCGCTCCAGCTCCAGCCCTGGACAGCTCTGGAAGCGGGGCGAGGTAGGGTTAGGGTTAGGGTTAGGCATTTTCCTGTCAGTGGAAGATGCTTTAGCCTTCCCCCAGCCTGGCACTGCCCCAGTCCCACCATGGCCGTGACCCCCCACTCTGCACACTGGCAGTCAGTGGGGTTCAGTAAACGGGGGAACCCACAGGAACTGTCCTCACCCATTAATTAGGTTGGTTCAGGAGCCGGACCTCTGCGGCAGTCTCAATCAAAATACCCACTCACAATTATATTCATTATATTATTTTTATATACTAGACCACAGCGGACCCGTTGGGTCCTGTCCCCTCAATGAGTGGTTGTGGGGGGGGGGGGGGGGGGGGGGGGGGTGCTGCGGCGTCACACAAACACTAACCACCCTGCGCACACACACTGGGGGTGGGGGGAGGGGGGAATGTGGAGAGACAATGGAGTGGGACAGAGAGAGAGCAGGGGAGAGGTGGGAAGGGGGAGAGAGAGGAGGCGAGGAGGGGGGGGGGAGGGGAGGAGAGGAGGGGGGGGGGGAGAGAGAGAGAGAGAAGGGGGGAAGGGGGGGGAAGGGGGAGAGAGAGAAGACGGGGAGGGAGGAGAAGGGGGAAGGGAGGAGAAGGGGGAGGGAGAGAAGACGGGGAGGGAGAGAAGACGGGGAGGGGAGAGAGAAAACGGGGTAGAGGGGGGTAGGGAGAGTCGAGGGGAGAGGATGTGGAGAGAGGAGGTGGGGAGAGAAGAATGGATGGGGGGGATTGAGGAGGAGGGAAAGGGAGGGGTGGAGAGGGGAGAGAGGGAAGGGGAGAAGATGAGGGGGGGGGACGGGAGGGGATATAGAGGGGGAGGGGAATGGGGTATAGGGAAAAGAGGAGGGGGAAGGGGGGAAAAGGGAGGGGGGTTGGAGGAGGGAAGGGGGTGGGGAGGGTAGTTGGGAGGGTGAGGGGGGAAGGCAGAGAGGAGGGGAGGGGGTACAGGTGTGGGAGGGCAGAGGGGAGGGGAGGGGAGAGAGGGAGGGAAAGGTGGGAGAGGGAGGGAGAGTAGAGGGGGAGAGGAGGAGGGGGGATGAGGTGGGAGGAAGGGGGAGACAGGAGGTAGGGGGGAGAGGAAGTATGGGAGAAGTGGTTGGAGGGGGGGGGAGGTTAGTTGGAAGGGGGCAGAGGGTGGGTTGGGAGAGGGGGAGGAGGGTGGGAGAGGGAGAGGGGGGGGGGAGAGGGAGGGGGGGAGGGGGGGGGGGAGGGGAGAGGAGGGGGGTTGGAGGAAGGGAGAGAGAGGTTGAGAGGGGTTGGGAGGAGGGGAGAGAGGGGGTGGGGGGGGTGGGGGAGGAGGGGTTGGGAGGGGGCAGAGGGGGGAAGGAGGGGTGAGGGGGGGGGAGGAGGGGGAGTGGGGAGGGGGAGAGAGGGGGAAGGAGGGGGGGAGGGGGAAAGAGGGGGGAGGAGGGGTAGAGGAGTGGGGGGGAGGAGGGGGAAAGAGGGGAGGGGGAAGAGTGGTAGTGGGTGGGGAAGGAGGAGTGGGGGAGGGGGGAAAAGGGTGGGAGGGAGAGTAGGGGGGGGGGGGGGGGGGGAGGGCCATGAGCCAAGTGGGTCACGAGCAAAGGCATTGTGACGTCACAGCTGGCCAGCGGTTAGATTTGAAAAAAAAGTCAGATTTGTGAACAATTATAGTTTAAAAAAACTCGGGAAATAATGAACCAAATTTACAGATGAGGTGATTTTTGAAATCATGAGGAAAATCACTACCGGAATATGTAAAAATGTCCCCATTTCGGCGTCCGGTTTTCGAGGGGATGTGAATCAAAGGCGAAATGTCACATATACACGCACGCACACACACAGTTTTAATAAGTACTAGACCAAGTGCAGTCCTCTTTGCTGAGAACCGCCAAAAGCTTCCGCCAGCGTTACAGAGGATTGGGCCGCGGACACGGAGAGGAGGTCGGGTAGAGAGGAGAGGGAGGGAGGAGATGAGAAGAGGGGGGGGGCGAAGGAGCCGGGCGAGTGAGTGGGCTGCGCCACTTGAGCGACCTAATTGGCGAGTTTAGAAGAGTTTGAAAAAATGACATGTTGAAGACCAGCTTCGACTACCTCCGACTAACTTCAGGTAGTCGAAGGAGGTCTTCTACATAGTTGAAGGAGGTCTTGAACCTGACATTTTTTCAAACTCTCCTAAACTCGCCAATTAGGTCGCCCAAGTGGGACAGCCCCTTAAGGATTTAGTTACTGTATTCTGGACTTCATTAACAAGCACACAACAAATTTAAGACAAAACACTTTTATTAAAAACATTCACTGACAAGTGAGGTGGGCACAATTAACACTGATACTTAAACTGAAAATACTAATGACATAAAAATGAGAATGTAACAATATTTTTGGTGCATTTTGTCAAATGTCAAAGGCAATTTTATCTCAACAAGGGTGCAAAGCTTCAATATCTGACATTAGTGAACATTTTACAATTTGAATCTTAATTTTGATTATGCATTCCATCACTGCATGCAAACTGATTCACTCTTAAACATTTACTAAAGAGAAAATTTCTGGAGATTGAATTAAACTTTTCCAACTCTGATCTACAGCTAATACAGACGCTAAACGGTACAGTCTTGGGAACAAAGGTGAAAATTTCCAAACACCGCATAAATTATACAATGAGAAAAACTAGTGGCTCTAAACAGAGGTTCAAAGGTAGGCAGACCATGCACTCCAGCTCTAAGCTTTAAACCAAAACTGTAACATTGTAATTGTGACATTGATTTCTAGTTGAGTAGTTTTAAAATGATTAACTTTACATGATTTTGGTAAAGCCACTTGCACGTTTAATGTCAAAAAGATCTGATGTAATGTGCCTTACAAACACATGGTCAATAGCTGACGACTCTTCCCAAACCTTGTCACCATATCCTTTCATGCTTAGGTGATAGGCATTGTTGCCAAGTCCAGTGTCTGTCCAAATGGTCATAGAGTGATAGTGTGGAAACAGGCCCTTCGGCCCAACTTGCCCAACATGTCCCAGCTACACCAGTCCCATCTGCCTGCGGTTGGTCCTTATCTCTCCAAACCTGTCCTTTCCACGCACCTGTCTGTTTCTTGAACGTTGGGATAGTCCCAGCCTCAACTACCTCATCTGGCAGCTTGTTCCATACACCCACCACCTGAATCTGATTCTGGATCAATATTCTTTATGGTGGGTTGATACAACTATGCTCAGCTCTGTCAGAGGGCAGTCAACCACCTTAATGTGGGGCTGTGGGCATAGACCCAGAGAAGGAAAGAATAACCTTTCCCTGTAGGACATTGGTGAACTAATCCAGTTTGAATGCCATTCTAAGTGTTCTCTCGTGAGATTTAAACTGCATTTATCTATTATCACTCACTACTTTGGATTAGTGATCAGCATGACAACCATCGTCAAAATCTTTAACAGTATGCATACCTGTTCCTTTCAAGGAGAGATCGTCAGCATAGCAGCAAGTAACTATAATTGTTAGAACTTAGCAAAAATGGGCAAGATCCTCATGCAGAGATACAATGCACTGGACATGAATAGTATTTGCATCCAATGAAATGGTTTCAGTTTACGGACAATATTAAAATCAACAAGAAATAATATTTCCCCCTCCCCCCGCCCCGCAGATTGGAAATGTTAATGGAAAGAACTGAGAGAGGATTTCAATTTAAGGCACTTAGATGTTTGTTCAATGGAAACTTGATCTGTATGAGTGTAAATAGCCGGATAAATTCTGGTTGGTTTTGGCAAACAAATATGCGTCCAATTTTACAAAATTAAAGAAAAGCTGCAGTAGATCTTATTGCAGGCTACAAAATGCAATTTATTAGCTATTTCACCATTAATGGGCTTAGGTTTAGATCTGCTGAACAAGGTTCTCAGGTATAGGTCAATAAATAAAATCAAGTGCACAGGATAACAAAAGTTTTTAATAGGGCAAATACTGCTATATAGCATGGTTCCACAAAGCTAAATGGATACAATGCAATCGATAAATTACGGAGCGCAATTGGTATGAAGCAGGCCTGAGTGATTATGATGCGTTTTCGATCGGGAACTAGAAAACCACTTAAAAGTTACATTAGAAATTGAGCAGCAGAAGAAAAGTCATCTTGGAGATATAGCTTTCCATGTAGCCTCCCCACTAATCAGACACATTCTCTCTTAAGAATACAACTGCTACTTTCATCACCAAAAGCCACTTAGGCATGGTGGATGAAGAACTATTAAAGGCATTCGAATCGAAATTAAAAGGGAGACAAAATAATTTACAGGATTACAGGGAGAGAGCAGGGGAATGGATGATGGGATAGAGCCAGCATGAACTTAATGTTGACAGAAACAGCAACAATTTCATCATTTAATACATCTTCATTTGATTTGAGTTTTTCATTTACAACCTCCATTCATGACAACAAACACCAGACCATTTCATTGACTCTTTATATAAAACCTGCAACACTAGCTGAAAATTAACAAGAGCCCAGCTATGACAAAATAAATCTAACGATGCAATTTATAAATATGAATAATGTAAAATCCGTACACGAACCACACCACCTCAGAGACAATCTAAAATAATGCCTCGTTGTTCAGCAGAATTGCCCAGATGGAGAGAGATATTTGTGGGGCAAATGAAGGGCAAATGATTTTGTTCATGAAGATTAGGAACATGTTGTTTCACAGGGCAGTGTTGATGGTATGTGGATAAATGACAGATGGCAAAAATTGGGGAAGGGTCATTTTGCGTTATTTGACGTAAGCCACCAGAAGATGCAAGTCTGTACTCTAAAATAAAAAGATCTGGTTAAATTGGGAAAATCAACCAGGAAAAGGCCGACTTTTGCTTTCAAACGGAAAAGAGCAACTATAGGACAAATAGGTGAGGGGTTGTGACATTTTTTAAAGGCAATAAACACAAAGAATGTAGCTGGACTGGGCCATCGTAACTTAATGCAGAAATAATAGAACATGCCTGTAACCTGGAATGTAGTTGGACATGCTGCAAAAGGTCTTTACATTTGAGGTATTCTGACTACTTTAAATCAAGTGAATCTAACTACTCACGTCTTTAATAGGCCAAACAACAATCGACCTCCATCTTTTCCTCCACCAGCACTGCTTTAAAAGTAATTAACATGGGTGAGGGAATTCTAAAACAAAATTACTGCTGGTATATGGATCTATGTTAGTGTCATGATGTTGAGTTTTTGCCAAAACAATACTTTCTTCAGTGAGGAGCATTAAAGAGCATAAAGAATGAAGACTTGTATAAACAGTGTGGGGAGAGTGGAACTGGACTAGGTTGCCATTAAAGGGCATTCATAACAAAACTAGACGGACTGATAAAGAGGACGGAGAATAAATGTTAGATTGAAGAAAAGGGCTCAATAGCCTGTTCCTTTGATGGATATTTTAAAGATTTATTTTACAACTGAGCCAGATGGGTTAACCCTCAACAGCTTCCTGTTTCCTCCTCCTGCTATAGAACAATCTATGATCCCAACCCGGAATGATAGGCCATGGATGTTGATCCAAAGATGATGAGTACAGTTATCTAACGGTAAACAACCTCACCTTTCAGAGTACTTTCGAAGAACAAGTCAAATACAAGCCCCTTTCATTATCAACTCTTGGATATTAATTAAGAAGCCCAAAAAGGGCAGGCAAGAATAGTCTTTACACGAGGATAACTGACGTCCCAGCCCTTGCCAGAAATAAGTTGCATTATAAAAAAAAATGATAAATATTTGTATACACAGTTGTGAATTGTTATCTTGGAGATAACTGAAATAATTCTGGTGCTGGGATGAGAAGCTTTGGACCATGTTCTTGGGAAATTTGAAACCAAAATCAAGGAAACCTCATGATTATATCCACTGTCCTCCACTCAGTGCATCAGTGCTCCTCCGTGCTCAATGAAGCAACATTGAAATTAGCAAAGGCAGAATGGAATGCAGATTGGGGATTTCAGTGCCCACATCACTAACCAAACTGTGAAACGTGAACCAAAAAGGAGAATTTAAGAGGTATAGTGATGGTGACTGCTCAGATCCTTCCCCGTAACCACAGGAGATGCAACACCTGTCCCTTTTCCTCTTCCCCTCGACTCCATCCAAGGACCCAGTCTTTCCAGGTGAGGCAGAGGTTCACTTGTACCTCCTCCAATCTCATCTACTGTATCCTATCCGCTGTCCCAGGTGTCAACTTCTCTACATCGGCAAGACCAAGCACAGGCTCGGCGATTGTTTCGCTGAACGCCTCCGCTCAGTCCGTCAAAACTTACCTGATCTCCTGGTTGCTCAGCACTTCAACGCCCCTCCCATTCCCAATCTGACCTCTCTGTCCTGGGCCGCCTCCATTGTCAGAGTGAGGCCCAGCGCAAATTGGAGGAACAGCACCTCCTATTTCGTTTGGGTAGTTTACACCACAGCGGTATGAACATTGACTCCTCTAACTTCAAATAGTCCTTGCTTTCCTTCTCTATCCCCTCCCCAGTTCTCCCACTCATCTTACTGTCTCCAACTACATTCTGTCTTTCTCCCGCCCACTCCCCTGACATCAGTCCGAAGAAGGGTCTCGACCTGAAACGTCACCCATTCCTTCTCTCCAGAGATGCAGCCTGTCCAGCTGAGTTACTCCAGCATTTTGTGTCTACCTTCAATATCTGAGCACATTTGACGAGTGCCATCAAGGAACCCTATACAACTAAGGTTAATGGACATTGACAGGAAAACATTCTAATAGCCAAAGTCGTACATCACAAAGGTGATCACTACTCATCCCATCCCCAGGCCATTGCTGCACAGGAGTTCCTTAGGTCAGTATCTAAGGTTTAACCATCTGTGGATGTTTCTTGATGATTAGAGAATGTTCAATCTCATCTGAAACTCTTTAGCAAATATAACAGCCTATAGGCATATAACACAGGCATAGGCAGATATGGCAAATAACATTCACTCCACTGCAGGGTCAGGCATTGGCAGTCTCCAATAAATGTGTGTCTAACCATCCACCCACAAATTCAATGGCATTCAATCTTCCCCTATCAACAACCTGGAGTCACCATTGACTCAGAACTCTGCAGGACCAGCCATCTCAATACTGTAGCTATACAAATGTCAGATTCTATGCAAATTTCCCCACTCACTCCTCCAAAGCTACTCAATCTGCTACAAGACAAATTCTGGAGAGTGATGACACGTTCCCAACTTGTCTAGATGAATACAGGTCAAAGAATACAGGCAGCTGAGACAAAAGTGTCCACTGGATTACCATCCTTGACATCCATTCCCTTCATCAGCACCTTGTGTTCCATTTATAAATTGTATTGCAGTTACTTAACAATGTATCGCAAACACACAACTTCAATATTTAAGACCAACAAGACTTCAAGTTCCCTTAGTGACATATAGACATATACTAAATGTGTAAGAAAGAGCTGCAGATGCTGGTTTGAAAACAAGGTAGACACAAAATGCTGGAGTAACTCAGCGGGTGAGGCAGCATCTCTCCAGAGATACTGCCTGTCCAGCTGAGTTACTCCAGCATTTTGTGTCTACCTTCGACATATACTAAATGTTCTTTATTGTCGCCCAGTCTAAATTCTGGAACTGTGGGAGGATGTGCAACAGAAGGATTGCAGCGGTTGAGGATAGTGCCTCATCATCACCTTATCAAGGGCTTTAAGGGGTGGATAATAAATCTGACGATGCCCAGATAACTCAAAACAATAACATTAAAAAAAAATCATGGTTTCTTCTTTCACCATAGCTTGCAATAATTTGGCATGCAAGCTTCATGAAAGCATTACAAAAATATAGGGCAATATTTCCACACAATCTTTAAGACTTCGTAACACATCTTCATTACTTTCAGGGTATCAAGTAATGTTTTATAATGGGAAACCAAGGATTGCGTAGAAGAGCCTGTTATTGTGCTGTTCTATTCTATGTTTTATGAGCACAAAGGCTTGCAATTCCCGTGTAGTAGGAATTTAATAGCTCTAAGTGAAGACAGAATTAACCTGACTAATGGAAGCCACCGTGTTTAACAATGATGATTCAGTTTGAGGCGTACTGATCAGAAAGCAACTCGTAGTTATCATTAATTTCTTTCACCTAATTATCTTTTATCCTGCAAGGGTAAAGATTTTTTATTCATGTTGGTCACCCAGCACAATTAATGTGAAACTGTACCACTGCGACACTCCCAAAACTCCACTCCCATTATGTGCTGTCCTCCTCTGGCAGATTGAATTATAATGCTTCATGATTTGAGTGTGATTGAGGAGCTTTATTATTCTAATCAAACTGAACTTATTAATAGATGAGATAGCACAGACTGCACAGTATTCATTGCCTGCCAGTGAAGGGACACTGGAAGAGCTGCTGTTTTACAGTTCAAACAACCCAAGTTCACTCAACCTCCAGTGCTGTCTGTGTGGGGTTTGCATGCTGTGCTCGTTCCTCCCATATCCTGAAGACATGTGATTGGTTGGTTAATTGGGCACAAGTAATTGCCCCTATTATGGAGATGAAAATATTGATGAGAATGTGGAAAGAATAAAATGAGTGTCTGATAGCACAAACTCAGTGGGTGAAATAGCCCATTTCCATGCTGTATCACTACAATTCTAATATAACAGTGGAAGCCAACAAAATCACTAGCAAACATCTGGCATAATAAAATTTATATTTTTATATTTGAACAACGCATCATAGCTATGTAATACGTGCAATGCAATAGAAGTTATAAAGTTCTTAAAAGTGTTAAGGAGTACACTCAATATCCCCAGCATTACAAATCCAATGTGTAATAATCTTATAGACCAGACTACCACATGAAACCTTGTCAAAGGGTTTGCAAATATCAAAATAGACAACATCTGTCGCCACACCCTTGTCATTCCTCTTGGTCATCGCTTCAAAAAACATCAGAATTTGAGAGAAACGATTTCCGATGACAAAAACCATGCTGATCACCCCTTGCCCTTGCCTTTCCAAACACAAATAAATTGTGTGCCTCAGAATCCCTTCCATTAACTTGCCCATCAGTAAGGCTTACTGGTCTGAAGTTCTCTGGCTTTTCATAGCTGCCCTTCTTAAATATACATTAGCCACCCTCACGTTTTCTAGTGCCTCGCCCGTGACTAACAAAGATACAAAACTCTCTAAGGCCTCAGCAAACTTCCCCCTTACTCACATAACATCCTTGGATACACTTCAGGCATTTATCCACCGTTACGCATTTCAAAACGTCCATGTTCTCCATCATAACATTGTTCTGCTCCAGGATATCACTACTCTAGCTCCTGAACTCACTATCTCATTGACGAACTGTACACTCCAAGGGCCAGGAAGTGAGGGGGTAAGATCATCTCTGACCCCTCTCACCCTGGCCACAAACTCTTCGAATCACTTCCCTCTGGAACTCGTGAGTTTCAAAGCTGCTACAGCCAGACATAAAAACAGTTTTTTTTTCCCCACGAGTAGTAGCTCTACTCAATAACCTAAAATCTGTAGCCTCCTTTTGCTCTGGTATTCACATGTTTAATTGATAATGTTTAATTATTAATGTTTTATGTGTCATTCCTAACCGTCACTGTATGTCATATTGTCACTTGCGGGCAGAGCACCAAGGCAAATTCCTTGTATGTGAATACTTGGCCAATAAACTTATTAATTCATTCATTTCTCCACAGTAAATACAAATTAATTTAAGACCATGGCCAATTCACATGGTTTCACACATAGATTATGCACTGATCCTTAAGGGGTATAATAAAAGATAAGCAAAACAACCCGGGTTGAGATGCAACAAACAGGCCATAATGCTTGCAAGGAAAGCATTTTATTCATCATCTGTTCCAAAAAGAATAGAATCATGCCTGAACCTTGTACGTTTCTGGAGTCACCTACTTGCGCGGAACCACTGATCAAGCTGGCCCATATGCCCACGTGTGGCAGAAATACAGAAAGTAAAGAGATGGCTAAGAACTGATTTAA
The DNA here is from genome assembly GCF_028641065.1 of Leucoraja erinaceus. Lineage (NCBI taxonomy): Eukaryota > Metazoa > Chordata > Chondrichthyes > Rajiformes > Rajidae > Leucoraja > Leucoraja erinaceus. The sequence continues at coordinate 47,461,909 of NC_073388.1, read as the reverse complement.
AGTAGTCAAACTGTCTCATGATCCAGGTTTTTGTGTTTTCTGATCTGTCATTATCTTGTCACCAATAAACGAGCTCGGTATCCCGACTGTGCATGCCCAGTTCAAAGGTCACTATACATAAACAACCCTGGAAAGCAGTGGAGCAGTGGACCTTCATTTCTACCTAGAAGAATCAAAGCTGGAAAAAACAGAAGATATGACGGTCCACATTCCAGGGCTGTTTATGCATAGTGACCTTTGACCTGGGCATGCGCAGTCAGAATACGGAAACCCGCTTACACCACCAACCCCTTCATGCTGCAGAGGAAAGTTACAAATACAGCACATTTATAATTAGATGTCTTTGTAAAGTATGCACCAGAAGTCTGAATTTACTGTATTGGTGCATTGAAGTTTATACCAGATTCATTCCTGCCATTGTGTGCTTGTCAAAAAGTGATAGCCTCCAACTGTTTTGGGAAAGAGCTAACTACAGAATATTTTAGGTTTATAAAGTAAAAACTCAGAACAAGACTAAATAAACCATGGGTAGATATTATCTAATATTAGTACAAGCAAGCCAAGGATAATTAAAGCATTTTACCGGAAGCATCATTTATTTTGACTAAGATTACATAGCCTAAAGATCCAGGTGCTAGTAAAATTAAGTAAAATATTCACCTGGGCATGTGATAGAACATGTGAAATTGAGAGATCAGTAATCAGGTTTCTTTAAGCATCAAGGCCAATCAAAATATATTTAAACAATTATTACTATCTAACACCTAACCACCGACTATAGAGACAAACACAGTGCATCCAATGCTGACACAAAAGTTTTGCCGCAAATTATCCGGGCACCCACTTCTAACACCAATATGTATTGGTAAGAAATCAAGACAAACAGCACTGCTTGTTCATCAGAAGTAAATTAATCCTCTAGCATTGTTTAATTTTAAATGCTAACTTTTACAGTTTATACAACTTAACTTTAAGGGAAATCACAATACAGAAAGAAAATTAACATGGAAATAATACACCTTACAAAAGCTGTTCAATAGTCAAAATCATCTTCAATTTTTCAGTAAAACATTTAACACACACTTCAACACCTACACTAAACCATGATTTAATCAATGCCAATTGTTGAGGTTATTGCAAAAGTGTGTTTATCAGACCAGGCCACATTTTATTGAATAAATTAGACCACAGTAGACAATAAGACTGCAAGCTCAGTCAGCGGTTTATGAAAATCCATTACATTCCACCCAATAATAACTGGAACAATTTCTTGCAGGAGACATCAAAAACTTGGGAACTGTCTTATCTACTCTTTGTATCCTAGATTTCTAGCAATAATTTCCAGATGGTGCACGAGAACTGGTTCACAAAAAAAGTTTTACAGGCTTAGGATTCACATTCAATTTACAATTGTGTGAGGAAATAGTTTGATTTTCAGCCTGACACCTGGCTTTGCCCAGCATAATCCCCTACCACTACCAACATCTGTACCACTTCACTAAACAGACTATTGTTGAGAACAAAACCATAAATTCTTATAGTTCAACTTGAAAACCAGTGCTAAATCAAGGTGTTGGTGAAAATGTCTTTTTCCAATCACTGAACTGGAGATTTTAATTTCCAACTCTTGAACTCCAGGTGTGTCAAAATCACATACATGTTAAGCCGTGTTTCCTCTTAGAGCCTTCATAACGTACAGGCAAGGCAACATGCCCCATAGAGTTAAATTCACTAAAACAAGTATTTCATTCTAATGCAGAAGGATGTCATAGATATTCTAATAATCCACTTCCAGAACATCCCAGAAAGAAAGCAGGTATATTCGCTAAGCTATTTCACTATATTATTTCCACACAGAGTGAGGAGTATTGCCAGGATAATATTTTCTTGAAAGATCTTTGGATTATTTTTTATGGTCTTCGCAACCTTATTCGCTGTTTCAGCTTAATATACCAGCCTCTTCCACTCAGTCCACAGGCATTTTCTTGGCACTTTCTGTATCCAAGGTTCCTTTAGTTTTTCTGTTCAACAGAAAGGGGAAAAACAGTTTGCTAGTGTTACTGGCATTGCAGTCTGTCTGACAACCCATACAGCATGCATGATTACCTCTAGATTCAGGCATCCATTTAATCAGAAGGAATTTGAATGCATTTTTCTATACCTCTTCTAAGACCTAATGAACAAACAAAAAATGACTATTACTTAATGTTTTTAAACTTAACTAATCTATCAGCACTGATATTTTTTTCTTCTTGCACACATCTATACTACAAACTCAAAGCAAGGCCTTCAGAAGATGCATACTCACTAGGGGCAGTCAGGCTTCCCTTGCACGTTCAGTCTCTGCTTCTATGTAGACATCAGCAATTGCATGTATTCCACCCTTTTCCCCCACCCATGAAGGCTCAATCATCTGCCTTGAAAATTGATGTTTCATGACAGGCCAATGACAAATATTTTTCAGATAGAACCAAACCTTGACCAGAGGGCCAACATCATCTCCAATTAAAGTCCAAGCACACGTGAAGGATCACACACTTGTGTGCTGCCTCAATCATCAAACAGGAAACAAGATCTATAAAGGCTGAGGTGGGGAGGGGTTGTAGGAATGGTTTCAAAGGTTTGTTGTTTCTTTGTATCTCCACCACTACAAATCAGGAGTAAAATTCTTATAATTAGTGCCACCAATTTTGGATCCCCCAAATAATTTAAAACCGTTGACCACAGGGGAAAATATCACCAGAAAGGCATTTTTCCCTGGAGCACCATTACACCACCAAAAGCCCTGAAATTCTACACTTATTTTGCATTGTAAGCAAGCTGTTTTGACTTGAAGAATTATCATTCCACCCCTAGTATTTTAATATTTATTAAATACAAATGATCCTCAAAGGGTCACATTCCTCCCCAATGTACCTCTCGATGATCCGCTTCTTGCTCTCTTGCACAACGTGAGACACTTTCTCTTTCTTCGTCCTCCTCATCCCGCTCATCATTTCCACTGTGGTTTTTACAATAAAGCCTGTAAAGTAGATGATTTCACTCTCCAGAAACACATACTTGGCGTTCAGTTTTCTATCTGCAAAATCTTATGATAATTCTTTAAAATGGCTCACAGTAATTAGCAAAGCATCAAATTTCTTCACTGAGAACAGCAAAGTGCAGTTAATTCCAACCTATTGTAACTTGATAGATTTTATGCAGACAACTTGTAAAATTAGCATTTCTTCCAGAGAAAATAAAAATCCTGAATGCTGCAAGTTTGAACTGAGAGAAAAAACCTGGCAATACTAGAGTCAGATAGCTCTCGGGATAGAAAAGTTTTTAACACATCAAATTAATAAACTTTTGTTAGAGTTGAGAAAATGAACATGTGGGGGTTAAAGATGTAAGAAAAAAAGGAAAAGGATAACAAGTAAAACACCTATAAGGGTGGGAGAGATTAGGGGCAAGTGCAAGGTGATCAACCTGAAGCACCAACTCTCGCCAAATTGTCATCCAGCACAGATATGGGCACTTCAGCCTTCCATATCCTGTTGCCAGGACTCGAGGGCCCGCCCGCTATGGAGAGAGGTTTGGGCAAGCAAGGACTTTCTTCCTTGGAGCACAGAAAGCTGAGGGGTGATCTTATAGAGCTGTGTAAGATCATAAGGGGAATAGATAGGGTGAATGCATAGTCTTTTCCCAGTGTAGGATAATCCAAAACCATAGGAGAGGGGAAAGATTAATAGGAAACGGAGGAGCAACATTATCACATACAAACAAGCTGCCAGAGGAAGTAGTTGATAAAACATGTATAAAACATTTGAACAGGTAAATGGGTAGGAAAGAGGGATATGCAGGGAGGTGAGACTAGCTTAGATAGGGCATCTCGATCGGCATGGACAAGTTGGAGTGAAGGGCCTATTTCCATGTTGTTTGGCTTTACTTTATGACATCCACAATGAACAACCTATCCCCATATACACTAAACCCATTTTACAGTCATCTATGTCTGATCATTCAATTGCTCACCCAATATTTAAATGCTGTGAGTCTGCATTCTCTTTTTAGACAATGTGCTCCAGATTCAAGTACCCACATTCAGAAATGCAAGGAAACGTGGCTGACGAGGGAAATTGAGGCATTGCTCAAGAATAAGATGGACGCATGGGACAGGTAAAGGCAGCTGGGATCAAGTGCATCCCTGGAAAAGTTTCGGGAACTAATGAGTAAACTAAAAAAGGAAATCAGAAGGGCAAAATGGGGCCAGGAGATAGCTCTGGCAGATAGCATTAAAGACAATCCCAAGAGATGTTATAAATACATAAGTCTTCGTCGTGGCTATCCCTCGAGGTCGAGGATGATGGTCCACATTCTGTTGTTTTTATGGACTCTCCGGGGGCTTACGAGTCCAATCCGGGCTTTGAATGTTCTTCGGCATTCAGGACAGGTAATTCCAGATGGCAGATCGGGCGTTGGTTGTTGCTGACTCTCTTTCCGTTTTCTTCTCTTTTCTTCTAATTCTCTCTCTTGGCTTCGAAGGTCGCTGTTCCTTCTTGGATGATAGTTCGCCAGAGTTTCCTGTCCTTGGCAATGGTTTCCCAATTGTCGATGTCAATTTCACATTTCTTCATGCTGGCTTTTAAGGCATCTTTGAATCTCTTCTTTTGTCCTCCTCTTTTACGTTTGCCTTCTTTAAGCTGGGAGTAGAAGGTTTGCTTTGGTAGACGCTCGTCTTCCATCCGAAAAACATGACCGACCCATCTTAGTTGGCTGACGTTGGTTCTTCTGATTTCCCATCTGATATTTAAGCTGCTTTGAAGACATCGTTGATGGAACGCTAAGTGTTTTCAGATAGCGTTGGTATGCTGTCCAGGTTTCTGATGCATACAGGAGCGTTGGAGTCACCACTGCTTTGTACACTAACATTTTGGTGTCTGTTCGGATGTCACAATTTTGAAAGACTCTCGTTTGAAGACGTCCAAAAGCTGTTCCAGCACACTTAAGACAATGTTGGATCTCGTCATTAAGGTCGACATTGGAGGAGAGTTGACTTCATATTTTCCAGGGTTGTTTCACTGGGCGATGCAAGGCCCTGCTCCGGGTCGGTTTAAAATCGATTTAAACCCCTCGATTCGGGCTGGCGAAGTTGCCGTTGCGGGAAGCCTCCGAAGCTCCGAAGTCGGATTGCAGCCGCGTGCCACCACAGCGCTCCGCGCTCCGAAGTCAGCCAGTGAGTCCGCAGGGTCTGCGACTGGAACCCCCAGGTTGATTCCGGTTGGAGGCCGCCAGCTCCACAAAGTTAGGCCCCAACGACAACGGAGACACGACTAAGAAAAGCTCGTGACCCCGTTCAGGGAAGAGATGAAAAAGCATGTCATCGTGGAGGAGTCTCAGGATTCCAATGTACTTTTCAGGACATCCATATGGGGATAGGACGTCCCATAAGATTCCCTCGATACTGAGTCGAAAGAGGGAAAAGGGTAACTAGAGAGAGAGAGTAGAACCCCTCAGGAATCAAAGCAGTCACCTCTGTGTGGAGCCACAGGAAATGGGCAAGGTCCTCAATGAGTATTTCTCCTCTATTTACCAAGGAGAAAGACAGGTGGACGGAAGAACTTGGGGTAGTCAATGGAAGTGTCTTGAGAGCAGTCAGTGTTTCAGTCGAAGAGGTGCTGAAGGTACTATCGTGTATGAAGGTAGACAAATCTCGAGGGCTTGATCAAGAAGAGCTGCAGGGAAAATGCTGGGAACTATAGTTCCCAACTTGGAACTTAACATCTGTAGTCGGAAAGTTACTAGAGAGTATTCTGGCATTTGGATGGACAATGTCTGCTATGGGATAGTCAGCATGGTTTTATACGTGTGAGGTCGTGCCTCACAAATCTGATTCGAGTTATTTGAAGACGTGATCAAAAAGGTCGATGAGGGCAGAGCTGTATTTCATGGATTTCAGTAAGGCATTCGACAAGGTTCCGCATAGTAGTCTGCTCTGGAAGGTTAGATGGGATCCAAGGAGAGATAGCTGATTGGATAGAAAATTGGCTTCATGGAAGGAAGCAGAGGGTGATGGTGGAAGGTTGCTTCACAGATTGGAGGCCTGTGACTAGTGGTGTGCCACAGGGTTCGGTGCTGGGCCCGTTACTGTTTGTCATCTACATCAATGATTTGTATGAGATCATACATGGCAAGATTAGTAAGTTTGTTGATGATACAAAAGTGGGTGGTTTTGCAAATAGTGAAGATAGTTGTGAAAAATTGCAGCAGGTCTGGATCAATTGGCCAGTTGGGCAGAAGAATGGTTGATGGAATTTAATACAGGCAAATGTGAGATGTTGCATTTTGGCAAGTCTAACGTGGGTAGGACCTACACAATGAATGGTTGGGCTCTGGGGAGTGTTGTAGAGCAGAGGGATCTAGGAGTGCAGGTGCATGGTTCCTTGAAGGTCGAGCCACAGGTAGATATGGTGGTGAAAAAGGCTTTTTGCACTTTGGCCTTCAGTGTATTGAGTATAGAAGTTGGAAGGTTGCAGTTGAGACGCATTTATTGTGTTCAGTTCTGGGCACCATGTTATTGGGAAGATATTGTTAAGCTTGAAAAGGTTCAGAAAAGATTTACAAGGATGTTGCCAGGACTAGAGGGAGTGAGCTACAGGGAGAGGTTGGGTAGGCTGGGTCTCTATTCCATGGAGCGAAGGAGGATGAGAGGGAGAGATCTTATAGACGTGTACAAAATCATGAGAGGAATAGATCGGGTAGATGCGCAGTGTCTTGCCCAGTGTAGGGGAATTGAGGGGGGTGGGTGTATAGAACAAAGAGGAGGTTGTTGAGGCAGGGTCTATCCCATCGTTTAAGAAACAGTTAGATAGGTACATGGATAGGACAGGTTTGGAGGGATATGGAGCAAGCGCAGGCAAGTGCAACTGTAGCCGAGACATTGTTGGCCGGTGTGAGCAAGTTGGGCTGAAGGACCTGTTTCCACACTGTATCACTCCATGCGTCATGCCCATTAATTTTGGGCCTGGCAGGCAAAAGGTGGAACCTGGTGAACAGGAAGATGGGCAGATTGAGCAGAATGGAGTGGGTGATAGGTAAAGGCATGAAGGAAAAAAAAATATGGGCAGATGGAACCAGACAGGAAGAAGAGTGGTAGAGACTGAGGCTGGGAGGCAAGTAGAGGAAACAAAACGATGCAGACATGGAACCCGATAAGCAAGGAAGGCGATTTGGAAGCAGATAAGGGATAAAGGGAACCAAAAAAAAAAAAGGGGGGGGGGGGGGGGAAGGGGGCAGAGAGAATGGGACAACCAGAGGTCTGTGTGTGGGTGTGATAGGTAGAACCAGGTACGAGAGGGTAATTAAGCTGGGTGACGGGTGTGGGGAAACCAGAAGGAAAGAGCACTGAGCAGAGAATATGGGTTATTTGAAGTTGGAAAATTCAATGCTCACATCATTGGGTTGTAAACTACCCAGACAGAATATGAGAAGCTATTCATCTAGTTTGGTCTCAGCTTGGCTGTTGTGAAGGCCAAGCAATAACAGGTCAACGCGGGAGTGGGAAGGAGAGTTGACAGGGTATGCTATCAGGTAGTCAGGATAGGCATTTAGATAAAAGAAACTAGAAAAGGGATCTTTATTCGTATTCTACATGGTGAACCGTTCCATCCAAAACTGCAAGAAATTGCAGAAAGTTGTGGATGTAGCCCAGATAATCACACAAACCAACCTCCCTTCCATTGACTTCATCTACACTTCATGCTGCCTTGGCAAGGCCGCCAGCATAATTAAGGACCAGTCTCTCAGATTCAGATTCAGATTCTCCCCTCTCCCATCAGCCACGAGGCATAGAAATGTGAAAATGCACACCTCTAGATTCAAGGATAGTTTATTCCCAGCTGTTATCAGTCAACTGAACAGTTTTCCCCTCAACTAGAGTGCAGTCCTGATCTCCAATCTACTTCGTTAGAGACCTATCTTGCAACGGAGTCTGTCGGACTTTGTTATATCTTGAGACATGTTATATCTTGCACGGTGTTGTGCCAATGCACGACTTGATTATATTCATGTAGTCTTTTATTTGATAGATAAGCATGCAAACAAAAGCTTTTCAAGGTATCGCGTGCATGTGACTAATAAACTAAATATTCATACGGATCACGTTATCCATTTTTATGCAAGTTTTCTATAAAATACTTATCACATGATGGTAGCACACAAAATTGGCAACCAAATACACTGATGCACAATGGTATTTCACAATCATCAACGGAAATGTAATGGAAGAGAGATGCATGTGGCAATAATAACAGCACAGAATAATAAATGTCACAGGATCCATTGGTAAAAGAAATTACAGGCAACAAGATTATCGTAAACAAACTAATGAAGTATAACCTTTGGCAAGAGGAAAATGCAGAATGATAAATAACTGTCACCAATCGAATTTGGTACCTGTAGATGCCTCTGTCAAGATTCTCAATGAAATTTAGCTCGATCTTCAACTGCACAGTGGTAATGGTAAGTCTTGATGCAAGCTTTAATTTCACAGCCAATAGTTGCACCTATTTGACTGCATAATGTACATTTCTGAAATTTAGAAAACAAACAGTTTAAAGGAAGAAAGTAATTGCTGATAAGACAAATGAGCTGCAGACTGGATGACAAAGATACCCCAGCATGACAGACTACAAACTGTTTAGAGGAAAAAATTAATTGCTGATAAGACAAATGAGCTAGACTTGATGACAAAGATATCCCAGCATGACAGACTACAATTGTTCACTGAATTACTCGCAATCTTTGTGAACACAGTTTCAGTACATCAGAAGCAAACCATTTAATTATATTCTCACATTTAGTCATACATAAGGAAACAGGCCTTTCGGCCTCACTCGTCCACGACTCATTTAAGCTAGTCCCATTTGCCCTAATTTGGCCCAAATCCCCCCAGCTCAGGTCTGAGTCCTGATAACACCCTCGCAAATCTTCTCTATACTTTTTCCAGCTTAATGACATTTCTATAGTAGGGCGACAAAAACTGAACACAACACTCTAAATGTGGCCTCACCAACGACATGCACAACTGTAACACGACATCCAAACTCTATACTCACTACCCTGACTAATGAAGGCCAATGTACCAAAAGCCCTCTTTATCCTGTGAATGCCATTATCAGGGAATTGTCCACATGCACTCCTCAATCCCTCTGCTCTACAAGCCTCCACATGGCCCTACCTCACACTTATCTGCATTGAACTCCATCAGCCATTCTTCAGCCTACTTGTCATAATGTAATAAGTGATAGGAGTAAAATTTGGACATTCTCTCTCTCCTAACACCATTCTCCTGCCTTCTCCCCATAACCTCTGACACCTGTACTAAACAAGAATCTATCTACAGTATCTCTGCCTTAAAAATATCCACTGACGGCCTCCACAGCCTTCTGTGGCAAATAATTCCACAGATTCATCACCCTCTGACAAGAAATTTCTCCTTGTCTCCTTCCTAAAAGAACGTCCTATAATTCTGGGGCTATGACCTCTAGTCCAAGACTCTCCCACCAGTGGAAACATCCTCTCCACATCCACTCTATCCAAGCCTTTCACTGGTCTGTATGTTTCAATGAGGTCCCCCTCATTCTTTTAAACACCAGCAAGTACAGGCCCAGTGCGGACAAATGCTCATCAAAGATTAACCTACTCATTTCTGGGATCATTCCTGTAAACCTCCTCTGGACCCTCTCCAGAGCCAGCACACCCTTCCTCAGATATGGTGCCCAAAATTGCTCACTATATTTCAAATGGGGCTTTACCAGCGCCTTGTAGAGCCTCATCATTCAATCGCTGTTTTTGTATACAAGCCCACTTGAAATAAATGCAAGCATTGAGTTTGCTTTCTTTACTACCAATTCGACGCAGATTAACCTTTTGGGACTCCTGCATCTGTCTTCCCAAGTTCCTTTGCACCTATGATTTTTGGAGTCTCTACCTGTTTAGAAAATAATCTCTGCCTTTATTCCTACTACCAAAGTGCATGACTCTACACTTTGCTACACTATATTCCATCTTCAACCTTCTCTGCCCACACTCCCAACCTCGGCAGAGTCCCTGCTTTCTCTACACTACCTGTAGGTATGTTGTAAAACGTACCTGAAGCGTCGCTGAAAATCTGTCCTAGCCCGTGTGCGCGATTTTGGCGCCGTTTAGAGGGGGGGGGCGGGTTTAAAACGCGATTTTCCCTAGGCTGTTCAAATCGAGGATGTTCAGTCTAGTTAATTATTAACGAAAAATCGCTGGAAGATTCCGTAGCTGGAGCTATTTCTAGTTTTAAGGGGTTTATTTACTTGTTATAGTAGGTTAAAAATTAACCTCTAAACCCGCGACCGCCGATAACGGGCCGGATCTCATACAGGGGAAAACGGAAGGTAGGCTGTTTATTTTTACGTTAAAAAGGGCTTCTTAAGATCCCTTTATACAAAGTTTAATGTTGCGAGTAGCTAATTTGGGCCCCATTATATCCCGTAGTATTTTTCTGGGCATTTGAGGGCACAAATCTACCGCAATGTGAACGTTCTAAACCAGCGCGTTCACAGGATCCCACTAGAAAGCTGATTTAAATGGACTTTAATTTACAGCAATTGAACACTAAATTCCTTCCATTTGGCCTATAAATTAATGTAAATGAGATTTTAAAATCATGTTTTATTGTGAATTATTTGTGAATATTATTTGGACACTTAGGAAATGGATAGATGTTTAGATCTAGTAATTGAAGTTTGAAATTAGCTAATCTTAAAATTTTGTAACATTGCTACATATAGTTAGTTAGTTACCCAGTTGTAGCTAATTCAAAACTTCAATTACTAGATCTAAACATCTATCCATTTCTTAAGAAAAGATTAACATTTTTAAATAGCCTAAGTGTCCAAATAATATTCACAAAGAATTCACAATAAAACATGATTTTTAAATCTCATTTACATTAATTTATAGGCCAAATTGAAGGAATTTAGTGTTCAATTGCTGTAAATTAATGGCATTTAAATCAGCTTTTCAGCGATTTTTCGTTAATAATTAACTAGGCTGAAAAACCTCGATTTGAACAGCCTAGGGAAAATTGCGTTTTTAACCCGCCCCCCTCTAAACGGTGCCAAAATCGCGCACACGGGCTGGGACAGATTTTCAGCGATCTTCAGGTAGGCTTTGCAACATACCTACTATATGCTTTAATTTCAGGTCATCCAAGTAAGATTATTTTATATTTGTTTCAGAATGCTTCAATCTATGATAACTGAAAATTTTATTCAGTTCTCTTAATTTTTAAGAAAGTTGTGGGCTTTTGACTGTCCACGATCACAGCTTTTTTGTTATGTCAATAGAAAATCAGTAGGGAACAAGATGCTAATTTCCGAGTATGAAAATGGCCATAACTTTTTTAATACTTGAGATATGAAAGTGAATTAGGTGTCAAATTAAACTTCTTTTTATGCTTTATCTGATGGGATAAATTGCAGACTTGATTTTTAAAATCTCAAAATTTTGTAACATTGCTACTACCTGCTCCTCCACCTATTTTCATATCATCTGCAAACTTAGCCACAAAGCCTTCAATCCCCTCATCCAATATACAATCCAGCTGATCAAAATGCTGCTGCCACTGTTGGTAACCATATTCACTGTCTATGATACTGCCTAGTTTAGTATCATCTACAAACTTACTAAACATGCCTTGCATATTGTCATCTACATAATTGATATAACCCAGAAACAGCAATGGGCCCTGCACTGATCCCTGAGAAACACCACTAATCACAGTCCAAAAATACCACCACCATGATTCCTTCCATGATGCCAATTCCGTATCCAGGTAGCTAGCTCTAGCTGGATCCAGTTCTGTCTAGCCTTCCAGAGTAGTTACCACGTGGAACCTTATCAAAGGCCTTGCGGAAGTATATAGACAACATCTATGGCTCTGCCCTTGCCAACCTGCATGATTACTTCTTCAAAAAACTCAATCATATTCATGAGACACGATCTTTCATGTACAAAGCCATGATGACTATCCCTGATCAGCCTCTGTCTTTCCAAATCCATATTCATCTTATTCCTCAGAATCCTCCCCGGTAACTCGCCTACCATTTATACAGCTATATAGAAAAAGCAGTGGAGTGGAACAAATTACACAGCCTTTTCAAAGTCAATTGTACTACTCCAAGGTTATGCCCAGTGTTAAGCAGTACCGAGCCCACATGTGTGCCCAGAGAAATGTTCTTGGAATTGTCGGAAGAATGAAGAATTTAGAAGTCATATTTCAGCTGTTTTTCAGAATATTTCAGCTGTTGGTACATACATCGTGAACTCCATTAAAAAGAGGGATAAAGTTGTTAGGTATTTTTAAAATGGAGATTGACAAGATTCTTGATTTATAAGGGTGTCAAAAGGTTATGGGGAAACGGCAAGATAATGGGGTTGAGAGGGAAAGAGGTGTCAGCTACAATTGAATGGCAGAGTAGTCTTGATGGGCCTAAAGGCCTAATTCTATTCCGATGTCTTCTGAACATGAAAAAGTTTTGATAATAATATAAATATTGACTGAACGGAAATAGACAATTATTAACTTTACACAAGTTTTGTACAAGTTGTCTAAAAATACAAACCATTCTTTTGCCTCTTTTGATTTCTTGGATGACTGTTTTAATATCAAAATCACCAAAATCTTTTCTCGATGAAGTTGTGAGTTGGACAGTACCAGAGGAAAATAGCTGAAATTAAAAGTACATTGCATTCAAATATTGCACAGGATGTAGTAAGCCAATAGACAATAGACAATTGGTGCAGCAGTAGGCCATTCGCCATTCGAGCCAGCGCCGCCATTCAATGTGATCATGGCTGATCATCCCCAATCAGTACCCAGTTCCGGCCTTCTCCCAAGACTCCGCTATCTTTTTTAAGAGCCCTATCTAGCTCTCTCTTGAAAGTATCCAGAGAACCGGCCTCCACTGTCCTCTGAGGCAGAGAATTCCACAGACTCACTAATCTGTGTGAAAAAGTATTTATTCGTCTCCTTCCTAAATGGCTTACCCCTTATTCTTAAACTGTGGCCCCTGGTTCTGGACTCCCCCAACATTGGGAACATGTTTCCTGCCTCTAACGTGTCCAAACCCTTAATAATCTTATATGTTTCAATAAGATGCCTCTCATCCTTCTAAACTCCAGAGTATACAAGCTCAGCCACTCCATTCTATCAGCATATGACATTCCCGCCATCCCGGGAATTAACCTTGTAAACCTACGCTGCACTCCCTCAATAGCAAGAATGTCCTTCCTCAAATTATGGGACCAAAACTGCACACAATACTCCAGGTGTGGTCTCACTAGGGCCCTATACAACTGCAGAAGGAACTCTTTGCTCCTATCCTCAGCTCCTCTTGTTATGAAGACCAACATGCCATTCGCTTAGTTCACTGCCTGCTGTACCTGCATGCTTACTTTCATTGACTGATGAACAAGGACCCCTAGATCCCGTTGTACTTCCCCTTTTCTCAACTTAATGCAATTTAGATAATCTGCCTTCCTGTTTTTGCTACCAATGTGGATAACCTCACATTTATCCATATTAAACTGCATCCGCCATGCATCTGCCCACTCACCCAACCTGTCCAAGTCACTCTGCAATCTCATAGCATCCTCCGCAGTTCACTCTGCAACCCAGCTTTGTGTCATCTGCAAATTTGCTAATGTTACTTTGAATCCTTTCATCTAAATCATTGATGTACATTGTAAATAGCTGCGGTCCCAGCACCGAGCCCAGTGATATCCCACTAGTCACGATCTGCCATTCTGAAAGGGACCCGTTAATCCCTACTCTTTGTTTTCTGTCTGCCATCCAATTCCTTGTCAGCACTCTGCCCACAATACCATGTGCCCTAATTTTGCCCACTAATCTCCTATGTGGGACCTTATCAAATGCTTTCTGAAAGTCCAGGTACACTACATCCACTGGCTCTCCCGTCTCCATTTTCCTAGTTACAGCCTCAAAAAATTCCAGATTAGTCAAGCATGATTTCCCTTCGTAAATCCATGCTAACTTAGAGGAATCCTGTAACTGCTATCCAAATGTGCCACTATTTCATATTTTATAACTGCAGCATCTTCCCCACCACCCATGCCAGGCTAACTGGTCTATAATTTCCTGTTTTCTCTCTCCTGCCTTTCTTAAAAAGTGGGATAACATTAGCTACCATCCAATCCACAGGAACTGATCCTGAATCTATAGAACATTGGAAAATTATCACCAATGCATCCACAATTTCTAGAGCCACTTCCTTAAATACTCTCAGGCCCTGGGAATTTATCAGCCTTCAGTCCCATCAGTCTACCCAACAACATGAAGAAGGGTTTTGGCCCGAAACGTCGCCTATTTCCTTCGCTCCATAGATGCTGCTGCACCCGCTGAGTTTCTCCAGCATTTTTGTGTACCTAACAACATTTCCTGCCTAATGTGGATTTCCTTCAGTTCCTCCGTCGCCCAGATCCTCTAGCCACTAGTCCATCAGAAAGATTGTTTGTGTCCTCCTTAGTGAAGACAGATCCAAAGTACCTGTTCATCTCATCTGCCATTTCCTTGTTCCCCATAATAAATTCACCTTTTTCAGTCTTCAAGGGTCCAACTTTGGTCTTGACTAATTTTTTCCTCTTCACATACCTAAAGAAGCCTTTACTATCCTCCTTTATATTCTTTCCTAGCTTACCTTCGCACCTCATCTTTTCTCCCCTTATTGCCATTTTAGTTATCTTCTGCTGCTCTTTAAACATCACCCAATCCTCTTGCTTCCCGCTCATCTTTGCTACATAGTACTTCTCTTTGATTTTGATACTGTTCCTGATGTCCCTTGTCAACCACGGTCACCCCTTACTCCCCTTGGAATCTTTCTTCCTCTTTGGAATATATTTAAATTTAAAGTTATATTTAAATTAAAGATCTATGAGGATGGGTGCAGTTTATAGATTTTTTAAAGTATTTGCAGTTCTTACAACAAAATCTTTTTGAAATGCAAACAGTGGAAGTTCTTCACCAAAACCTGAATTGATTGGTTGATGGAAATTAATACAAAGAAATGTGAGGTGTTGCAATTTGTGAAGTTTAACAAGGGCATGATCTACACAGTGAATGGTAGGGCTCTGGGAAGTGTTTTAGAGCAGAGGGATCTGGGAGTGCGGGTACATCGTTCCTTGAAAGTGGCATCACCGGAGTGGTCAAAAAGGCTTTCCTTCCCCCAAACAGAGAATCATACCTTTGCAGTCACTGTGGGTGTCAATCTGCCTCGCACCCAGTGTCCGAGGAAGGATGTCCTTGGGTTGGAGGGGGTCCAGAAGAGATACAGCATGGAAACAGGCCCTTTGTCTGACTGTGTCCATGCAAATTATTAATCACCCATTCACCGTAGTTCTATGTTATTCCTACATCCACGCCCCACATATTAGGGTCAATTTTATAGCAGCCAATTAACCTACAAACCTGCACGCCTTTGGGATGTGGGAAAAAAACAGATCACCTGGAGGAAACCCACGTGATCAAAGAAAGAACGTGCAAACCCCACAGGATTGATCCTGGGTCTCTGGTACTGAGGCAGCAGCACTATCAGCTGCTTCATTTGGCCACCCTTAGTTGCACCAGTTACTTTGACTTTTCCTGGAATCTAATGATTCCACATTATGCAATTCGGTGCGAGTAAATTGGAAACACATACTTTCCCATGTACTATCGTCAGATTTAATGCATTTCTCTACCTACATCCTTTAATGTGCTTTGTACATCTGGTCTAAAGTTGGTCTAATGTCTGCTATATGCAATCGGGACCCAAAGCAATAACAGAGGAAAGCTGAGCTATATTAGTTAGGACAGTCCCAAAATACATTGCAATATCGTCACAATTTCTGTTTCTTACCATACATTTGTAATGTGCCGCAACTTTTTTAGCATTTGAGGTGTGGAGTTTTCCTCTGGTCTCATTTTCTTCATCTCCAGCATGGCAGAATCCACACTTTGGTCCTGTAATAGTGGGACTGCTGCAGTGAGGAGATCGCTCCTGCTACCAAGGGAAATAAAATGAAAACAATTATCGTTAAAGTATAAAAGTATTGCCTTAACTCCAAAACGAACACAATTAATATGTGCGCACAAAGCACAGGGATTTATTTCTAGTAGAGAATTCAAATGTAAAAATGTATACTGAAGTTATACAGTGCCCTTCTCAGATCACACTTTGGGTACAGAGCATAGTTGCAAGTTTCATATTAAGATCTCAGCTCAAGAATAATTGAACACGTGTAACATTTTTCTATGGAAAGTTGAGAGATAACGCGAGAAATAAAAAAAGTCAAGTCAACAAAAGTCTGAATGGTATAGAATAATTAAGGATCTTGGAAATGTACCATTTATTGTGCTGAAGAGTCTTCTTGTCTAATCCACTTTCCAGTTCTTGGCTGTTGTTGATGTAGGTTACAGAACATTGCTTATCCACAAGCTAACCAAATTCATTACACTAAAGCTATAATTCTGAGGCTATGACCTCTGGCCCAAGACTCTCCCACTCATGGAAACATCCTCTCCACATCCACACTTGCCAGGACTTGAGAACTTTAAACAATTTCTACTTACTGGGCTCAAGAAATCTCTCGTTGTTAAAGTCTTAAACAACTTAGCCGTTACACCAGGGTCTCCATGTTGATGACACACTCCAAGCCACCCTCTAAAGATAATGATACTTTCCTGGATTCTCATGTAGATAATTACACTTTGAGAAAACCTCTCGTAACCACATCTGCACAAGCTGCAGAAGAATGCATTGTGAAACCAAGCTCCGCCTGATCCCAAGCTTCACACCGCAGGAGATCAGATGCGTAGGAAGGAACTGCAGACACTGGTTTAAACCCTTAACTGTAACTTGTTTGATTATAATCACATTTTAAGATGGACAAGGAGGGCTCGGAGTGCATAAATACCGAGGAGTGACTGGGACCATTTTCCTTAAAGCATAGTAGGATGAGAATGGATGCGTCAATGGTATTTAAAATAATCGGTTCTCCACAGGGTTGGGGAAAGTGAAACAAAAGAGTCAAGAACAACAAGATATTGAAGGTGGTTGGCAAAGGAACTAAAAGGCAGTACAGATGCTCCTCAACTTATGATGGGGTTATGTTCCGATAAACCCATCGTAAATCGAAAATATCGTAAGTCAAAAATGCATTTAATACACCTAGCATTCCATCACCAGTGTTCAAGGTTGGACCGCCAGCCCCATCTCTCTCCTCTTCCGTCCTCTGCCTCTGGGAGTGTTTTAATTTCCCCGTTTTGGCATCTCTCATCCGCCCACCCTACCCCCACCGCCCCTGTTCGGTCAAAGCGCTCACCAATTCCCTGAGCACTGACGCCCCTTAAATCTACCGAGTGCCAGCCCCCGCAGCAGTGAACACATGGCGAATTGTCACAGCAGGCAGCAGCTCTGAGATTTTAGCAACCTCATCAGATCTGTTGCCGTTCGATGTTCATCTTGTCTCCTGCAAGATTCCTCACAAGTCCCTAACTCGTCACTTCCCCCAAGGAAAGGCCAACAAGATTCTCTTATCTCCCTGCAAGATCTCGACCCACGCCAGCCTCTTCTTCAGTCCTGAAGCTCGCCTCTTCTGTATCCACTGCACGCTTTCTCTCTCTCTCCAACCTCAGCTCAGATACCTCGCATACAAAACAGCTGACTCAATCGAACTTACATCAAGATAAATAGGAGAGAAAGTGCAGATACTAGCATTAATAATAATAATAATACATTTTATTTATGGGCACCTTTCAAGAGTCTCAAGGATACCTTACAAAAATTTAGCAAGTAGAGGAAAAACATGTAAGCGGAATGAAATAAATAGTAGAAACATGACTAGTACACAAATTAAAGACAGAATTCAATTCAAAACACAATACGAGGCAATTCAAGCACAGATGAAAAGGGAGGGGATGTGGGGCTAAGGATAGGCAGAGGTGAAGAGATGGGTCTTGAGGCGGGACTGGAAGATGGTGAGGGACACGGAATTGCGGATCAGTTGGGGGAGGGAGTTCCAGAGCCTGGGAGCTGCCCTGGAGAAGGCTCTGTCCCCAAAACTGCGGAGGTTGGACTTGTGGATGGAGAGGAGACCGGCTGATGTGGATCTGAGGGACCGTGAGGGTTGGTAGGGGGAGAGGAGGTCAGTGAGATATGGGGGGGGGGGGGGGGGGGCAGATGGTGGAGGGCTTTGTAGGTGAGGACCAGGATTTTGTAGGTGATCCGGTGGGAGATGGGAAGCCAGTGAAGTTGTTTGAGGACTGGAGTGATGTGATGCCAGGATTTGGTGTGGGTGATGAGTCGGGCGGCTGCGTTCTGGACCAGTTGGAGTCGGTTGATGTAGGTGGAGCTGATGCCAAGGAGAAGTGAGTTGCAGTAGTCCAGTCGGGAGGAGATGAAGGCATGGATGAGTCTTTCAGCAGCGGGAGGTGTGAGAGAGGGTCTGATTTTGGCGATGTTGCGGAGGTGAAAGAAGGAGGTTTTAATGACATGGCGGATGTGAGGCTCAAGGGAGAGGGTGGAATCAAAGATCACGCCAAGGTTGCGGGCCTGGGGAGATGGGGAGACAGTGGTGCCGTCGATGGTGAGAGTGGGGTTATTGATTTTGCTGAGTGTGGATTTGGAGCCTATGAGGAGGAATTCTGTTTTATCGCTGTTGAGTTTGAGGAAGTTATGTTGCATCCAGGTTTTTATAGCTGACAAACAGGAGTTGATATGGGAGAGGGGGGGGGTTGTGGGGGGATTTGGTGCCGAGGTAGATCTGGGTGTCATCGGCGTAACAGTGGAAGTCCAGGTTGAAGTGGCGGAGTATCTGACCAAGGGGGAGGATGTAGATGATGAAGAGGAGGGGGCCGAGTACGGAGCCTTGGGGAACGCCTTGAGTGACTGTGGCTGTAGCAGAGGTGTGGTTATGGAGAGAGATGAAGTGGGATCTGTTGGAAAGGTAGGAACAGAGCCAGCTGAGTGCAGAACCTTCAATGCCAAGGTCCCCAAGTCTGGTAAGCAGGATGTTATGGTTCACTGTATCGAAGGCTGCACTCAGGTCGAGGAGGATGAGGATGTTGAGGGAACCAGTGTCAGCAGAGGTGAGGAAGTCGTTGAGGACTTTGAGAGCAGTTTCTGTGCTATGGAGGGGGCGAAAGCCAGATTGGAGGGGTTCAAATAGGTTATCAGATTCAGATTCAGATTCAATTTTAATTGTCATTGTCAGTGTACAATACAGAGACAACGAAATGCATTATACGCAAGGAGGTGGGAATGAAGTTGTGACGCAACGATACGCTCCAGGGTTTTTGAAAGAAAGGGGAGGTTTGAGATTGAGCGGTAGTTAATGAGAGAGATACTAACAAGCCAGCTCAGGCGAGCGAGTGCGTCTGCTGAACAGAGCAGGCGTAAATCTAAGTAGACCACAGGAAAGCAATTTTAATTGAACAGTAAAGCATTACAGCTTAAATTCTCAACGCAGCCATGAGGCCAGACTAGTGAAATACGGTTTCTAATGAATGTGTATCGCTTTTGCACCATCTTAAAGTCAAAATATCGTAAATCGAAGCATCGTAAGTCGAGGAGCATCTGTATGTGGGTTTCTTTCAATGTTATGATTGGTTACAATGCATAGTTTGTCAAGCTAGTGAAATCACATTCAGTCAAAGGGAATTGGATCAGAACTTAAGAAAATTACAGAAATAAGTGCGTGGTAAAAGGCAGAGTAATTTTACAAGCTGCATTGCACTTGGTGCCTGCTAGAAAATTATCAAAAGGCTGAATGTGCTCAAGTGCTCATTGAATGTTATAAAGGTAAATTGTGTCAGAGTGAAATAAAGAGCAAAATGCATCAAACTCCCTTCCTTCAAATATTGTTCCAGGATTCATTTACTCACATAGGAACTGCAACTCGTTTCATCTTTTCCTTGGGAGGAAGTAGACATGTCATCATCAGACTCGTCTTTTGAGTTAGGAAGTCTTCGTTTTCCTCTGGGTCCTCCCCGAACACCTCTACGATGACTTGTCGGACACATTGTCAGGTTTCCTGGGAGACCATCTCCATGGAATACATCAAAAATCAATTACTTCACAATTACACAATACCTGATTTAACTTCAAATCTTTCAGGTGCATAATTAATGTGCTACTTTCTCCTTGTATCTTCCCAAGAGATGTCACTCAGAGGATAGCCGACAATTAGTTCTGCTCAGTTTATAGATGAGTGAACAAACAGTACCCTCCATAATGTTTGGGACAAAGACCCGTCGTTTATTTATTTGCCTCTGTACTCCACAATTTGAGATTGGTAATAGAAAAAAAAAATCACATGTGGTTAAAGTGCATTGTCAGATTTTAATAAAGGCAATTTTTATACATTTTGGTTTCACCATGTAGAAATTACAGCAGTGCTTATACATAGTCCCCCCATTTTGGGGCCATAATGTTTGGGACACAGCAATGTCATGTAAATGAAAGTAGTCATGTTTAGTATTTTGTTGCATATCCTTTGCATGCAATGACAGCTTGAAGTCTGCGATTCACAGACATCACCAGTTGCTGGGTGTCTTCTCCGGTGATGCTCTGCCAGGCCTGTATTGCAGCCATCTTTAGCTTATGTTTGTTTTGGGGGCTAGTCCCCTTCAGTTTTCTCTTCAGCATATAAAAGGCAAGCTCAATTGAGTTCAGATCGGGTGATTGACTTGGCCACTCAAGAATTTACCATTTTTTAGCTTTGACAAACTGTTGCTTTAGCAGTAGGTTTGGGATAATTGTCGTACTGTAGAATGAACCACCGGCCAATGAGTTTTGAGGCATTTGTTCGAACTTGAGCAGATAGGATGTGTCTATACACTTCAGAATTTATTCTGCTACTAACATCAGTAGTTGTATCATCAGTGAAGATAAGTGAGCCAGTTCCTTCAGCAGCCATACATGCCCAGGCCATAACACCCCTACCACCGTGTTTCACTGATGAGGCGGTATGCTTTGGATCTTGGGCATTTCCTTCTCTCCTCCATACTTTGCTCTTGCCATCACTCTGATATAAGTTCATCTTTGTCTCATCTGCCCATAAGACCTTTTTCCAGAACTGTGTTTGCTCTTTTAAGTACTTCTTGGCAAACTGTAACCTGGCCATCCTATTTTTGCAGCTAACCAGTGGTTTGCATCTTGCAGTGTAGCCTCTGTATTTCTGTTCATGAATTCTTCTGCGGACAGTGGTCATTGACAAAGCCACACCCGACTCCTAAAGAGTGTTTCTGATCAGTCGGACAGGTGTTTGGTGTTTTTCTTTATTATAGAGCGAATTCTTCTGTCATCAGCTGTGGAGGTCTTCCTTGGCCTGCCAGTCCCTTTGCAATTAGTAAGCTCACCAGTGCTCTCTTTCTTCTTAATGTTCCAAACAGTTGATTTGGTAAGCCTGTTTGGCTGATGTCTTTCGCTGACAGTTTTATTCTTGTTTCTCAGTCACTTAATGGCCGATTTGACTTTCATTGGCACAACTTTGGTCCGCATGCTGATAAACAACAATAAAAGTTTCCAAAGGTGATGGAAAGACTGGAGGAAAGACGAGGAGCTGAGATACCTGCATTGTACCTTAATAATAATAATAATCTTTATTGTCATTGTACAAGACAACAAAATTTTGTTGGGGCAGTCCTCCAGCTGCACAGGAATATGAGTATAAAAATACGTTTAAAAAAGAACTATTAAAAAATTAGACTATAAACATATAGGAGTATGGGCGGGTGTGTGAGAGAGAGGGGGGGAATCAGTGTGGGAGGGGGATAGAGTTCAGTAGTGTCACAGCTCTATGGTAGAAGCTGTTTTTTAGTCTTGTCGTGCGGGCGCTCAGTGTCCTGTATCGTCTTCCTGAGGGCAGGGGGGTGAAGAGGCAGTGTCCAGGGTGTGTGCTGTCTCTAATGATGCCCTTGACCCTCCGGATGCAGCGGGTCCGGTAGATGTCCTCCAGTCTGGGGAGCTGGGTGCCACTGATCCTCTCAGCAGTCTTAATGACGCGTTATAATTGCCTCTTATACCTGCGCAATTACAAACACCTGTGAAGCCATGTGCCCCCAACATTATGGTGCCCTGAAATAGGGGGACTATGTATAAACACCGCTGTAATTTCTACATGATGAAACCAAAATGTATAACAATACCCTTTAATAAAATCTGACAATGTGCACTTTAAGCACATGTGAATTTTTCTATTACAAATCTCAAATTGTGGAGCACAGAAGCAAATAAATAAATGATGGGTCTTTGTCCCAAACATCATTGAGAGCACTGTATTAATGGGGCTGAGAATTTTGTTATTCATCAAATCAAGATTGAGAATTATGGATAAATGATCGGTTGAAATACCTTCCCTATGTTGACTCCACCAGAGCACTAACCAAATATAGTAACTAAACTTTAAATGGCCAACACTACCCTCTGTGGCCAGGCATTGGTGCTGTTTGAAATTTGAATTTCTTGTTTCCATTTTAGTGCAAAAAGCAGAAACTGAAATCCAAAAAGAAGCAAATAACACAAAGTGAGATTGTGCCAGGGATGGCCCCCATGGAGCTAGAGAACAACCATTTCCCAATATGTTGCCACATCCAAATGAGAAATTGAATGGTTTATTATTGTCTCGTGTCCCACATATAATGAAATATTTGGTGTTGCCAACAATCCAGGCAGATAATACCACATAAGCACAACAGGTAGGGTAAGAGAGAGAATAAATAGAGTGAAGATTTTATAGAAACAAAAAATAGGTGCAGGAGGAGCCCATTCGGCCCTTCGAGCCAGCACAGCCATTCATTGTGATCATGGCTGATCGTCCCCAGTCAATAACCCGTGCCTGTTTTCTCCCCATATCTCTTGACTCCACTAGCCCCTAGAGCTCTATCTAACTCTCTCTTAAATCCATCCAGTGATTTAGCCTCCACTGCCCTCCGTGGCAGGGAATTCCATAAATTCACAACTCTCTGGGTGAAAAAGTTTTTTCTCACCTGTCTTAAATGGCCTCCCCTTTATTCTAGGACTGTGGCCCCGGGTTCTGGACTCGCCCAACATTGGGAACATTTTCCCTGCACCTAGCTTGTCCAGTCCTTTTATAATTTTATATGTTTCTTTAAGATCACCCCTCATCCTTCTAAACTCCAGTGAATACAAGCCTAGTCCTTTCAAGACTCATATGACAGTCCTGCCATCCCAGGGATCAATCTCGTGAACCTACGCTGCACTGCCTCAATCACAAGGATGCCTTCCTCAAATTAGGAGACCAAAATTGTACGCAATGCTCCAGATGTGGTCTTACCAGAGCCCTATACGACTGCAGAAGAACCTCTTTACTCCTATACTGAAATCCTCTTGTTATGAAGGCCAACATTCCATTAGCTTTCTTCACTGCCTGCTGTACTGCACGCCAACTTTCAGTAACCGGTGTACAAGGACACCCAGGTCTCGCTGTACCTCCCCCTTACCTAACCTAACCCCATTAAGATAATAATCTGCCCCCTTGTTTTCGCCACCAAAATGGATAACCTCACATTTATCTATATTATACAGCATCTGCCACGTATCTGCCCACACACTCAATCTGTCCAGGTCACACTGCAACCTCCTAACATCCTCTTCACAGTTCACGCTGCCACCCAGCTTTGTGTCATCTGCAAACTTGCTAGTGTTGCTCCTAATTCCCTCTTCCAAATCATTAATATATATGGTAAACAGTTGCAGCCCCAACACCGACCCTTGCGCCACTCCACTCGCCACTGCCTGCCATTCCGAAAAGGACCCGTTCACTCCTACTCTTTGCTTCCTATGTGCCAACCAATTTTCTATCCATGTCAACACCCTACCTCCAATACCATGTGCTCTAATTTTAGTCACCTGTCTCCCATGCGGGACCTTATCAAAGGCTTTCTGAAAGTCTAGATACACTACATCCACTGTCTCCCCTTCGTCCATTTTACTTGTCACATCCTCAAAAAATTCCAGAAGATTAGTCAAGCATGATGTTCCTTTCATAAATCCATGCTGACTTGGACTAATCCTTTTACTGCTATCCAAATGCCCCATTATTACCCCTTTAATAATTGACTCCAGCATCTTTCCCACCACCGAAGTCAGGCTAACTGGTCTGTAATTCCCCGTTTTCTCTCTCGCTCCTTTCTTGAAAAGTGGGATAGCAATAGCTATCCTCCAATCCACAGGAACTGATCCTGAATCTATTGAACATTGGAAAATGATCACCAATGCGTCCACTATTTCTAGAGCCACCTCCCTGAGGACCCTGGGATGCTGTCCATCACGCCCCGGGGATTTATCATCCTTCAGTCCCATTAGCCTACCGAATACTATTTCTCATCTAATGAAAAGTACTTCTGGGAGATTGTTTGTGTCTTCCTCAGTGAAGACAGATCCGAAGAACCTGTTCAACTCTTCTGCCATTTCCTTGTTCCCCATAATAATTTTACCCGTGTCTGCCTTCAAGGGAACCACATTTGACTTTGCTACTCTTTTTCCCTTTAACATATCTAAAGAAGCTTTTACTGTCCTTCTTTATATTCCTGGCCAGCTTCCCTTCGTACTTCATCTTTTCAGCCCGTATTGCCAGTTTTGTTTCTTTCTGTTGTCCTATGAAAGTTTCCCAATCCTCTGGCTTCTGGCTACTCTTTGCTGTGTTATACATCTTTTCTTTTAGTTTTATTCTATCCCTAACTCCTCTTGTCAGTCATGGTTGACCCCTACTCCCCTTAGAATCTTTTTTCCTTTTTGGAATGAAATGATCCTGTGTCTTCTGGATTATGCCCCGAAATTCCTGCCATTTGCTGTTCCACTGTCATTCCTGCTAGTATCCCTTTCCAGTCTATCTTGGCCAGCTCCTCTCTCATGCCTTCATAATCGCCTTTGTTCAACTGCACCACTGCCGCTTCCGATTTAATCTTCTCTGTCTCAAATTGCAGATTAAAATTAATCATAATAAGATCAATACCTCCAAGCGGTTCCTTTACCTCGAGTTCTCTTATCAAATTTGGTTCATTGGACAACACTAAATCCAGATGTTCCTTTTTTCTGGTCGGCTCCATCACAAGCTGCTCTAAGAATCCATCTCGGAGGCACTCTACAAACTCTCTTTCTTGGGTTCCTGAACCAACCTGATTTTCCCAGTCTACCTGCATATTGAAATCTCCCATCACCACAGTGGCATCACCTTTGTTACATGCCAGTTTCAACTCCTGCTGCAACTTACACCCTACATCCGGGCTACTATTTGGGGGGTTGTAGACAACACCAATTAGTGGCTTCTTACCTTTGCAATTCCTCAACTCAATCCACAATGACTCTACCT
The DNA here is from genome assembly GCF_028641065.1 of Leucoraja erinaceus. Classification (NCBI taxonomy): domain Eukaryota; kingdom Metazoa; phylum Chordata; class Chondrichthyes; order Rajiformes; family Rajidae; genus Leucoraja; species Leucoraja erinaceus. The sequence continues at coordinate 47,436,505 of NC_073388.1, read as the reverse complement.
CGTCTTCACTCGCAAGGAACTGAATTCCATTCTTCACCTGAATTCCATTCTTCCATGCTACCCCCCCTCCTCTGCCCACCTGCCTGTCCTTTCTATTGGATGTATAATGCTGAATATTAAGTTCCCAGACCCAATCCTCCTGCATATGCATATCGGTAATCCCCACAATGACATATCTACCAACCTCTATCTGAGCCTCAAGCTCATCTACTTTACTTCTTATACTTCGCGCATTTTGTGTTAAAGCTGCAGGGAAATTGCAGATAACAAAAGTGCACGGGACATGAGCAAGATTGGAAGATGGTTTGCATAATGGACTGTACAACGTCCATGACTCTGGAATTTATTGTGCAGTTCTGCACAGCAGTTGCCCATTGCAACCCAACAGAATAAGGTGCATCTGGTAAATGCCACTGGGGACACGCTGAAATTCCATAGTATCAATTGGGTCAATTTTAGCCACAATTGGTCTTTCTTATCAATGTAATGTTACACAGAAATCAAGGTAGAAAGGAAATCTGGATTCAATTTAACAGATAACAATGAATTGTAACATTTCCATTGCAGCACTTACCGTCACTGGAATCCTCTGCACCTTCTTTATGTTTTTGGCAGAGAATCCTGTTGATAAATGTATTGAAGTATAGGTCAATTGCATCTCATGAAAGAGTTAAATAAACATAAAGATAACAGGTCACCCAAAAGTGTAAGAGCAATGCATTCATTATACATACAAATATATTCCCCGAGATGGATCTTCCTTTATTTGAGCTTGATCAAGTTTTGCACAATAGTAGTGGTAAGTTCTACGACAAGTTTTTACATCACATCCAATTGTTGCCCCTGGACGGTGACAGCACGAGCAGCTCTGCAATAAGAAGGACAGGACAATGTAGGCATGCAACCATCGCGAGTGTCTCATTGCAACAAATAAAGATAGATACCAATAGTGATAGTCTTAGCAGTAACAAGATTGGAAAAGGGAACTCAGTCTTAGTCAATGGACGTGAAGACTATTGTACCTAGCTGCAGGAAGGGTAATGGAATTTTTCTTCAGCGGTAGTAAAATTTAGAACCTCTCAGCAAAACCTGGCAAGTCTTAAGATTCTTGAGGTTTAGGGATGAAGTTTGGCGAGGTGAGATCACTACTAACGTTGTCTTGTTCTTTTTGCATGTCAGAAATTTGCCTACATATTTCTATTTTATCTGTCTTGTTGGGAGTGTGGATAATAATGGTAGATTGTCACATGTGAGAGAAAAAATTATAGAAATAAAGGGGGGGGGACAAACATTTCCGCAAGAACGTTTGTCTCAGCCATACTTGAATGCGACCTTTCCAGCTTTATTTTTTTACCTTTTCTGTTTTTCTACAACAGAAAAGGCTAAAAAAAAGTGAGAGTTTGCAATCAAGCAGGGTGGGGACAAATATCCTTGCAGTAAGGTTAACGAGTGTCATGGGAAGAGTTTAAACTCGTTTGGCAGGAGAAGGGAGAGGATAAGGAATCTCACATCAGTTTCAGAAAAGAGAGAGACAATTTGATATCCAAGTTTGGGGGGGGGGGGGGGGGGGGGGGGTGTGGGGGTGCGGGGAGGTGAGTGTGTGGCGGGGGGGGGGGTATGAATAAGCCTGGAAGACAGAGAAAATAGAGTGTGAAAGGAAAAAATGTCTTTGCAGTACTCAATCCAAATAGTTCACCGATAATGAACTAAGCATAAACAGACATATGGGGCTATAAACTGCTCATTATTGAAACATGCCATTAGGATGGGCAGGATCGGCAGGATCGGCTTCAACATTCAGATAAGGACGAGACAGGAAGCATTACATTAGAACATATAACTCAGAACAATACAGCATAAGAATGGGCCCTTTGGCCTATTAATCTGTGCCGGACCTGATGTCAAATTGAACTAACCCCTGCTGCCTGCATATGATTCATATCTCTCTATTCCCTGCATTTCCATATGCCGATGCAGAAGCCTCGTAAACATCACCACTCTCACTGCCCTCACCAGCACTGAGTGCATTCCAGACCCCCACCACTGCCTGCAAGAAATCTATTGCACACTTCTCCTTAAAACATTCCGTCTCTCACCTTAAAGCCCTCTATATTTGACAGTTCTACTCTGGGAATAAGGGTCTGACGACCCTTTCAATGCCTCTCAAACAAAACATTGCAGCCACTCTTCCTCTTGCACACATAGTTCACAATAATCAAAACCAAGTTTCTGGAAAGTTTGCATTCATAGAATTTACAACACATACCAGTTTATTTCCCCTTTTTATTTCCTTCTTAATATCCTCAAGCAAGAAGCCTCCAAGAGTTTCATTCTCAGAATGTGAGGTCACTAGAGCAGATGAAAATAACTAGAAATAGCAAGAAAACACAATATCAGCTTTGTGTAGAACAATCTTCACACAATGGGCCAACTTTCGACAGAACAGTTACAGTGCCCTCCATAATGTTTGGGACAAAGACCCATCATTTATTTATTTGCCTCTGTACTACACAATTTGAGATTTATAATTGAAAAATCACATGTGGTTAAATTGCACATTGTCAAATTTTATCAAAGGGGATTTTTTATACATTTTGGTTTCACCATGTTGAAATCACAGCTGTGCTTACCAAAATCAACTGTTTTGAACATCATCAAGAAGAAAGAGAGCACTGGTGAGCTTACTAATCTCAAAGGGACTGGCAGGCCAAGGAAGACCTCCACAGCTGATGACAGAATAATTCTCTCTATAATAAAGAAAAACACCAAACACCTGTCTGACAGATCAGAAACACTCTTCAGGAGTCAAGTGAGGATTTGTCAATGACCACAATTTGCAGAAGACTTCATGAATAGAAATACAGAGGCTACACTACAAGATGCAAACCACTGGTTAGCTGCAAAAATAGGATGGTCGGGTTAGTTTGCCAAGAAGTAGTTAAAAGAGCAACCAGTTCTGGAAAAAGGTCTTGTGAACAGATGAGATAAAGATTAACTTATATCAGAGTGATGGCAAGAGCAAAGTATGGAGGAGAGAAGTAACTGCCCAAGATCCAAAGCATACCACCTCATCTTGTTTCTAGAGTTAGATAGAGCTCTAGGGGCTAGTGGAGTCAAGGGATATGGGGAGAAGGCAGGCACGGGTTATTGATAGGGGACGATCAGCCCTGATCACAATGAATGGCGGTGCTGGCTCGAAGGGCCGAATGGCCTCCTCCTGCACCTATTTTCTATGTTTCTATGTCTATGTTTCTATTTGCGAAACACGGTGGTTGGGGTGTTATAGCCTGGGCATGTATGGCTGCTGAAGGAACTCACCATTGAGATACAACTACTGATGAGTAGTAGAATAATGAATGAAGTGTCCAGAATCGCAGACTCAAGTTCAAACATGGCTGTATGCAAAGGCAGATGCAACACCAGAAAGACACTGAGTAACATGATGTCCATGAATCGCAGACTTTCAGCAGTCGCTGTATGCAAAGGATATGCAACAAAATACTAAACATCACTATTTTATTGCTTGAAATGGTGGGGGGGGGGGGGGGGACGACGACGACGACTATGTATAAATACTGCTGTTATTTGTACATGTGGCAATTTGAACAGTGAGGAGGATGTTATGAGGATGCAGGGTGACTTGGACGGGTTGGGTGAGTGGGCAGATGCATGACAGATGCAGTCTAATGTGGATAAATGTGAGGTTATCCACTTTGGTGGCAAGAACAGGAAGGCAGATTATTATCCGACTGGTGTCAAGTTAGGAAAAGGGGAAGTACAATGAGATCAGGGTGTCCTTGTTCATCAGTCACTGAAAGTAAGCATGCAGGTACAGCAGGCAGTGAAGAAAGCTAATGGCATGCTGGCCTTCATAACACGAGGAGTTGGGTATAGGAGCAAAGAGGTCCTTCTGCAGTTGTACAGGGCCCTAGTGAGACCACACCTGGAGTATTGTGCGCAGTTTTGGTCTCCAAATTTGAGGATGGACATTCTTGCTATTGAGGGCATGCAGCGTAGGTTCACAAGGTTAATTCCCAGGATGGCGGGACTGTTATATGTTGAAAGAATGGAGCAACTGGGCTTGTATACACTGGAATTTAGAAGGATGAGAGGGAATCTTATTGAAACTTATAAGATTATTAAGGGATTGGACACACTAGAGGCATTGAAACATGTTCCCGATTTTAGGTGAGTCCAGAACCAGGGGCCACAGTTTAAGAATAAGGGATAGGCCATTTAGAACAGAGATGAGGAAAAACCTTTTCACCCAGAGAGTTGTGAATCTGTGGAATTCTCTGCCTCAGAAGGCAGTGGAGGCCGATTTTCTGGATGCTTTTAAGAGAGTTAGATAGAGCTCTTAATACGAGGGATATGGGGAGAAGGCAGGAACGTGGTACTGATTGTGGATGATCAGCCTTGATCACATTGCATGGCGGTGCTGGCTCGAAGGACCGAATGATCCTGCACCTACTGTCTATGTATATGAAACCAAAATGTATAAAAATGGCTTTTTATTAAAATCTGACAATGTACTTTAACCATATGTGATTTTTTTTCTATTACAAATCTCAAATTGTGGAGTACAGAGGCAAATAAATAAATGACGGGTCTTTGTCCCAAACATTATGGAGGGCACTGTAAATTACAACATTGAAATTCTTAGTTTAACACATGGCAAGTACTTGGCATGGAGGTCATGGTCTCTTATGAAATCATGACAAATGAGATCAGGGGATAAGCAGATTTTCCAGGGAATGGTCTGCCCCCGAACAATGGTGCTCCTTCAGAACTTAAAGGTTTAGGTTCATTATTGCCATGTAGATAGAGTGAGAGTAGGTAGGTAGAGATTTGTGTGCTATCCAATCATATCAGATAATACATACATGAATACAATCGAACAGAACTCAAATACATTAGTTGAGCAAAGAGAAAAATGCAGTGTGCAGAATATAGTTCTCAACATTATAGCAGAAATATCCCGAGAAAGACATCAATGTCCACAATGGAGTAGAGGTGAATCAGAGGTACCCGAGCTAATGGAAGGACCGTATATATGTCTCATGAAAAAGGGGAAGAAGCTGTTCCCAAGGCTGGTGGAGCGCACTTTCAAGCATCTATGTCTCCTGCCCAATTGGAGCATGGATGTTCGGTATGGGAAAGGTCTTTGGTTATGTTCGCTGACCTCTCGGGATGACATGAAGCATAGATGGAGTCAATGGTAGGGAGTCTGGTCTGCGATAGACTGAGTTACATCTACAACTCTCTGCTATTTTGTGCGGTTTTGGGCCGCGCTGTTCCCAGACCATGCTGATATGCAACCTAACAGCGTACTGGTGGATAAATCCCAGCGAACTGACCAGGGTGTTGGGGGCGCAAATAAAAAGGCGATGGGCCTAACAAAGATTTTTGTGTCTTTGTTCGCTATGGGTGAGATACTTGAAGACGGCTAATGCTTGGCCTTTAACAAGGACTACGAGGAAAAACTACAGGGAACTACAACCTTAGTGGGTATTTCATTATGGTGGAAAGGTTCCTGGACAGGACTGTGAGGGACAGGATCTATTTGCAGTTGAAAAGGCAAGGACTACTTGCGATCCAAGAATAGATACCTGAATGGATAGAGAATTGGGTTCATGGAAGGAGCAGAGGGTAATAGTGGAAAATGACTGGTGACTCTGGATTCGTCTCTATTGGTCTTACCCTGGTTAAACCTCCCAAAATACAAATGCTCATACGTAATTGAATTAAACTAAATTGGCCATTCCTCAACTCACTTGCCCAACTGATAACCATCTTCACTGTCTACAAAACTTGGGAGTGTAATTGAACAGTAATTGTAACCTAGGGATATAATATGTAGGTCTTTGAAAGATGTGACAAAAGTAGACTGAGTGAAGGCGTACAGTGGGTTTGCTTTCATTGGACAAGGCAATGAGCCAGGGAGCTAGGAATTCCTGTTACTGTTACACCATTTGCTAGTTAAGTTGTGTTTGGTGAACTGTGTGCAGTTCTGCTACACTTTTGGAAGGATATAATTAACCTAGAGGAGATGCAAAATAGATTCACAGGAATACAGCACCCGACCAGAACGGCCAGGAACATCGGGCCTCCGTAGAGGCAACAGCGGAGGCCTCAATAGGCCTGACTTTGGGAGAACTGGGGATGGGGACTGGACATTGTGCCTTCCCCCACAGTGGTGACCATTGTGGGGGGATGATTTTTGTGTGTGTAAGTGAATATGTTAGTTTGTGTCCAAGATGGCTGTCGGAAGGGAGAATGTACGCTGGCGCGGTTTAGCTGCCGCTGCTCTCTCTTCACATTGTGTTTTTGATTTTTTGTCTTTGGAGCGAATTCTGTCTTTAATTTGTGTATTGGTGATGTCCTTATTATTTATTTTACTCCGACTATATGGTTTTTTTACTCTTGTTAATTTCTGTAAGGTGTCCTTGAGACTTTGAAAGGCGCCCGCAAATAAAATGTATTATTATTATCATTATTACTGTCTTTAGATGCAGAGAGTTTGAATGGATTGGGTCTTGTTCTCAATGTAGCCTTGGAGGCTGAGAGGTGACTTTAGAAAAATTTTAAATTATGATGAAAATAGACTGGGTGGATAAACAGTCTTTTATCCGTAGAGTAGGGGAATCTCAAACTGGACAGTATAGGATTAGGACAAGAGGGGAAAGATTTAAAGGGGAACATGGTAACAGGTTTTTCCACAGTAAGTGGGTGGTATGTAGAAAAAAACTGAGAGAGGGGGGTTGTAGCGATCTGTACAATCACAGTGTAATTGGACAGGTACACGGATAGAAAAGATTAGAGGGATATGGGCCAAGCACAGGTAAATAGAATTAGCAGATTTAACCATCATGGTCGGTATTGATGGGTTGGGCCAAAAGGCCAGTTTCCTTGCTTTACAACTCTATGAAACTCGATGGTCCCAGGTACAGTCTTTCAAAGAGAGATTGGGTCCCAATACATTTAACATGGCAGTCATCATCAGGCTGCTACTAAAATCAATGGCCAACTACACTCCAGATGGATATTGATTATAGCATATCACTACTTCCAGTTTTATCAAACAATCAGCATTTGTTTTAAATTATATATATATATATATATAATTGCACATTAAGATACAATTAAAAGCAATTATGTGAATTGAGCTAAAATGGTTTACTTACCATTCTTCACAATCATTCCAAGGGAGCCCATTCTGCTTGCACCACATTAACATAGCAGGCACTGTTCCTACCCAAGAGATACCTTCATGGACTTCAGCACAAAAATGAAGATAAGACCGACAGATAAGTGTCGGCGTGGAAGCTCTTCTCCACATCAAACTGGCAACAGAAGGAAACTAGACCAAGCGAAAGCATGTGATCCACAGGCATGTGCTCTCTTTTAATGTTTGTGATGTATAATTGAATTGGATGAAAATATAGGTGGTTTGACACCACATGACAGAAAAATTATCAGTTGTGGATAATGAAGATTTTCAAAACATGAAGAAAAAAGACTAGTTGGAAAAATGGGCAGTAAAATGGCGTATAGAAATGGTAGGAACAGTGCTTACTATTGTCCTTTACCGTTTAAATTTCAGAGCAAAGTATACGATGAATGGCAGGAAACTCAAGAGCACGATACACAGGGGGTACTTGGCGTTAACAAGTCTATTGTTTGCCTAAAGTGGCAGCACCATTATATACGGTGGTAAAGACGACAGTTGCCTGTATGCACTGCCAGGGGAAGTGGTGGAAACGGGTATAATAGCACCATTTAAAAGGAATTTGGCCAGGCACATGAACAAATAGGGAATGGATGGATCTATACTAGATGGGATCAGTTCAAATTGGCGTCATGATGACATAGACAATGTGGGCCAAAGACCTGCTCCTGGGCTGCACTGTTGTCTCAGCAATTCAGATTAAATGCTCTCACACACTCAATGGGGCCAAGTCAATTTGACGTTTAACATGCCAAATCACCGCTTGAATCGGGAACGTGAGACCAAGACTTACTCTTGACAAATTCTTGAACATTCACAGGTGCAAGGCTTACACAACACCAGTAACTCAACAGCATAGAATAATCAGCACCTTACTCAATTTCTAAAAGGTCTGAATATGGAAAAGCACAAACAATATCCTAAATTATTGATTAGATTGAAGAGGTATTATTGCTTGTCTATACTTACCATACATCTGTGATGTGCTGCCATCTTCTGGCTTTGGGCAATTAATAACTGGCCACAATGTTCCTCTTTATTTAGTTTACAGAAAGCACATTTTGGCTGCCTTGAACCCCTTCTCTTTCCCTTTGCCTCGGCTGCCATCATTACAGCCCTCCAAGCGAAATTTCTTTTAAAAAAAAAGTCGTAAGTGAATAATTGGAATGAATTGGGAAGAGAATTTGACATATTTATAATATTTTTTAACTATTGGCACTTCAGGTGGTGCAGCTTTCTCAAGATCTATTTTCCATTTGACTGATGCTGCAGAACATTTGAGAACGTCACAATAGACCTTTCGGCCCAACTTGTCCATGCCGACCAACATGCCCCATCGGGGCTAGTCCCATTTGCCTGTGTTTGGCCATATCCCCCTCAACCCTTCCTTTTCACATATCTGTCCAAATGGCTTTTGGATGTTGTTATCGTTATTATTTGCCAACTATCTGCCAAAAAGTTGCCCCTCGGGTTCCTATCTATCCCCTCACCATAAATCTATCTATGCCCTCCCCTCACCTATAGATCTTGATCCCCCTTGCCTAGGAAAAATACTACATACATCCCTGCTTCCTGCACTTAAAAGGAATAAAGTCTAAGCCTGCCCAATGTGACCTATAACTCAGGCCCTCGAGTCCTGGCAACATCGTTGTAAATCTTCTCGGCACCCTTTCCAGCTTAATTGCATCTTTCCGATAGCAGGAACGTGATACTGGAAGTGCAGACTCACCAACATCTTGTACAATAACTTAATGTCCCAACTTCAATATTTAATCCTCTAATTGATGAAGGCCAGAGTGCCAAAAACCTTTTTCACCACCTAATCTACCTGCGACGCCACTTTCAGGTATGCACGGGATCCATGATGACCTAATCTTTGGATACAGAACTGGCTTATGCATAAAAGACAAGGATGGGATGGAACGGTGTTATTCCGCGGCCTGTGGTGCTCTGCAATCATCTGTGCTCGGCTTTCAGTTGTTTGTGATATATATAAACGACTTGTATGTAAATGTAGATAGATTTGTTACTAAGTTTGTGGTTGACATGGTGGAGCTGTAGAGCGCGAGGAAGGCTGGCCAATAAATGACAGATGGAGTTTAATCTGAGGAAATTGAGGTGGTGCACTTTGGGAGGTCAAATGCAAGAGGAAAGTACACAATTATTGGCAAAACCCTTAACAGCATTTACGTAGAGAGATCTTAAATCCAAATCCATAGCTCTCTGAAAGTGGCAACACAATTAGTGTAAAATAAGGCATATGGTAAGTTTGCCTTCATCAGTCAAGACTGGGTACAAGTAGGTTATTTGCAGGCAAAGGATGTCCGGAAATGGGCATACTTTCAGAGGTGTGACAGTGATAGCACAAGATATGCATGTCCCTGCATTTTGTGAAGGTAAGGCAGATGGAACTTTGGATGATGAGATAGAATTGAGCCTCTGCTCAGGAAAAAAAGGAAGCCTGGGTCAGATTTTGGCAGCTAGAATCAAAAGTATCCCTCGAGTATAGGGGGCTTGACGGGCATATTTAAGGAGGAAATCAGGACAAAAAAGGGGCTCAATGTGGTTCTGGCAGATGATCAAGAAGAATCCAAAGAGATTTCATTTATATTAAAGGAGTGCATCGGGCACCTCAGAAACTAACTTGATCATCTACGTGTGGAGCCGTAGAAGGACAAGGTCCTCAGAGAATATTTGTCCTGTTTTTGCCATAGTTTGCCATAAGGTTAATGAACTTGGGAAAGTTAATGATGATGTCTTGAGGACAGTCCATATTGTACACGAGGAGTTACTAGGTGTCCTAAAATGTATGATGGTAGATAAATTTCCTGGGCCTAGTTAAATACATCCAAGGACACTGTATGAAACTGGAGAAGAAATTGCAAGAGTCCTAGTTGAGAGATTTGAATCATCGTTAGGCAAAGGTGAAGTGGAAGACTGCAAGGTGGTAATATTATGTCTCTATTTAACGGCTGCAAAGAAAAACCCGGGAATTACAGATCAGAATGCAGAACATCTATGGTTGGAAAGTTACTCGAGAGGATTCAAAGGGATAAGATATACATGCATTGGGAAACTCACTGGCCAATTAAGGCTCGTCAGCATGATTTTAGGCACTGAATCAGTGAGGGAAGCTGAATACAGAGGTGTAGTCAACAACTTTGTTGAGTGTGGGCTGAATCACGTGCAACTCAACCCCGACAAGACTAAAGAGCTAGTGGTGTACTTCAGGAGAGTACCCTGTCCCCAGTCTCCATCAATGTGTGGATATGTAGTTGACCAAGAAGTGCAAGTACCTTGGAGTTTACCTGGACAGTAAACTTGACTGGTCCAGGAACGCTGAGGCCCTGTACAATATGGGACAGAGCCGGCTGTACTTTCTGAGAAGACTCTGCTCTTTCAACGTCTCCAGTGAGATGCTGCAAATGTTCTACCAATCGTTGGTAGCCAGTGCCATCTTCTTTGCTGCCATGTGCCGGGGCAGCAGGGCGAAGTCCACGGACGCCAATAGAATTAACAAACAAACGGAAAACTGGATCCGTCCTGGGGGCGGAGTTGGATTCATGGGAGGTGGTCTTGGAAGGGAGGATGCTTCTCAAACTGTGAAGCATCCTGGACAATACAGCTCACCCCCTCCATGACACACTGGTCAACCTGAGGAGTACCTTCAGCAACAGATTGGTTCCACCAAGATGCAGGACAGAATGCCACAGGAGATACTTCTTCCCTGTGGCTATCAAACTGTACAACTCCTCTCCTTCTGTCATGGTAGTCTGAGACCGAGTCCCCATCCCAATCTTTGCACATCCCCAATCCTTTCCACTCGTCACTTTAATTGTATGTTTTTTTGTGTTTTTATGACTGTAGGCAGATCAATTTTCCTCTGGGGATAAATAAAGTCCTATAGTATCGCAAATACTAGAATTTCTCCTTCCCGTTCACTGGATCTCCCAACTACCAAGTCCATTCCCTGTTTGTATAAACTGTGTTGGCTGTGTGTCTTCAAAAGTCTACATGTTTCTTCAAAAGTACCTTAACCCCATAGAATTGTCTGCATTAATTTCCCTACCGCCTCTGAAGGGTCTCAACCCGAAACGTCACCCATTCCTTCTCTCCAGAGAAGCTGCCTGTCCTGCTGAGTTGCTCCAGCATTTTGTGTCTATCTTTAATTCCCCTACCACCTGCTACCTGCTGCCTTTCTCAAATCAAGGAACAACATTAGCAATCCTCCAGACTTCCGGTACCTCACCTGTTGCTATAGAAGATGCAAAAGTCTGTCAGGGACCCAGCTATCTTGTCCCTTGCTTCTATTATCATCCTGAGATGGGTCTCATCCAACCCTTGGGGATTTATCAACCAATACTAGAAAATGGTCAGTTAAATCCTAATGATCGTTATCAGTGGCCCATAATGGAATTATTTCATTAAACGGAATTAAGTTTGATTATGATGAAGCCTTTCAATAAATCACTTCTATTCAGACTAGTTTAGTTTTGTTTAATTATTATCAAGTGTACAGTGAAAACCTTTTTGTTGTGTGCTATCCAGTCCATTAAGCCGTGCACAGGGTACAGGTAAAGGATAAAGGTACAAGATTTAGTGCAAGAAAAAGTCTGAAAAAAGATAGTTCATAGATCTCTAATAAGGTAGATGGGAGGCCAGGTCCCCACTCTGGTTGGGGTGGCGGTGGGGAGCCGGGGAGGAATGGCTCCAGCGCGGGCGGGCGGGCGGCCGGGTCACGGAGGCGGCTGCAAACAAGGGCAATGTGAGGAAGACGCGCGGGACCGGGCCGGGCCGGGCAGCTCTGGCTGAGCTTGGCCCGGCTCCAGACTGCAGGGGTCGAACTACAGGCTTCACCCACTCGGGATCCCAAAGCACAGTCTCGATGGCCCGAACGGCCTCCTGTTACTGAAAGGAAACGAAATAAAACAGCGCGGAGCAAACGACGGCTGTGGAGGCGGGAGCGGAGCAGTGGCCCCGGGACGCGGGGTAACATCCGCCCGGTGGCGGGTGATGGGGGGGTGGGAGGAGGCCTGGCGATGTCTGTGGCCCGGTGGAGGGAGGGAGGGAGGCCTGGCGATGTCTCAGGGCAGCACGGGGTGGAGGGAGGAGGCCGAGCCACGGACACGGAGCCGCCGCCGCGCCAACACTTACCGCTCACGCTCTACTCGCACCTCAGGCCCAGCTGCGCGCGCAGTCACCGCTCAATCCGCGTGCGCCACGCCGACTGGCGTCACGGCGTTCTGCACGCAATGCCCGGGTGACGTCACGGCGCGCTGGATCCTATAGCGGAGCACGATACCCCACTCCTGCTAAATGCAATGGGCTGACGTGTAGTACGCAACGGAACGTGGGCCTTTTTTTCATCCATTTCCGTAACCCGACCATACCCGACTCGCAGTGTAATCAACGTTGCGGGGGAGAACAGTTTGTGTTAATAAATTAAAATTCTGAAAATGAGGAGAAGATTTTTACCAAATAACTTTTATTTTTACGAGGATGTTTCCGTAACCGGCTTCCGTCTCCGTACTATCACCCTATGGGATCTTTGGTGCGGAGACGGAAGCCGGTTACGGAAATGGGGCCTTAAATTACCCACGAATCTGCCCATGACCGTCCTACGTCTTTTTCGTCGAGTGGACTACCTTGCTCGCTTTAGGATCTTTGAAAGATACTACGATCTTTGTGCAGGAGTGCACGGTTGTCATCAGCAGCTTCGGGTTGTTCCCTCATGTCTGCCCCTTTTCCATGGCTGTAGTACCGAGCAACAGCAGGCACTGCAAGAAGCACCACCAGTCGCGGCCGCGCCACACATCTCCTGCAAGCATTGCCCCTCTGCCTTGAAGCTATGCCCTTAGTTGAGGCACAGCTCTACCCCAGACTACACAAAATTGCAGTTGGACGTAGCCCAGTCTCCCTACTATTGATTACACATACACTTTACGCAAAATTGTCATGTTTCAGTGTAGACGTACCTCTATTAATATTTCTCCGATTTTTACTCGGGTATGAAGATACGAAGACGAATACATTTGGGAAAGTATGACTGGGCTGCCAACATTGGGTGAGAGTTTTTGTGTGAGAAATTGCGAGGGAGCGTAGTGTCTGAGGGACGGAGGTGTGAGAGGGGGTATCCCCCCTCCTACAGTATGGAGCTTTTGCATTTTTCAGCTTGAAATTGTGCAATCTGGTGCATACTGCAGCGAGTCTTTTAACTTACACTTGAATGCAACATTTATGCTTTAAATTGGATTAGGTATGAATAAGGTTAGGCTAATTTACATTCCTAATTACATTCCACAGTAGAGCCAGGCTCTGATCAACAGGTGCAGCACACAAATGACCGTAGTATATTCATGTATGGAAATCAGATTATAATTCATGCTGTTATGCATATATATATATATATACAGAGAGAGAAAAATAGAAACAAGGCAAGAGTCAGACTTCCATCACTGCTCTGCACAAATAAATTAATCAACCTAACCCTTTGATTGTTGAAACAAGATGAATATAATGCCGCGTATTCAACCAAATATATGGTTCAATGAAATTAAGAAATACTAGACCAAGTGGGAGCCGTTGGATCCCGTCCCCTCAATGCGTGGTTGCGGGGGGGGGGGCGTCCTGTGGCGTCACACACACTAAACCATCACGCCCCCCCCCCCCCCCCCCCCCACACACACACACAGTAACCACCCCCTTGATATTGTATTAATGTTATTTATTGGCTCCTTTGACCCCCATCCCCACCCCATCCACATAGCCCCCAACTCACAGACGCGTCTAAAGACGGAGGGGGGGTGGGGGGTAAAGTGAGAGGGGCAGAGGCAGAGAGAGAGGGGCAGAGACAGAGAGAGGGAGGAGGGTGGAGAGAGGGGGTGGAAAGGGGGAGAGAGGGGGTGGTAGGGGGAGGGTAGGGGGGAGGACGTAGAGGAGGGGAGAAGGAGGGGAGAGAGGGGAGTAGGAGAGGGGGCAGAGGGGGGGGGGAGAGAGAGGGGGAAGAGGGGCATGGGAGAGGAGGAGGGGGAGAGGCGATGGGGGGAGAGATAGGGAGAGGAGGAGGAGGGGAGAGGAGGGGGAAGTGATGAGAGGGGGGTAGGAGGGGAGAGGGGGGGTAAAGGGGAGGAGGGAGGGGGGGGGGAGAGGGAGAGTAGGGGGGAGATGAGGGGCTTTGGAGAGGAGGAGGGGGAGAGAGAGGGGAGTGAGGGGTAGGAGTAGAGGGGGGGTAGAGAGGGGGGGGGGGGGGGAGAGAGAGAGTAGAGAGGGGCGGGAGAGAGAGGAGGGGGGAGGGAGGGAGAGGGGAGAGAGAGGAGGGAGGGAGGGAGAGGAGGGGGCAGAGAGGATGGGGAAGAGAGAGGGGGGGAGAGGGGGAGAGGATGGAGGGAGAGGTGGGAGGGGGGGGTGACCTGCGGCGTCACACACACACACCACACCCACCACCACACTAACCGCACCTCCCTTGATTTTTGGGGAGAGGCGGGGAGAAGGGGGTGTGGGAGGGGGGGGGGAGGGGGGGGGAGGGGTGAGGAGAGGGGGGGGGGGGGGGGGGGGGGGAGAAGCGGGGTAGCAGCGGGGGGGATCGGACGTCAACCAAAAGGACTGCGAGTTTGGCGGCGGGGAGTGACATCACTCGCAGCGCGTGGAACATCACCGGCCGCTCGCAGCAGACCCATTGTGATGTCATCAGCGAGACCATCTTGTTTATTTTCAAAGTTTTATCAAATTTGTGAACTTCTTCATAAATAACTTGAGAAATAAAGCACAAATTTTTCAGATGTCGATTTTCGACTCCAGGGGGTAAATCTCTACCGGAATATGTAAAGATTTTACCGTTATCCCGTCGTATTTTCAAGAAGATGTGACAACACACAAACAAATAATTACACACACACACACACACACACACATCCAAGATCAGAGTTTCATAGTTATAAGGATATAGAGAACATATATATGGAAGTCCACACTGACCAACAATCTACCATACACCAGGGACAATTTACAGAAGCCAATTAACCTGCATTTCTTTCGGATGTGGGAGAAACCTGAATATCCGGAGAAAACCCATGTGGTCATAGAGAGAACGTACAAATTCTATATCAAATCTGGGTCTGTGGTGCTGTAAGGCAGCAACTCTACCGCTGCGCCACCGTGCCAACCCATTAAAAAAAAATGTCTGCAATATATTTATTATGGTGTCATGTCAATAAAGATTGGAGCTCCGCCCAGTTCGGCCTGTGGACTTCGGAAGCCGCCGCGGTAAGAAGAGGCCGATTCGGAAACTCCAAGCCGCTGATAATGTTCTTCCATTTCGACGTCAGTGCTTCGATCATCCCGGCGAGAGGGCCTGAATATCGGGCTGCCCGTAGCAGTAACTGCGGAGGGCTTAATAGGCTCCAACTATGGGTGAACAAGTGGAAGATGATTGAATTTTATTGCCTTCCCTCACAGTGGGAAACGGTGATTCTGCTGTGGGGGATGTTCATGTTAAATTCTATAGTGTTGTGTTCATTTTATTTTATTTGTGTGGCTGCATGGTAACTTAAATTTCACTGCACCAATTGGTGCATGTGACAATAAATGTAACTTGAACTTGAACACGATTCTGATTTCTGCCCTTAGTTGGATAACGCACATCTCCAGTCATTGTGTTTTACATCTATTTGGCTGGTTTTCAACCTCTTCAGTCTGAAGGTCTCGACCCGAAACATCACCCATTCTTTCTCTCCAGAGATGCTGCCTGTCCCGCTGAGTTATTCCAGCTTTTTGTGTCTATCTTCAGTTTAAACCAGCATCTGTAGTTCCTCCCTACACTCTTTGTTAAGCGAGACAGGTCCTATTCTCATAATATTATTCACCTCACCTAAGTCTTTTCTTCACCTCCGTTGCTGCAGAGAATACAATCCCAGTTATCAAATCTTTCTTCAAAGTGAAAAAAAAATTCCAGCCCTGCCAACATCTTCACAAATTGGCCCTGGATCCTCTCCAGAGCAATTGCACCCTTTTCTACAATGTGTCATAGTCTTACAGCATGGAAACAGGCCCTTGATCCCAACTTGTTCATACAGATCAAGATACCCCATCTCAACTAGTCCCATTTATCCGCATTTGGCCCATATCCCTTTAAACCTTTCCTATCCACGTATCTGTCCAAATGTATTTTAAATGCTGTCATTTTACCTGAATCGTTCCATTCTCACTTTAGACCAGGGGTATCAAACTCATTTTAGGTCACGGGCCAGATTACATAGAAACATAGAAAATAGGTGCAGGAGGAGGCCATTCGGCCCTTCGAGTCAGCACCGCAATTCGTTGTGATCATGACTGATCGTCCCCAATCAATAACCTGTGCCTTCTCCCCATATTCCTTGACTCCACTAGCCCCTAGAGCTCTATCTAACTCTCTCTTAAATCCATCCAGTGATTTAGCCTCCACTGCCCTCTGTGGCAGGGAATTCCATAAATTCACAACTCTCTAGGTGAAAAACCTTTTTCTCACCTCAGTCTTAAATGGCCTCCCCTTTATTCTAAGACTGTGGCCCGTGATTCTGGACTAGCCCAACATTGGGAACATTTTTCCTGCATCTAGCTTGTCCAGTCCTTTTATAATTTTATATGTTTCTATAAGATTCCCCTCATCCTTCTAAACTCCAGTGAATACAAGCCTTGTCTTTTCAATCTTTCCTTATATGACAGTCCCGCCATCCCAGGGATCAATCTCGTGAACCTACGCTGCACTGCCTCAATCACAAGGATGTCCTTCCTCAAATTAGGAGACCAATACTGTACGCAATACTAGAGATGTGGTCTTACCAGAGCCGTAAACAACTGCAGAAGAACCTCTTTACTCCTATACTGAAATACATTTGTTATGAAGGCCAACATTCCATTAACTTTCTTCACTGCCTGCTGTACCTGCACGCCAACTTTCAGTGACCAGTGTACAAGGACACCCAGGTCTCGCTGTACCTCCCCCTTACCTAACCCAACTCCATTGAGATAATAATCTGCCCCTTTGTTTTTGCCACCAAAGTGGATAACCTCACATTTATCTATATTATACTGCATCTGCCACGCATCTGCCCACTCACACAACCTGTCTAGGTCACCCTGCTAACTCCTAACATCCTCTTCACAGTTCACACTGCCACCCAGCTTTGTGTCATCCGCAAACTTCCTAGTGTTGCTCCTAATTCCCACTTCCAAATCATTAATATATATGGTAAACAGTTGCGGCCCCAACACCGAGCCTTGCGGCACTCCACTCGCCACTGCCAGCCATTCTGAAAAGGACCCCTTCACTCCTACTCTTTGCTTCCTGTCCCTCAACCAATTTTATATCAACGTCAACACCCTACCCCCAATACCATGTGCTCTAATTTTAGTCACCAGTCTCCCGTGCGGGACCTTATGAAAGGCTTTCTGAAAGTCTAGATACACTACATCCACTAGCTCCCCTTCATCCATTTTACTTGTCACAGCCTCAAAAAATTCCAGAAGATTGGGCAAAATGCGACTTCATGCGGGCTGGATCAGTTGTACATGCTCGAACACACCTTTTCCATTAATAAACCATTTGAAATCGACATTAGTAGACACAAATGTAGACCTAACAAAACAAATTGTAAATGTAGGCTACACAACTGCACCTACTTTACCTGCTTCAAGCAATCAAACTCAGACAATGAACTCTTAGCCTCTAATTTGTATTGAAGTGAGGGGTGTGTGAAGGCGTGTGAGGGTGTGTGAGAGTGTGTATGAGGGTATGTATGAGGGTGTGTGTCAGTGTGTGTAAGACACACTCTCAGAGAGTGTGTGAGGACGTGTGAGAGGTGTGAGAATGTGTATGTGAGTGTGTTTGAAGGTGTGTGTCAGTGTGTGTGAGGGTGTGTGTGAGAGTGTGTGAGAGGGTGTGTGAGAGTGTTTATGAGGGTGTGTGTAAGACACACTCTCAGAGAGTGTGTGAGAGGTGTGAGAATGTGTATGTGAGTGTGTTTGAAGGTGTGTGTCAGTGTGTGTGAGGGTGTGTGTGAGGGTGTGTGAGAGGGTGTGTGAGTGTTTATGAGGGTGTGTGTAAGACACACTCTCAGAGAGTGTGTGAGAGGTGTGAGAATGTGTATGTGAGTGTGTTTGAAGGTGTGTATCAGTGTGTGTGAGGGTGTGTGTGAGGGTGTGTGAGAGTGTGTATGAGGGTGTGTGTAAGACACTCTCAGAGAGTGTGTGAGGGTGTGTGAGAGGGTATGTGTGAGGGTGTATCAATGCGTGTGAGAGTGTGTGTGTCAGTGTGTTTGAGAGTGTGTGTGTGTCAGTATTTGTGAGAATGTATGTGCGAGGGTGTGTCAGTGTGTGTGTGTCAGTGAAGCGGCGACAACACCCGGAGTGAGCGGAAATTCGGAGACTTGGCGACGTCTGGGGAGCATTTCCCTCTTCCCCCCACCCCCTCCACCCAGGTGCTCTGTGTCCCGCTGGGGTCAGGGGGAGGGTCAGTGACCCGGGGGTCGGAGCGGGGACGTAACCCAAGATTCACCCCCGCAGCTCCGGAGGCGGCACCTCCGGGCCAGGGTTAACATTCCATGCGATGTGGACAGAGCGGTCGACGGAGGTGAAGGTGGGAGGTGTGAGTGGTGCCTCAGGGATCGGTGCTGGGCCCACCGCCGTGTCTCACCTATCACACCATCTGCATGGGAATGTGCAGTTTAGTTTACACTCTAAACTAAACTGCTATTTTCCTCCCAAATCATCTGGCTGGATTGGACCCCTTCACGTGCTGAACTATTCTCATTGGTGAGTGTGGAAGAGATCTGGTAGCATTGGGCAAATTGAATTGTTCTTGACTTTATTTATGCATTTATTTATTTATTTGTTTATTTTTGAGCGGGAGACATTCTGTGATCAGCGTGAGAATTGCGTGAAATGTGTGAGTCTCACACTCACTGCGTGAGAGTTGGCAGCCCTGATAGTATGATGGCTGTCTTGAGATAGTCCATATTACAATCCGGGACTGGACGTTCTAAGGCCAACGAGTGCAGATTTACCTCGTTTAACAAGGACTGCAAAGAAAAAATTGGAAACTACACCACTTAGTGTAGTGTATAACATCTATAGGAAGAATGTTACTGGAGAGTACACTGAGGGATAAGATATATATGTATTTGGAAAGATAAATATTGATTAAGTATAGTCAACATAGTCAAAGTGAATTTTGAATTTTGAAAACAACTTCTCAATTTGCCTTGGCATCAACATGCTTACTTGAAATAAAGCATTTTTTCTCCCATTTTTCTTAGAAAGCACAGTTATTTTTATATCAATTGACAATTATATCCAAAGAAAGTAGTTTACCTCAACGGCACACACTTGATGTACCATTGGCATATTGTTTATACTATATCCCAATGGTACATCAAGTGTTAAAGCATCATTAATCTACCAATTCAATAAAAGCACACATACATGTATAATTTACTTAGGCATACTTCAAAGAGAGCACACTTAAATTACTTTGGTATCTCTTTTTTTAATACCGTTGATAGCAATGTTACAAAACTTTGAGATTTTAAAAATCAAGTCTGCAATTTATACCACCAGACAAAGCATAAAAAGAAGTTTAATTTGACACCTAATTCACTTTCATATCTTCAGTATTAAAAAAGTTATGGTCATTTTCATACTGTGAAATTAGCATCTTGTTCAATATTGCTTTTCCATTGACTTAACTCAAAAGCTGTCATCGAGGACAGTCAAAAGCCCATAACTTTCTTAAAAAAATTAAGAGAACTGAATGAAATTTTCAGTTATTATAGATTGTAGCATTCTGAAACAAATATGAAACAATCTTACTTGGATGACCTGAAATTAAAGCATATAATTAGTTAGTTACCTAATTGTAGCTCATTACAAAATGCAATTACTAGATCTAAACATCTATCCATTTCTTAAAAAAAGGTTAACATTTTTAAATAGCCTAAGTGTCCAAATAACATTCACACAAGAATTCACAATATAACATGATTTTTAAATCTCATTGTCAGGCCAAATTTATAGGCCAAATGGAAGGAATTTAGTGTTTTTTGTTTTTTTTTGTTTATTTTATTAGAAGTTAATACAGCACAAAACAGTACAGTGGAACCTAATTTTAGGTGCCAACTATGTAATACCGTAATCCATTCTATGTACAACCTCTAGTTTTATGTTATAAGAAGGAAGTAAGCAGGACAAGAAAAAGAAAACAATAGAAAGGGTAAAAAGTGGAAAAATAGATAGTAGAGAGTAGAAAAATGTGAAGTGTGTATATAAAAAATAAAAAAAGGAAGAGAGAAAGTGAAAAGTAGAAATAGAAGAGAAGGCCCCTTAAAAGAGAATTTTTCAAATCTGTATTCGGAGATGTAGATCTATCCGCGTCATGAACTAAAATCAGCAATCCTTACGGTACCGCTGCATCACATGATTCCAAAAAGTTGATGAAAGGAGACCAACTCCTTAAGAATTGGTCATATTTATCTATTAGTCGGAGTCTCATTTCTTCAAGGCGTGCTATGTCCATCATATTCCTAATCCACATTTTAACAGTTGGTGTGGTTGTATTTTTCCAAAATTTAAGTATCAATTTCTTTCCAATTATTAACCCATAATTAAAAAAAACATTTTGATCTTTATTTAAATTGGTATCTTCTACTATTATTCCAAATATAATCCATTCCGTTTTGGGTTCTATTCTTGACTTGAAAAGCTTTGTAAATATATCAAATATATCACTCCAAAATGTATTCAACTTTGTACATCCTACAAATGAATGTGTTATATTAGCGTTTTGAAACAAACATTTATCGCATCTGGGAGAGACGTTTGGATAAAATTTATTCAACCTCGTTTTTGAATAATATAGTCTATGTAATAATTTGAATTGAATTAAATTATGTCTTGCATTAATAGAACAGTTATGTGTATTCATCAAATACTTTTCCCATCTATCCTTCGAGATCTTTATCATTAGCTCATGTTCCCAATCTTCCCTTAATGCTTCTGTTGAGGGTGATTCTCTATTTAATATATTATTATAAAAGTATGATATTAATTTTTGTGAATCAGCCTTAATATTCATTGCTTCTTCTAAAGGATCTAAAAATATAGTTTGAAATCTATGTGTATATTTCTTCATAAAGTCACATACCTGTATATATTTAAAATATTGATTATCCTTCAATTTAAATTTTAATTTTAATTGTTGAAATGATAACAGTTTGCCCACTTCATACATATCCCCTACTTTCCTAATCCCCAGTCTATCCCATTGTTGATATGTGTTGTCGATGAGAGAAGGTTTGAATGCGGGGTTGTTCAATAGTGGGGTTAGTACTGATAAATTATTTAATTTCAGGGATACTTTTATTTGTTTCCAAATTCTTATTATATTGTGAATAATTGGGTTCTTCTTATATATTATACTATTCAATTTTATCGGTGAGAGCAGGATCGTTCCTATATCGTGCGGATAGCACTCCTCTTTCTCCATTCTTATCCACTCCAACTGCTGAGTGGAACTATCCAGCCAGTACATTATGTTCTTAATATGCACTGCCCAGTAGTAATATGTAAAGTTAGGTAATGATAAACCCCCAACTTCTTTACATTTGCACAAATGCTTTCGTTGAATTCTATGTGTTCTGTAGTCCCATATAAAATTAGTGATAGTGGAATCTAATTTTTTGAAAAAATATTTTTGAATATATATTGGGATCGCTTGAAACAAATATATTAATTGTGGTAAGAAAGTCATTTTTATAGCGTTAATTCTACCTATCAATGAGAGCGGGAGCTTTTTCCAAAATTTAATCGTATCATTCAGTTTATTTAATAGTGGTATAAAATTGGCACTAAATAATGATTTGTGTCTTCTCGTAATTTGAATACCCAGGTACTTGAATTTTTCTGTTGCAATTTTGAAGGGGAATTTTAGTAAGTGTCTCGAATCCTGTGGTTTTAAAGACATAATTTCGCTTTTATTCCAATTTATTCTATATCCTGAAAAAGAGCCGAATTCCTCAATTAGTGTTAATAAGGTGGGTATACTCGATTGTGTATTAGTAATATAGAATTTAGTGTTTAGTTCCCGTAAGTTAATGGCCATTTAAATCATCTTGCGAGTTGGATTTTGTGGAACGCGATCGTTTGGAACGTTGCGGTTTGCGGTGAATTTAAACCCCATATCGACAGGAAAAACACTGCCGGTTCGTATGGGGCCTAAATCACCTTTTCGCAACATAACATTTGGATTAAAGTAATCCTAAGAAGCAAGTTTATAGGTAAAATACACGGCTTACCTTTATTTGTCCCGTACGGGCGATCCGTCCCGTTGTTGGCGTTGACGGCGTTAAAAGTCGATTTTTATTTTACTCCTGCGATTAAATTACCCAGCGATGTTTTTAAAAAACTTGATAGAACAGATGTCGGAGCGATTTCTCTGCAGCAGCTGAACAGCCTGAGAAAGGCAGGAGAAAACGGCATTTTAATCCCGCCCCCCACTCAAAGGCGCCAAAGTTGCGCACACGGCCCGTGGCAGCATTTCAGCGCCGCTGAAGGTAAGTTTTATAACATACCTACCGTTGATACATTTTAAAAATAAAACATAATCTATGCCAAAAGGGAGCATACTCATGCTTAACTCTGCACAGATAAAAATCTTTAATATTAATATTAGAGTTTGAAAAATAAATTGGTGTGTGAAAATGACCACAAAATGTCCTATTATGTGGTTTTATACAATGCAAGGCTAACTCGGTATACAAATGCTAGATTTGGTATTTATGAGAAACCTGTTCAGCACCACACCTGCAGTTCAGTTCTTTTTAGGAACTTTTCTTTATGATTTTGGGAGGAGGCTACAATCTGGGCAAAACCATGTTTTTGGCATCTCATTATTTTCTGGCAATTTCAGGCATTCAAAATGAAACCACTAAATAGGACATTTTGTGTTTTCACACTTGATCATTTTCCCGCTGTCCCCCTCCTGACAGTAGCACCATTGGTTTTCATTCTGGTCATCGGTCTCCATGACATACTCCGACATATTTTTGGTAGGACTGGTAAAATGCTGCCCAACAAGCTCCGGTAACACATATGCCTTGAAGAAGTGAGTGGCAGCAGCTACAGTGTCTTCCAAAAAGCATGATTATTCACTATACGCTCTATATGGGGACGGACGTCATCACTGGTCCAAACCACAAAATCCCAAAACAATCTCTCCGAGACAAATACTTGGGCCTGGACCTGGTAGTAGTAAGCTTGCTTATTGGACAGATGAAGCTCACCATTCACATCCTGAAGACAAAACTGTTTGTCCTCTTCCGCCACGTCCATCAAAGACATGTTCTTCTTACAGAACAGACATTTAATTTCACAATCACCGAAATGCTCATCTCCGCAACAATGATCAGCACACTGAACCAGTCCATCCGTTGCTGCACTCAAATAAGGGTACTTGGGGCTTGTGATCAATCCTGATCTTTCATTATGAAACCAGAGTGTTCAGTATGCATATAATCCTCATAACATAAGCTTGTCTTGCTTGCCGTTCATGATCACAGCCCCATCTTGTTGCCTTGGTGCTAAATCTGCACAGATCAGGGTAGCACACCGATTTGATCAGACTAATTGCAGGAGCACCTGCATTTGTCCTGCAAGCACTTTTCAGTTTTGATGCTGTAACGTGGCCTGCCCGATACCGAAACCAAAGATCCTATAGCAGAGCAAGATGGCCTACTCTCACGCAAACGCGTAGTACGGTCATGGGCAGATTCATGGGTGATTATAGGACCCATTTTAGCAACCAGCCTCCGCCATCTAGTTCCGCCATCTTGCTCCGCCATCTTGCTCCGCCATCTTGTTCTGCCATCTTGCTTCCGGCCAAAGATCGGATCTTTGCTCCTGTATCTTCGCTTTGGTCTTTGACTTGGGCGGGGTGAGGGGGGGGGGAGGTGCGGGGGTGCGGCCCGGGGCAGCAGGAAGAAGGGGTGTGCGGCCCGGGGAGAGGGGGTGTGCGGCCCGGGGAGAGGGAGTGTGCGGCCCGGGGCAGCGGGGAGAGGGAAGTGCGCGGCCCGGGACAGCGGGGAGAGGGAGGTGCGCGGCCCGGGGCAGCGGGTAGAGGGGCATAGGAGGGGGGGGGGGAGACATTGTAGTGTGGGGGAAGGCGAGGGAGTGCTGGGGGGTTAGTTGAGTGGTGGGATAGGGCCTAGTGTGTGTGTGAAGTTGCGGGGAGGTTTACAATGTTTATTATTTAATGTCCCTAGTCTGAAATCAAATTCATCATTGGATATAAAAATCAGAAGAAATATAATTGTGTGTGTTATATGATTATATACATCTATATCACATTCATGTATGTGTGTTCTTTCCAGCACAATCTAGTCAGTTGTATGCTCATGGAATAAGACCATCCTTAAGTTATACATCATTTGTAAATCTTGCTCAAAACAAAGTTAATTTTGTGAAATTCTTCAATTAGATAACCCCACAGGCAGATCTCATTCCACTCTCTGGCTATTGGGAAGACCGGACCCCTCTTTATTTGTGGAGAAACAACTCCATAGAAAATAGAAAATAAGCACAAAAACATTAAGTAACATTCCAGGGCTAGAGCAACTGGAATCTTCATATTGCTATTATTTTCCCAAATACTGCAGATGTGAACAGTGTGATTACATTAATGTGATTAGATGAATGAATTACAGAGTGCAAGTGTAATACAAAATCACCTCAAACACAGCATATGAGCCATTTAAAAAAAATGGTTTTAAAAACATTAAAAGAGAAAATTACCAGGCAAAATTTATAAACATTTTATTCTTTAACAAGAATTAACAGAATTATGAATCTAACCCTATATCACACACAAAAGCTGTTCCCCCGCAACGTTGATTACCCTGTCAAATTTTATTCTTGACAAGAATTAACAGAAGTGTGAACTAACAGAATTACACCAAAGATCCTATAGTCTGCTATAAGATCTTTGGATAACACTGCGAGTCGGGTCGGGTAGGTTCCGGTTACTAAAATGGGCGGGGAAAATGCCCAGGATCCCCTCCGTAGCGTACTACACGTCAGCCCATTGCATTTTGCAGGAGTAGCCCATCTTGCTATAGGATCTTTGACCGAAACCAGATTGTTGGTTTGGCTTGCTGACGAGTGTGTGCCTCCACATTCTTTGCCCCCTCCTCTGTAACAAAACAATCAAATATCTTCGCACCTCCTTAGAAAATCGGCATATATTAAGCTGAATGTATCTTTGTCTGTTAAGTCTGTAAGAATATGTGGAAATTCTTTAACAGTCTCAGCAGGAACAAATAGTCTTGCATAAGGGTCAACACACTGAGTATGACCGATTTTGTTGTCGTCATGGACAGGCCTAACAAAAGTTCACTCAGTGCTTTGTCCTGCAGCTACTCCAGTGTTGGACATGAAGTGGATGCCACTGTTGGAGCTTCATCTCCGCTTTGTTGCTCGTTCGGCTCCGTCCAATGTATGGCTGCATCAAGACATCTTTTCCTCTGCTGCTGAAGAGGTCAACTTTGCTGACAGGCGCAACTTTAACCTGCTATCTCGTTGGCTCCATCCATGCTTTGACCTGGGTGACTTGTTTTCCACAAATCCATACTCCAGCGTCAATACCAACGAGAAGCGTTGCTACATGGGTACAAACTTCGGCGAGCCTTGCCTTGCAATCATAGTGGGCACTGTATATCTGGCCATTTGTCCCAATAACCCACGGCATCAATGACTTAGAAGTCACACCTACAGCTTTGCGAGTGCAGAACCTGTAGTATGAGGAAAATTGAAGAAAGAGAAAAAAGTGTTAAAAAAGCTTCCAATAAGTAATTAATTAAATTAGAAACAAAATAAAAATTCTAAAGGTTTAATAAAAATTAAATGTCACTAAAAGTTTATTGAACCAGTTTATGAATCTAATTAAAAACTTGCGAATATCATATACAAATGATAGAAAGCTTACTTTTCCACACACCGCTCAGAACTGTGGACGATTCTTTGGAATATATACACTTGTGTCATGCAACCAACCATTTGCAAATTGATTGTAGGCATCCATGAATTGTGTGCTGGAAATTATTTGCCGTGTATGGACTCGCCGTTGATATCAAGTATGCCGTGATGTCCATGGAATTGAGTTCTGGAAGTTGGGAAAGATCACGCGATTTCTCTGTATTAGGCACTAAATAAGGGTCGATACCAATCACAGAAACGTTTTGAACATATCGTGCAAACTCATTAGTTGAAAGATTGGAAGCATACTGCGACAATTCAACGGCTGCTGGGACTGACGACGGTCCCACTGTACTGGCAGCCATAGTAATCAACACACTCGTGCTTGCCTCCAGTACACCGCTTGTCCTCCAGAAGGCGTTGCGTGGCAACATTGCGGGTCAAGTGTTGTGGCCTCGTCAGCCATGCAATCACCCTATATGGACTTCAACTAGGTCTTTGTGGTTTATAATCACTGATTTGGATGCAATTGTACAAGACTTGATTAGTAAGTTTATAGATGACACCACAACAGGTGTTATCATAGACAGTAGACACACAAAATTCTGGAGTAACTCAGCGGGACGGGCGGCATCTCTGGAGATAAGGAATTGGGTAACATTTCGGGTCGAGACTTCTTAAGACGATGATGTTTAAGAAAGAACTGCAGATGCGGGAAAAATCGAAGGTAGACAAAAATGCTGGAGAAACTCAGTGGGTGAGGCAGCATCTATGGAGCGATGGAATAGGTAAC
This sequence comes from Leucoraja erinaceus, assembly GCF_028641065.1. Lineage (NCBI taxonomy): Eukaryota > Metazoa > Chordata > Chondrichthyes > Rajiformes > Rajidae > Leucoraja > Leucoraja erinaceus. Next base: position 47,409,488 of record NC_073388.1, on the reverse strand, counting down.
GTTTCGGGTCGAGGCCTCTCTCTAGACCCGAAACGTCACTTATTCCTTCGCTCCTTAGATGACACACTGATGACACTTCTCAGGAATTACTGCAGTATCTTGATCAGCTGGACAAATGCTTTAATTCAGATTAGTTCAGATAAAGGTGTTAGATTTTGGGATGCGTTGCCACAGGCAGTGGTTGAGACAGGTACAATTACAACGTTTTTAAAATAGGTACATGGATAGGAAGGTTTAAAGCAAAGGGAAATTGGATTAGCTTAGATGGGACATCTTGGTCAGCCTGAAGGAGTTGAGATAACAGGCCCATGTCCATGCTGTATGACTGACTAAATCTCCAGATGACAAAACACAGAATAGACTCAAGAAGACAGAAATATTTCTGGACACAAAAATGATGAAGGATACAGGAAGAGGGTGGAAATATGGTTTTGAAATAGACAGGCTCTTCCTCATCTGCTCTTCCTCATACCCATATTCACCTATTTTTGCATCTTGCTGAATCCATTTAAGAAAAAGGGACAGTGGTGGACTGAATGATGCAGATATGGAGAGAGGGCAAGCAAGACAGTCGCGGGACAGTGGCACAGTGGGCAGAGACACGGAGCATGTCAAAGAAAATGAAAACATGAGAAAAAGAAATAGCAACAGGAGATATTTAAAGGAAAACAGCAATAGAGTTTTCAAATTGAGATTATATTATATCTGCTATTAAAAAGCAAAAGGCAACACCAATGATTTTCTCCAGCATGATTCTATCTGTCCATTCTGTTCTTACAGCCACAACTGGTTCAGCAACTTTCATTGCAGGTTGCTACTGAAATCACAGCACCTGGCACACACATGGACCAAAGTACACTTAGTCGTATTTAATGGTCACAGGTAATTATCAGAAATGACCTGAAAATCTCTCCAGGAATAGAGATTTGGGTGTGTATTCAATCAACAGAAATCTTAATTGTATAAAATCAATTTAACTCTGCATGCGATCAACCAACAGCAAAGCAGAAAATTTGTATCAATTGAACTCAACAAATAAGTTTAGTTCAAGCCAAAGTCATTTCATTTCCTTATAAATTCAGTGTTAAAAGTTTCAACGGGGTTTGAGGAAAGTAAGCTGGCAAAATGTTTGCACAACAACTCTAAATCTTTCTTGTTTCGAGCACAATGACACTTTTCTGCTCTGAGTTCAGCTTTCACCTCATCCAGCTCCATTTGCAGTTTCTTCGGGTCAATTGCAGTTTGTTCTTTTATCTTCTCCATCAAGACAGCCTTTTCCAACTGGTGTCGCAATGCCTGCTGCTCCCAGGATGAGAGGAGCCTCTCCTTATTTAGTTGGAGTTCCTGAGATTTGAGCCTGGTCTTATGCACTTCTGATCTCAGCTTGCTTACAGTCATCAGTTCATTCTGAAGATCCTCTCTGAGACGTTTAATTTGAAATTCTTTTGCACGAATTTCTTGGACATTGAAATTGTCCTTCAGAGCTCTGCCCTGTAATTCTTGTTGGGCTTGGCGCAGCTGACCACCTTTCATTTCCAGACTCTCTGCTAGTTCCTTACAGTTTGCTTTCAGCTCAGCTATTTGTGTTTGGGCCAGAGCCAGTTGTGCTCTCATCTTGCATTGCTCCATGTCTGCACCCATTGCTTGTTTCTCAGTACTTGGAATACACAGCTCTTCCTTTCCATGAGTGGGAGTTTGACATGAATTGTCTGATTCGTGCAGCTGAAGGCGATTCTGGCCAATCTGATCATTCGCAGGATTCAGCTCATGGACAATCAGCCCTGCCATGTGACTTTTTCGTTTTGATTTCTTTTGTTCATGAAAATACTGAATTTCCTGCTTGTAAATATGTTTAATTCGTTTGGCTCTGCTGGCAGCAAAGCGTTCAGAGAGCAGCAAGCCCTGCGAGTGGTCTCCCACAAATAGATCTTCTGCGCAGAAGCGGGGTGGAAATAATTGCTGAACCCAATGTTGCATTTCCATCTCTAGGAATCTGTAAAACAGAAAATATAGATTCCAGTACAATTGGAAACATTTCAAATATTATCATAATCTGTTCGAACAAATCAAATAAAGACAAAATGTTGAAACATTCGCCAGGTCAGACAGCATCTGTGAAGACAGAACCCGTTAACTTTGGTGGAACAGCACGTCGTATTCTGGTGTACAATCCAATGGCGTGAATATTGAATTCTACAATTTCAGGTAACCCCATCGCCTGTTCCTTTCTTCTGCCACGTCCTCTGGCACCCCCTCCCCCCCGCTGTCCCAATTGGCTTGTGTCATTCCCTGATCTCATTCCTCCACATTCATTATCAGATTACACAATCTGGAGCTCTACGTGAAAGAGCTAATAGTCAAATCTAAAATGTAGTCATTCTTCTACAAAAGCATGGTCTAGCAGAACAAAAGAATGGCTCGATGCCATGTCTGAATGACATTGTAAATTATATGGAACACAATATGGAGGACAGGTTGTCTTTTCAATAACGACATTAAGATGGCAGCCTGCAGTAATAACATGTGCTTCTTCAAGGCCATAGAGAAGCCAAGATTGAAAAAAATAACTAACGCTCCAGAGATAAGTAATAACTTGTCAATGGATGAGCTTGATTTGGACCCAGCCTTTCTATCTTCTGAAAGGCTACAGAATCTTTCAGTCATGCCATATTCAGACTTGGTAAGAGTGTTTTACTGATAAGAAAAATGTATAATTGTGCTAACTGTCCTTTGTTCTGTGAGTGGGAGCCTGAGAAGCACTGAGCAATGTTTGTGCTCATTGTAGATCACCACTCCCGTCTGATGAATCAATTAGATTGCCATGGTTTTACCTTTAACAGTTTTTGTTGCTATCTGCTTTTAAGAAACAAACTTTGACATAGGTTGTCTCAATTTATCACCTGCCAGCCTCTGAGGCTGTTTCCACCATTCCCTCCATCTAGCCACCAACTCCTCCTCACCAGGATCACATGCCACCTCCAGTCTTCTCCCTCACTTCTTCATAGTGGCTATTGTACTTTTACCACTAACACAGGGTCATGACCAGAAACCCAAATTACCTCTTTGAAGCAGATGGCAGGGAGGCGGATGTGGAAGCTGAACATCGCTGCTGATACCAAACAAGAGGAATCAAAGAAGGATTGTGCAGGTTGGAAAGCATTGACTGCCCAACGCACTGCTGGGAAGCAACCAACAAGAACACCAAACGGTGTTTCTCACCCTCAAAGCTTTCAGAGACTGAGACAGAAGAGAGAGTTGGGCCAATATTAGACGGACTTTGTGATTTTTGCTTTTGCATTCGAAGGGGGTGGATGTGAGAAGGAACTCCAAGAGGTGAAAAGCTGTCAAGCCATAATCGGTGCAGCGGAATCCTGCAATGTAATCTTCCGATCCCAATAGGGGCTCTAATGATGACATCCTTAAGGACGAGGAAGACTCGGCTACATTCTTGCGGTAGACGGATTGTGGATCTGCAGATTTCTCCATGCAAGTCAAAACCTAAAACAGCACTGCCTCCCCAAAATCCGTGTTCTGTATTACGGGGGTCTCAGTTGGTCTGGACAGACCAATGACCCTGGAGGAGCTGATGGGCTCCATCCTTTGACACACACCTGAAGGAGACAGGTTTATCCGTGTGCGGACGTGACGCCGACTCACCTACTGCTGCAAAGGAATGGAAGCACTGGCTTCGTACACAAAATAACTTCTTTGATGAGTGTGGCGACAATGCACCAGCCAAATTCAGGACATTAATAAGCTCTGTCTCTTATGATGTATATGATTACATAGAGAAATGTACAACTTATGATTCTGCTATTGATGTACTAAGCAGACTCTTCGATAAGACTTCCAAAGTAATATTTGCTCGACACCTCCTTGCTACTCGTAAACAAAATTTGGTGAGTCACTTGATGAATTTTTACAAGAACTTCAAAGACTTAGTAAAGACTGTGCCTTCAAAGCAGTTACAGCTGATCAATATCAACAGGAACTTATTTGAGACTCTTATCAATGGTTTGGCATCACCTTTAATACGACAGAGACTTTTAGAAAACAAACCTTGGATTTACAGTCAGCTTACAATCAAGCTTACTCATTAGACTTGGCTCAGTAAAATTCAGATGCTTATGGCTCATCTAATATGTATTCTGCTGCAACTACTACAAAAGAATCTCACCCATGCATTAAGATGGAGCAAGCTGAAACAATTTCTACTGATAAATATGCCCTTGCTGCAGCATCTACTTATTCAAAAAGGAAGTGTTACTTTTGCGGGCGTAATATTCATGATAGAGAGATATGTCCTGCTCAAGAGGCAACTTGTAATAGTTGTGGCAAGAAGGGACATTATTCTAGAGTATGCAAGTCCAAAGCAACTACTAAAATTGTGACTGCTGCCATGTATACGCCGTCTTTATGTGCAATTACAGCTGCATTTCCTCAGAGCTTGTCTCATGCAGCTACAACGGTATCCATCAATGGCCATACACTTAATGTACTACTTGATTCTGGCAGTTCAGAAAGTTTTATAAGTGAACAAGTTGTGACTCGACTAAATCTAACAATAATTCCTTCAAATAGAGAAATCTCGATGGCTCTGACAACTCTCAATACTCAAATTATTGGATCTTGTATTGTAGACTTTATTCTGAACAAAACTAGTTGTAAATCTGTATGTCTTGGTATTTTGAAAAATTTGCGTAGCAATATAATTTTAGGTCAGGATTTTCAGAAACAGCACACACAGTTCACTTCAAATAATGTATGAAGGAACTATGCCTGATCTTATATTGTCAAAGCCACCAGTATTGTGTGGTTTTTCTGCTGCATGTTGAATGTCCTTCATTATTCACTAATTTATGCTCTAAACGCAAGCCAATTGCTACAAAATCAAGACATTTTAGTAAAGATGACAGAAACTATCAACACAGAAGTAACTAATCTTTTACGAGAAGGCATCATAGAACCCAGCTCTTCCCCTTGGAGGGCACAAGTTGTCGTGGTTAAGGACCCCTTGGAGAGATAGAAAGAGACTCTGCATTGAATTACTCTCAAACTATAAACCAGTTCACGGAGCTTGATGCATATCCATTACCTCGTATGGAAGAGATTATCAATACATCAGCTAAGTATAAGGTATTCTCTACTTTTGACCTAAAAAGTGCTTACTACCAAATTCCTTTGAAAGAATCAGAGAAGAAATACATTGCGTTTGAAGCAAAGGGGAAATTATACCACGACTGCAGAGTTCCTTTTGGTGTAACTAATGGTGTGGCTATTTTTCCGAGAGAGATGGACTAACGTGTTGAACAGGAAAACCTTAAAGATACTTACCCTTATCTTGATAATATAACTATTGCAGGAAAAGACAAAGCTGAACATGACAAAAATGTACAACGGTTTTTAGAAGTTGTACATTCTAAAAATCTAACATTAAATGAGGCTGTCAATAACATCATGGGTTGGAAATGATATAATGAAGCCTGATCCAGAAACTCCGCCCACTCCATACCCGTTCCAGCTACATTAAACTCTCTACAAAGGGTTCTTGGTATGTTTGCATATTATGCTAAATGGATACCAATTTCTTCTGACAAAATTCAACCTTCGATTAGAGCAAAATCTTTCCTCTTGACTCTACAGCAATTGGTGCCTTTACTTCTTTGAAGAAACAATTAGAATCTGCGACATTACGCCATTGGTGAGGATCTCCCCTTTGTTGTTGAATGTGATGCCTCTGATTTAGCAACAGCTACATTAAATCAAGGAGGACGACCAGTGGCTTTCATGTCTCGTAGTCTCCAAGGTAGTGAATTGCACTACCCACCCGTCAAAAAGGAAGCTACAGCAATTATTGAAGCAGTGAGAAAATCGAGTCATTTCCTTGCTCGCCAGCACTTCACTTTGATAACAGATCAGCGTTCAGTAGCTTTTATGCTGGATAATCGGAAATGAACAAAAATTAAAAACAATAAAATTCATGAATGGAGGATTGAATTATCTGCATATAGTTATTCAATTGAGTACCGCCCTGGTAAGGATAATGTTGCTCCGGATACATTAACTCGAGCATTTTGTGCCTCTGTTCATTCTTCTGCACTCACGGATCTTCACAATGGGCTGTGTCATCCTGGAGTCACTCGTTTGTTACACTATTTTCAATCCAAAAACTTACCTTTCTCTACAGAAGATGTGAAGATGACGTGTGCTTCATGTAGAATCTGTGCTGAATTAAAACCAAGGTAGGAAGAAGGAAGATTGATCAAAGCTACTCAACCTATGGAACGTTTGAGTATTGACTTCAAAGGGCCTTTACCACCCTCCTCTCAAAATGTTTATATACTTACCTTAGTTGATGAATATTCGAGGTTTCCATTGTCCAAATATGTCAGCTGCTACGGTTATCAAATGTTTAGATCAACTGTTTCATTCTGTGGATTTCCAAGTTACATACATTCTGATAGGGGCACCTCATTCATGTCAAAAGATTTAAAGGACTACCTTTCTAATAGAGGAATTGCAACAAGTAAAACAACACCAATTATCCTATTGGAAATGGTGAGGTTGAGAGTTATAACGGAATCATTTGGAAAGCAGTGAAACTGGCTTTAAAGTCAAATGACATACCAGATCAGCATTGGGAATGTGTTCTAGCAGCTGGCCGCGAGGAGCAAAGGCATTGTGACATCATCTAGCTCGCTTCAGCATGTTACATTTTAAAAATGTCAGATTGGTGAACAATTTTAGTAAAACTGGGGCAAAAATGAATCAAATTTACAGATGAGGGGATTTTTGAAATCATGAGGTAAATCTCTACCGGAATATATAAAGATTTCACCGTTACCGCATATGAAAAGACACACACACACACCCACATCCAAGTTTCATAAGTTACTAGACCAAGCGCAGACCCGTTGGGTCTGTTTCCCCAACGCGCGTTTGCAGGGGCGGGGGGGCTGCGGCATCACACTCACACTAACCACCTTCAAAACACACAGGTGGGAGAGAGGGGGAACAGTGGTGAGGGAGGGCGGAGGATAAGAGTGCGGAAGAGGGGCAGAGTGGTAGGGGGAGTGGTGCAAGAGAGAGGGGGGGGGGGGGACGGGAGGGGGGGGGGGGGGGGGGGGAGAGGGGTGGGAGTTGGCGTGGGGGGGAGGAGGGAGAAGGGTGAGGAGGGAGGGAGAGGGGTGAGGAGGGGAGGAGGGGGGAAGGGAAGGGGGGGAGGAGGAGGAGGGGGGGGAGGAGGGGGTGCAGGAGGGGGGTGAAAGAGGGTGGGGGTGAGAGAGGGTGGGGGAGGGGGAGAGAGGAGAAGAGAGAGGGAGGGGGAAGTGTGGAGGTAGGGGGGGAAGTGTGGAGGGAGGGGGAGAGGGGGGGGGGGGGAGAGGGGGGAGAGTGTGGAGGGAGAGGGAAGGGAGGGGGGGGGATAGGAGTGGGGTAGGGAGATGGGGAGGGGAGAGAGGGGAGCAAGGGGAAGGGGTGGGGGAGAGAGAGGGGGTTGGGGGAGGGAGAGGTGGTGTGGTAAGTGGGGGGTAGAGAAGGGGAAGGATGGGGACAGGGGTAGGGGAGGGGGGAGAGAGAGGGAGGGGGGGGGGGGAGAGAGGGGAAGGGGGTGGGGAGAGAGGGATGGGGTGGGAGAAGGAGGGGAGGGGGAGGAGAGGCGGAGGAGTGAGGAGAGGGAGATGAAGATGAAGAGGAGGGAGGAGGAGAGGGGTGGGGAGGGGAGGGGGAGAGAGGTGTGGGGGAGGAGGAGGGAGATGGGGTAGGGGAGAGAAGTGGAAGTGGCCCGTGGGGAGGGAGTGATAGGGGGAGCGGTGGAAGAGGGACAGAGGGGTAGGTGAAACGGGGCGGGGGGGGTAAGAGGGTAGGGGGTGGGGTTTAGAGAGGGAAGGGGTGGGGGAGAGAGGGATGGGGTGGGAGGAGAAGAGGGAGAGGGGTGAGGAGAGGGAAACATAGAAATTAGGTGCAGGAGTAGGCCATTCGGCCCTTCGAGTCTGCACCACCATTCAATATGATCATGGCTGATCATCCAGCTCAGTATCCTGTACCTGCCTTTTCTCCATACCCCCTGATCCCTTTAGCCACAAGGGCCACATCCAACTCCCTCTTAAATATAGCCAATGAACTGGCCTCAACTACCTTCTGTGGCAGAGAATTCCAGAGATTCACCACTCTTTGTGAAAAATGTTTTTCTCATCTCGGTCCTGAAAGATTTTCCCCTTATCCTTAAACTGTGAACCCTTGTTCTGGACTTCCCCAACATCGGGAACAATCTACCTGCATCTAGCCTGTCCAACCCCTTAAGAATTTTGTAAGTTTCTATAAGGTCCCCCCTCAATCTTCTAAATTCTAGCGAGTACAAGCCGAGTCTATCCAGTCTTTCTTCATATGAAAGTCCTGACATCCCAGGAATCAGTCTGGTGAACCTTCTCTGTACTCCCTCTATGGCAAGATAAGGAGCCCAAAACTGTACCAATACTCCAGGTGTGGTCTCACCAAGACCCTGCACAACTGCAGTAGAACCTCCCTGCTCCTATACTCAAATCCTTTTGCTATGAATGCTAACATACCATTTGCTTTCTTTACTGCCTGCTGCACCTGCATGCCTACTTTCAATGACTGGTTACCATGACACCCAGGTCTTGTTGCATCTCCCCTTTTCCTAATCGGCCACAATTCAGATAAAAGTCTACATTCCTGTTTTTGCCACCAAAGTGGATAACCTCACATTTATCCACATTATACTGCATCTGCCATGCATTTGCCCACTCACCCAGCCTATCCAAGTCACCTTGCAGCCTCCTAGTTTAGAGGGGTTTAAACGGTTTAGAGATGTTTAGAGGGCTTCAGATGGGTTCAGGTGTGTTTAGAGGAGAATAGGGGGGCTAGAGGTATTCAGAGGGTCCCAGAGGGGTTTAGAGGCGTTATAAGCCCCCCGTGAGAAATTGAGGGAGGAGAGGGAGAGGGGTGAGGAGAGGGAGGATGGAGAGGAGAGAGGGATGGGGAGGGGGAGAGAGGGATGGGGAGGGAGAGGGGTGAGGAGGAGATGGAGAGGGGGAGGAGAGAAGGGTGGGAGAGGGAAGGAGAGAGGTATGGGGGGGGGGGGGAGGTGTGGGGGAGATTTGGGGAGGGAGGGAGAGGAGGAGGGATGGGGCAGGGGAGGGAGGGGGGGGGAGAGGGGGTGGGGGGGGAGAGAGAGGGGGAAATAGTGAGGGGAGAGAGAGGGAAATAGTGGGGAGGGAGAGTGGAAGGGGTAGGGGTAGGGACAGTCCATCGGTTCCCCATTCCCTATCACCCCCAATCCTCTTTCTCTATTCCCACACATGTGATGACGCGCTTCGACACAGGCTGCGAGGTTGGTGCTGGGGCTGCTGCAAAGGCATCTGTAAATGGATCCATTCCGATTGGACATCTGTGAGCATTGGGCATTGTGACATCACACGATTGAACGTTGACCAACATGTTATGGGTGAGCGCGCGTGCACACACACACACACTAGATAGACTAGACCAAGGGGGACCCGTTGGGTCCCGTCCTTCAAAGGGGGACCCGTTGGGTCCCGTCCCTTCAAAGGGGGGGGGGGGGGGGGGGGGGGGCGGCGTCACACATATACTAACCACCCCCCACACACACAGGGGGGACGGGGCGGGGCAAGAGGGGGGGAATGGGAGGGGGGGGGGAGAGAGGTGGTGGAGGGAGGGGGGGAGTGAGGTGGAGGGTGAGGGAGGTGGAGGGGGGGGAGAGGGAGGTGGAGGGGGAGGGAAGGTGGAGGGGGAGGAGAGGGAGGGAGAGAGAGAGAGAGAGGAGGGGTGTTGAGGGCCAGGTTATTGTGCTGGCACCATATGGACAGTCGCTCGATTACTCTTCTATACTCTGACTCATCCCCATCAGTGATACATCCCACGACAGTGGTGTTGTCAGCAAACTTGATGATGGGAGTTCGCACTATGACCGGCTACGCAGTCATGAGTATAGAGTGAGTACAGCAGGAGGCTGAGCACGCAGCCGTAAGGTGCTCCCGTGCTGATTGTTATCGAGGCTGACACATTTCCACCAATACGAAGAGACTGTGGTCTGTGAATGAGGAAGTCGAGGATCCAATTGCAGAGGGATGCGCAGAGACCCAGTTCTGCGAGTTTGGTAACCAGCTTGGAGGGGATCATTGTATTAAATGCCGAGCTGGAATCAATGAATAATTTCCTGACATACGAGTTATTGTTGTCCAAATGGTCCAGAGCGGAATGGAGAGCCAGCGAGATCGCATCCACCGTTGACCTGTTGTGGCAGTAAGCGAACTGCAGTGGGTCCAGGTCTTTGTTGAGGTAGGAGTTGATTTGCGCCATGATCAACCTATCAAAGCACTTCATCACCACCAATGTTAGTCCACTGTTCAATAGTCATTGAGGCATGTCACCTTGCTCTTCTTGGGCACTGGTATAATTGATGCCCTTTTAAAGCAGGTGGAAACCTCAGACCTCAGAAGTGAGAGGTTGAAAATGTCTGTAAAATCTCCAGCCAGTTGGTCCACACAGGTTTTTAGAACGCGACCGGGTATACCATCAGGACCATTCGCTTTTCGAGGGTTCAACCCCCTGAAGGATTTTCTGACGTCGGCCTCTGTGACTGAGACTGAAATACTATCACAGCGAATGGGGGCTCGGGAAGACACATCAGTATTCTCCCTATCAAAGCGTGTGCGTAAAACGCATTGAGCTCATCAGGGAGTGATGTTTCACCGACATTTGAGCTGCCTCCTGATTTCGCCTTGTTGGAGGTGATTGCATTCAGACCCCGCCACAGCTGCCGAACATCTGTCTCATCCTCCAGCTTGGAGCAGAAGTCCCTTTAGGCCTTTTTGATGGCCTTACCAAGGTCGTATCTGGGCTTCTTGTAGACCACGCTATCATCAGACATGAATGCCCGGTGTCTGGTCTTCAGGAGACTGCGGATCTCAAAGTTCATCCAAGGTTTCTGATTGGGAAACACTCTGAAGGTTTTTGTAGGGATGCAGTCCTTCACACATTTCTTTATGAAGTCTGTAACGACTGTGGCATATTCGTTCAAGTCCGTTGCCGAGTCCCTGAACATTGCGCAGTCTACAAACAGTCCTGTAGTTGTTCCCCTGCCAACCCCCCCCCCCCCCCCAACCAGCTCTGTACTGTCCTCACCTCTGGGGGTGTGCTCTTCAATTGCTGCCTGTAGGCAGGAAGAAGCAGCACCGCGGTATGGTCTGATTTACCGAAGTGAGGGTGAGGGATAGAACGATAGGCATTCATGATGGTGGTGTAGCAGTGGTCGAGGGTGTTTGGTCCTCTGGTGCAGCAGGAGACATGTTGGTGGAAGTTCGGGAGCAATTTCTTGAGGTTTGCTTTTTTGAAGTCCCCAGCTATGGTGGTAAATGCCTCGGGGTAAGATGCCTGGTTTTTGTTGACCACAGCATGCAGCTCTTCCAGTGCCAGACGGACGTCTGCCTGGGGTGGGATGTAGACCACGGTCAGGATGATGGAGGTGAATTCCCTTGGGAGGTAGAAGGGACGGCACTTCACCGGCAGATGTTCGAGGTGTGGAGAGCAGGAGTTGGACAGGACTGCCACGTCTGAGCACCACGCAGAGTTGACCATGAGGCAGATGCCCCCTCCTCTCCCTTACCCAGATGCCCGCGTATGGTCCATACGGTGGATGGAGAACCCTTCAGGCTGGACCGCTGAGTCTGGGGGGCTGGGGGTGAGCCATGTCTCTGTGAAACAGAACACAGAGCATTCCCTCAGCTCCCTTTGATAAAGCAGCCTTGACCTTAAGTCCTCCACTTTATTTTCAAGGGACTGTACATTGGCCAGTAGGATAGTATGGAGAGGGGGCCGAAGTCCCCTGTGCTTCATTCTGACCTGAAGTCCTGCCCATCGGCCACGTTTCCGGACACAATGGAGGCTTCCACATAGTTTCCAGGTACTGAGTTACTGTACCTGCGGTTTCTGCGAACCTATGCTGGAACGGGGATTCCCTCTCAGATGGCAGCGCCGTAGCGATCGGGGGTTCCCTCAAAGTCTGCAGCTCCAGCTCCATTGTTCCTGGAAGATCCAGCTCGTCGGCTCTGGAGGTTATTCCGGAGTTTCCAGATACAGTACCTGCGTTTCTCCGACGGGTCGGGTGTTTTCCAGCGAGCGTGGGAAAATTTAAAGTCGAGGGCTCCCGCAGAGAGAGGGGGGGGGGGGGGGGGAGTGCGGGAGAGGGGTGTGGGGGTGGGGGGAGAGAGGGGAGGGGGAGAGAGAGAGAGAGGGAGAGAGAGGGAGAGAGAGAGAGAGGAGAGAGAGAGAGAGGGAGGGAGAGAGAGAGGGAGAGGAGAGGGGGGAGAGAGAGAGAGGAGGGGGAGAGAGAGAGGAGAGAGAGAGGGAGGGGAGGGAGGGAGGGGGAGAGGGGAGAGGGGGAGGGGGGGAGGGGAGGGGGGCAGAGGGGAGGGGGGGAGAGGGGAGAGGGGGGAGAGGGGGAGGGGGAGGGAAGGGGGGGGTGAGAGGGGGGGAAGGGGGGCAGGAGGGGAGGGGAAGAGGGGAGGGGGAAGGGGGGATGGGGGAAGAGGGGAGGAAGGAAGAGAGGGAGGTAGAGGTGGGGGGGAGAAGAGGGGGGGGGGGGGGGAGGAGGATGGGGGGGTAGAGGTGGGGGGGGGGAAGAGGGGGGGAGAGGGGGGGGGGAATAGGGGAGGGGAGGGGAGGGAGGGTGGGTGGTAGCAGAAGGGAGCGGCGGGAGTAGGCGGGGGTAGGTGGGGGGGCGGGATGAGCGGGGTGGAGGAGCGCTCTGGTTTCCAAAAAGACATTGTGGGCCGAATGGATTCTGGGGCTGGCAGCCAACTTTTGGAACGATTTTAAAAGCCAGGCCGAGGCAATCAATTTGGCTGCAGCCACCCGACAACCAAAATACATTTTGTGAACACAAACATTTTACAAAGGCGAGGCAAACAATTGGGCAGCAGGCACCCGACAACCAAAAATCAGGGGGTGTAGAGGGAGTGGGGGGTGAGAGGGTGAGGGAGGGGTAGAGACTGAGTGGGGGAGGGCAGCATCACAGGGGAGGGCTGCTTCTCTAAGAATGAAGCTGTCTCTGCCTTGTTGATTCTTGCTTGGTTGACTGGGAGATAAGAAGTGAGAAGGAGAGCCATCTGCTGCTGCCTCCATTGCCTTGGAAACTGAGCTAGCACGCTATCAACCTCTATACTGGAATGTATACAATCAACTCCCGCAATGGAATGTTGTGCCTGAGTGAGCCTTTCGGCATTTACGAATCGTCAGCTCATGAGTCTCACAGACTGCAATAGCTCTATCCAGGATCGCGGACAAGCTTTCTTCTCAGCTTGTCGTTAAAAAGACCACATAGCAACTCTAATAAATTTGTCTTAGAAGATCGCCAAATCTGCAAGTTCCTGCAGCCTTCTTTACAGCACAAACAAAAGACTTAATAGTTTTGTTCTCATTCAGAAGTGGGACTCTTCCAGTCTCAAAGCAGCTGCTCCAGCCACAAGTCTGCGAGCCAGAGGTGGTTCGGGTGCGTCTGCAGCGTAAAAAACTGATGCAGAAGGCGTACTACGACCGTTCTAGTTGTCCTCTCCAACCATTCTCAGAGGGCTAGGTGGTCCGTCTCCAAACCCAGAAGGGGTATAACCATATGGGCACGGTCTAGGACGTGTGTCTGGAACCACGGTCTTATTTGATTCAATCTGGCGGAGGTCTACACGAAACCGACGACATATTCAGCCAGTAAATAAGCCGGTGCCATTGATGCAGGTTCAGTACAATGATGCAGATGACCTAGATGATGTGTTATGGACAGATGATGGAAACGACTATCTGAATGATGGACATGTGATAGCAGACGGTGAGCAGTTCTGCGACCAGAACTTTGTTTCTGTACCTGCAAAAGGACTGCCCATGTGGCACAAATGAAGACCTGTACTGTACGCGTGCAGGACGGGTCAGCAAGCCTGTGGCTAGATATGGGAATTATGTCTAGATGCAGATCTTGAACTCTAACTATAACCGACTTTACTTATATTTCTTACAGTATATCCTCCATTGCTTTACTGGAGATTATAATTATTATAGCTTTACTAGACCAAGTGGGACCCGTTGGGTTCTGTCCCCTCAGCGCGTGGCAGCAGGGGGGCGGGCAAGCATGCGGCATCTTACACACACACTAACCACCCACCTTGATATTGTATTAATATTATTTTTTTTGCTCTTTTTACCCCATCCCCCGCCCTATCCACTCATGCATAGCCCCCAACTGCACAGGCGCGGCAAGAGAGGGAGGGGGGTGGAGAGAGGGCAGGGAGAGAGAGAGAGGGAAGGGGATGGAGAGGGACGGACAGGAGAGAGAGAGGAGAGAGAGAGAGAGAGGGGCAGAGAGAGAGAGAGAGAGAGGGAGAGAGAGAGGAGAGAGGGAGGGAGAAGGAAAGAGATAGAGGAAGGGAGAGAAACGGAGGGAGGGACAGGGAAATAGAGATCGAGGGGGGGGGTGAGCGAGGGAGAGAGAGGGGGAAGGAGAGAGAACAGAGAGGAGCAGAGGAGAGCAGAGAGAGAGGGAAGAGAGAGAGGCAGAGAACGAGAGAGAGGGCCAGAGAGAGGGGAGAGGGAAGGAGAGGAGAGAGAGAGGGCAGAGGAGAGAGTGGAGGAGGCAGAGAAGGGAGAAAGCGAGAGAGAAGAGAGAGAGGAGAGACAGAGAGCGAGGAGGGAGAGAACGAGAGAGGGCAGGGAGGGGAGAGCAGAGACAGAGAGCAGAGAGCGAGAGCGAGAGAGAGGAGAGAGAGAGAGAGAGAGAGAGGGAGAGAGAGAGCGGGGAGAGAGCGAGAGGGGGAGCGAGAGAGCGAGAGAGAGAGAGACATAGAAAGGGGAGAGAGAGAGCGAGAGAGGAGAGAGAGAGAGAGAGAGAGAGAGAGAGAGAGTCAGGAAGAGGAGATAAGATGGAAAATAAATACAAACTCTCAATGGTAACATTATCGAACACACTATGAGCTATACTTAGTGTTTAAGAAGGAACTGCAGATGCTGGAAGATCGAAGGTACACAAAATTGCTGGAGAAACTCAGCGGGTGCAGCAGCATCTATGGAGCGAAGAATCCATAGATCGCTCCATAGATGCTGCTGCACCCGCTGAGTCTCTTTCCAGCAATTTTGTGACTGATGAGCTATACTTACCTTGGTCTAACTGTTGCAGCATCAGGGAGCTTCAATATGGCAGTGAATGCACTAAAAGAGAAAGCTCGAAGAGCTCTGTATGCAATAAAAAGAAGATTCTACAACATCCAGATTCCAATTAAAATCTGGCTTTAAATATTTGACAGTGTAATCCAGCCTATTGCGCTTTATGGTAGTGAAGTATGGGGTCCGCTTAGTCACCATAGTTATAGTAAATGGGAAAAACATACAACGGAGGCCCTGCATGCGGAATTATGTTGGAACATTCTCCGTTTCCAAAGAAAAACACCAACAAACGCATGTAGGGCAGAATTAGGCAGATACCCACTGATACTAAATATCCAGTAAAGAGCACTAAATTTTTCTGTCCTGTTCTCAATCACAGCTTTTGTGTTAAGTCAATGGAAAAGCAATAGGGAACAAGATGCTAATTTCAGAGTATGAAAATGGCGATAACATTTTCAATACTGAAGATATGAAAGTGAATTAGGTGTCAAATTAAACTTGATAAATTACAGACTTGGTTTTTTAAAATCTCAAAATTTTGTAACATTGTTACTATGATATTTCAAATACAAATTAAAACTACCACCATTTTATTGGATAGAAATGGCACATACGGTCTTGCACAAAATGAACAGAAGTATGCAATTCCATCCCAAACAGGGTTTGATTTTTGAAATATTGTGAATGAAAAGTGTATAGAAAATAGGACGATACAAAATTTGGGCATTGAACAATTATATATGCATATTAATATAATTGAACAATTATCATTTTTAACTTGCTCAGTGAGTAGGTAAGTGAGTTGCAAAGTAACTCAGCGGGACAGGCAGCATCTCTGGAGAGAAGAGGAATGGGTGACGTTTCAGGTCAAATTCAGTCTGAGGAAGGGTCGCGATCCAAGCGTCACCCATTCCTTCTCACCAGGGATGCTGCCTCTCCCGTTGAGTCACTCCAACATTTTTGTGTGATTACCTTCGATTTAAACCAGCATCTGCAGTTCTTTTCCTACACTTCATATTTAACTAACCTGAATGCAGCAAAGGTCAAATATTGGGATTTTTAAAAATATACAAACATAATTATATTGTAAAAAATCTAATAATCTATATCTCATTCGATAGCCTGAGGCATATAGTTTTTAGTTTTACATTCGACAAACTTAAAATACTTTGCTTACATGATATCTATCTATTTATCTATCTATCTATATATCTATCTATCTATCCATCCATCTATCTATCTATTTTTATATAAAACTCTCGTGCCATCCGACCGGCTGCCTTTCCGCCTTTAGATTCGTTCCATCGTGTGATGTCACAATGCCCAATGCTCGCAGATGTCCAATCGGAATGGCCGATACTCGCAGATGTCCAATCGGAATGGATCCATTTACATGTACGGCTGCCAGCTGCATTTCTTCCTTTGATTCCTTGCCATGCCGAATCCAGACGCACAATCGCCGAGATCTTTTCCATTTCGGCAGAGATTTCACTTTTCTTTCAAAGTATCCGCTCCTCATTACATTTTGTCGTGTTTAAGTACACATTTTTAATCAAATCCTTCTCCCCCCCCCCCCCACCCCCCAATATTTAAAAATAAACTGGCTTCTCACCCATAGAAGCAGCCATTTGGGTAGACATTGCACTTTTCATTCCAACTATCCACTCCTCATTAGATTTCGTTATGTTTATGTCCACATTTTTCATTAAATCCTTCTCCCCCAACTCACTCATTTTGTCGCCTCCTGCTGGCCAGCGACCATAACGGCTGCTGGCGCCCGCATCTCGCCTCAAAGACGCCATTTAAAACCAGCCGCACTGCTCATTCCTGAGCCGCTTGAGTTGGAGGACCACGTCTCCCGTGGGGGCTACGGGTAGGGAACGGCTGCATTGGGGGAGCAGACCCAACGGGTCTGCCCTTGGTCTAGTTAATATATAAAACTCTCGAGCCATCCGACCGGCTGCCGTCCGGCTGCCTTTCTGCCTTTTGATTCGTTTCCATCGTGTGATGTCATAATGCCCAATGCTCGCAGTTGTCCAATCACAATGCCCGACGCTCGCAGATGTCCAATCGGAATGGATCAATTTACATGGACGGCTGTCGACTGCCTTTCTTCCTTTGATTCCCTGCAACTCCGAAACCAGACGCAGAATCGCCGACATCTTTTCCATTTCGGTAGAGATTTCACTTTTCTTTCTAAGTATCCGCTCCTCATTACATTTCGTCGTGTTTATGTACACACTTTTAATCAAATCCTTCTCCTCCCCCCCCCCCCCACCCCCCAATATTTCACAAAAAAAACTGTCTTCTTACCCATAGAAGCAGCACCAGCCCCAGCCCCTGGTGAACGTTCCATCGTGTGATGTCACAATGCCTCATGCTCACAGATGTCCAATCGGAATGGATTCATTTACATATGCCTTTGCAGGAGCCCCAGCACCTGGTGAACGTTCCATCGTGTGATGTCACAATGTCCAATGCTCAAAGACATGTGCTAGACAGCGACCCCTCTCTCCCTGGGAGGCTCAATGACTTTTACTGTTGTTTTGACAAGGGCAACCATCAGTCCCCCTCTTTAACCACAGAGCTGGGTGACACTACTCCTACTGTCTCAGAACATGACGTCAGAACCCTGCTCCGCCAGCTTAACACCAGGAAGGCAGCAGGGCCTGACGGTGTGGCGCCTGCTTTATTAAGACACCGCTCTAATGAACTGACACCCGTCCTCACCTCCATTTTCAACTGGTCACTTCAACTCTCAATTGTGCCTGCTTGTTTCAAGTCAGCTGTGATCATACCAGTCCCCAAGAAAAATAACATCACTTGTCTTAACGACTATAGGCCTGTTGCCTTAACTTCAGTCATCATGAAGGTTCTTGAGAGACTGGTATGCAAACATCTTTCCAGCATTACACTTGACCCCTATCAATTCGCCTACAGAAGTGTAGATGATGCAGTGTCCCTCTGTGTGCACTCCATCCTCCAACACCTGGAATCCAGATCCACATATGCTCGCATTCTTTTTGTGGATTTTAGCTCCGCTTTCTTTATATTTTTATTATTTTATACAATTTTTTAACAATACAGAACAAAACAAACAAGAAAAAATAAAATTAAAACTGAAAAAGACAACAGGAAAAAAAAGGAAGGAAAATAAATAAATAAATAAATAAAACAAAGCCGCCAGACATAACAGTATTGGTACAATCCACATGATGCTACACAGTCATGCATTCAAACGCAGAAGTAAAGGAAAAAAAAGGAAGGAAAAAAAATAATAATAAAAATAATAATAATAATAAAACAAACCGGCCAGACATAACAGTATTGGTACAATCCACATGGTGCTACACAGTCATGCATTGCAAAAGCAGAAGTAAAGGTCACAGGACTACATCACTGCAGATAATATGAAATTATTGGACTTTGAGATGGTTGATAAATGGTCCCCAAACACTTAAAAAGTTGTTTGGTACCTTGGAGTTGTAGAAGCTTATCCTTTCCATCTGTATGATTATTATCATTTCATTGAGCCATTTTTCGAAGCAGGGGGGTGTAGATGATTTCCAGTCTGTTAGGATCATTTTCTTGGCTGCCACCATTCCAAGCATCAGTGCTTGTTGTTCTTCAGACGTGAAGTACAAAGCAGTCTCTGAGCATCCAAAAAGTGCCAGTTCTGGATCAGGGAGAATATCTTTTCCATAGACCCCAGAAAACCACTTAAATATTTTAAACCAGTATCTTTGTATGAGGACAGAGCCAGAAAATATGTGTTAAAGAACCATCTGCACTTTTGCATCTGTCACATAATGGAGAAATAGCAGGGTAGATTCGATGTAATTTGGTCTTTGAGTAATAGAGTCTGTGGATGACTTTAAACTGAATCAGTTTATACCTGACATTGATCGAACAAGTTTGGATTCTGGTCAGACCTTCATTCCAAGTGTCGTCAGACACCTCGAAATTCAGCTCAGTAGACCAGGCTTCTTTCAGATGGGTAGTGGATACAGAGGTGGTGAATAGACTCACAAAGCGAGATATTAGATGTTTGGAGTCTGGAGGAAGCTGCAGAAGCTCATAGAGTGGGCAACTGTCAGGCATGGTTTGAAAATTTACAATTTGATCTTTAACGTAGTGCCTAATTTAGAGATAGCGAAAAAAATGAGAGTTGGAAAGGTTAAATTTTGATTTCAGCTGATTAAACAAAGCAAACATTTTGTCAATATATAGATCTCTGAGGGTCGCAAGGCCCTTGTCTCTCCAGACAGCAAACACCCCATCCGTCTGTGATGGCAAAAAGGAGTGGTTGTGACATATGGGGGTGTAAATAGAGACATTTGACAATGTACTGAAACTTCTTATCTGATTTAAAATTCGAATAGAATTTCTTAAAATGAAGTTCTCACCAACCAACTTATGTGGGGATTCTGTTTTGGAAAAAAGCAAAGTACAGAGGGAGGAATTTTTTACTGCTGTGTTTTCAATGTTTAGCCACGAAGGGGTATTATTATTATTATCCAAAGGTTCATCGGGGAATCCCCATTGCCAGTAAATCAGAGCTCTAGCATTGGCTGCCCAATAGTAGTGCCTAAATATAGGAAGGCCCATGCCTCCCTCATTTTTTGGCTTTTGAAGATGTGCCTTTGATATACGGTGGGCTTTATAGCCCCAAATGAATGGAAGGATAATGGAGTCCAAGTTTTTTTAAATGATGAAGTAAGAAAAATTGGAAGATTTTGGAATAAATATACGAATCTAGAAAGAGACACCATCTTGATAGCGTTAATACGCCCCACTATAGACAAGGGTAAAATCCTCCATTTCTCTATGTTCAGTTTTAACTTTGTAATCATATCAGCGTAGTTGAGTTTGAATATAAGTTTGGGGTTTAGGCGTATTTTGAGTCCTAGATATGTAAAGTGGGTCATATACTATCTTAAATGGTAGAGCCTCAAGAAAATTTGAATCTATATTATCTGATAAAGGCATGAACTCACTCTTACTCCAGTTGACTGTGTATCCAGAAAGCTTGCCAAATGATTTAATAAAATCTAACAAGGGAAGAAGAGGCTTCTGGATCGGAGAGATATAGTAATGTGTCATCGGCGTAAAGCCCCACACGACTTTCCACATTCCCCACCTTTATACCCCTGATGTTTGGGTGACTCCTGATACCTATTGCGAGGGGCTCCAGAGCAATATCAAAGAGTAAGGGGGACAGAGGATCTCCCTGTCTGACCCCACGTTGTAAGTCAAAAGGTCCAGATTTATCATTATTAGTGAGGATGGATGATGTCGGACAAAGATACACCATTTTGATCCACGCAATAAAGGAATCCCCAAACCCAAATCTTTTAAGTGCCTCAAACATATAGGGCCACTCTCCTGTAAATGGTGTAGTTGATACACACTTTACAGGAACTGGGGGTCAACTCATCTCTATGTAAATGGATCTATAGCTTTCTATGTGACAGAAAACAGGTGGTAAAAATTGGTAACCATGTCTCACTGGCTAGGTTCCTGAACATCGGCGCCCCCCAGGGTTGCGTTTTATCACCTCTTCTGTACTCTGTATACACACATTTTTGCTGTTCACACTCTGACTCTGTCTTGTTATTTAAGTTTGCAGATGACACATCTGTGGCAGGTCTTATTACTAATAACATCGAAACCGTTTACCGTAGTGAAGTAGAGGAGCTAGTAAGGTGGTGTGAGAACAACAACCTCATACTTAACATCTCAAAAACTAAGGAGCTGGTTGTTGATTTCAGAAAGAGGGCCACCCCCCTCCTCCCTCTCTTCATCAATGGAGAGGTGGTTGAGAGGGTCACCTCCTTTAAGTTCCTCGGGACCACCATACATCAATCCCTATCATGGGAGCTCAACACCAGTCTCATAATCAGTAAGTGCCACCAGCGACTCTACTTCCTGCGGCAGCTTAAAAAATTCAGGGTCGGTCGACCAGCCATGACCCACTTCTATAGGTCTACCATAGAAAGCATACTCACATTCTCTATGCTTGTCTGGTATGGTCACACAACCTCGCAGGATAAGATTCGGCTGGAGAGAATAGTGCGCCGAGCTTCTAAGATTATCGGTTGCAGCAGACTTCCCTCAGTGACATCACTTTACTCAACAAGACTCACCAGAAAGGCCAAAAAAATCATAGCAGATCACTTTCACCCGGCACATTACCTCTTTAATCTCCTCCCATCAGGAAGGAGATATAGAAGCATTAAAAGTAAAACATCTCGCTTCAGAGACAGCACCTACCTCCAAGCCATCAGATATTTGAATTTGCACTAATCACTTTGCACTTTCTTTTGCACTGTATTATTTATTGTGGTGTATGTGGTGGTTGTATTGTACTGTATTGTATCTGTCTGAGAGCGAACCAAGACACATTCCTATCAACTTGTTGACACGGCAATAAATTTCTTGAATCTTGAATCTATATTTAAGAGGGAGTTAGATGTGGCCTTTGTGGCTAAAGGGTTCAGGGGGTATGGAGAGAAGGCAGGTACAGGATACTGAGTTGGATGATCAGCCATGATCATATTGAATGGTGGTGCAGGCTCGAAGGGCCGAATGGCCTACTACTGCACTTAATTTCTATGTTTCCCTCTCCTCACCCCTCTCCCTCTCCTCACCCCTCTCCCTCTCCCACCCATCCCTCTCCCCCCCCACCCCCCCTTCCCTCTCTACCCCCCTTCCCCCTCCCCCCTCCCTCCCGCTCTCCACCCGCCCCCCCTCTCCTCCCCCCACCTCACTCCTACTACTAATGCACCTTAATCTACCCCTCCTCTGTCTCTCTTCCATCACTCCCCCTACCCCTCCCCTCCTCCCTCCCCACTCTTCCATGTCTCCCCCTTCCCCCCCACTCTCCCTCCCTCACTCTTTCCCCTCTCTCCCCCCCCACCCCCTCTCCCCCCCACTCCCTCCCCACCCCCCCACCCCCCCCCCTCATTTCTCTCCCCATCCCCCTCTCTCACCCCCTACCCCGCTCTCCTTTCCCTCCCAAATCTATCCCGTTTCCTCCTCCTCCTCTCCCCTCCCTCCCCTCTTCTCACCCCCTCCCTCCCCCCACCTGTGAGTTTGGGGGTGGTTAATTTGAGTGTGATGCCGCAGCCCCCCTCCCCTCCCCCCCCAAACGCTGTTGGGGAAACAGACCCAACGGGTCTGCACTTGGTCTAGTGTAACAATAAATGTGACATTTAATACCAATAAATTGAGCATAATACTTGCTGAAAAAGGCCTTTTCATAATCTGAGTTACATAGAAAATAGGTGCAGGAGTAGGCCATTCGGCCATTCGGCCCTTCAATCCAGCACTGCCATTTAATATGATCATGGATGAGCATCCTAAATCAGTACCCAGTCTCTTGCCCAGAGTAGGGGAATTGAGGACCAGAGGACAATAGGTTCAAGGTGAAGGGGAAAAGATTCAATAGGAATCAGAGGGGTAACTTTTTCCACACAAAGAGTGGTGGGTCTGCCGAAGTCAAGCTGCCAAAGGAGGTGGTTTAGGCTGGGACTATCCCATCGTTTAAGAAACAGTTAGACAAGTACATGGATAGGACAGCTTTAGAGAGATATGCACCAAGCACAGGCAAATTGGACTAGTGTAGCTGGGACATTGTTGGCCAGTGTGGGCAAATTGGGCCGAAGGGCCTGTTTCCACACTGTGGTACTCTATGGCTATATAACCGGGGTCCTGCACAACTGCAGTAGGACCTCCTTGCTCCTACACTCAAATTCTCTCGCAATTAAGGCAAACTTGCCATTAGCTTTGTGTAGGAAAGAACTGCACATGCTGGTTTAAATTGAAGATAGACACAAAATGCTGGAGTAACTCAGTGGGACTCTGGAGAGGAAGAATGGGTGACGTTTTGGGTCGAGACCCTTCTTAGCTTTCTTCACTGTCTGCTGTACCTGCAAGCTTACTTTCAATGACTGATGAACAAGGACACCCAGATCTCGTTGCACCTCCCCTTTTCCTAATCTGACACCATTCAGATAATAATCTGCTTTCCTATTCTTGCCGCCAAAGTGGATAACCTCACATTTATCCACATTATACTGCATCTGCCATGCGTCTGCCCACTCACCCAACTTATCCAAATCACCCTGCAGCCTCATAGCATCCTTCTCACAGCTCACACTGCCACCCAGCTTTGTGTTCAAGTTCAAGTGAGTTTATTGTCATGTCCCTGATAGGACAATGAAATTCTTGCTTTGCTTAGCACACAGAACATACTGTTACTACAAAACAGATCAGTGTGTCCATATACCACAATATAAATATATACACACATAAACAAATAAACTGATGAACTGCAAATAGCAGATAATGGGCCACCAATAATCAGAGTTTTGTCCGAGCCAGGTTTAATAGCCTGATGGCTGTGGGGAAGTAGCTATTCCTGAACATGGTTGTTGCAGTCTTCAGGCTTCTGTACCTTCTACCTGAAGGTAGCAGGGAGATGAGTGTCAGGGAGATGGCCAGGATGGTGTGGGTCTCTGATGATACTGCCAGCCTTTTTGAGGCAGCGACTGCGATAAATCCCCTCGATGGAAGGAAGGTCAGAGCCGATGGACTGGGCAGTGTTTACTACTTTTTGTAGTCTTTTCCTCTCCAGGGCACCCAAGTTGCCGAACCAAGCCACGATACAACCGGTCAGCATGCTCTCCACTGTGCACCTGTAGAAGTTAGAGAGAGTCCTCCTTGACAAACCGACTCTCCGTAATCTTCTCAGGAAGTAGAGGCGCTGATGAGCTTTCTTGATAATTGCATTAGTGTTCTCGGACCAGGAAAGGTCTTCAGAGATGTGCACGGCCAGGAATTTGAAACTCTTTACCCTTTCAACCATCGACCTGTTGATATAAACAGGACTGTGGATCCCCATCCTACTCCTTCCTGTCCACAATCAGTTCCTTGGTTTTGCTGGTGTTGAGGGCCAGGTTATTGTGCTGGCACCATATGGACAGTTGCTCAATCTCTCTTCTATACTCTGACTCATCCCCATCAGTGATACGTCCCACGACAGTGGTGTCGTCAGCGAACTTGATGATGGAGTTCGTACTGTGACTGGTTACGCAGTCATGAGTATAGAGTGAGTACAGCAGGGGGCTGAGCACGCAGCCGTGAGGTGCTCCCGTGCTGATTGTTATCGAGGCTGACACATTTCCACCAATACGAACAGACTGTGGTCTGTGAATGAGGAAGTCGAGGATTCAATTGCAGAGGGATTCGCAGAGACCCAGTTCTGCAAGTTTGGTAACGAGCTTGGAGGGGATGATTTTGTTAAATGCCGAGCTGTAATCGATGAATAACAGCCTGACATATGAGTTTTTGTTGTCCAAGTGGTCCAGAGCGGAGTGGAGAGCCAGCGAGATCCCATCCACCGTTGATCTGTTGTGGCGGTAAGCGGACTGCAGTGGGCCCAGGTTTTTGTCGAGGTAGTAGTTGATTTGCTCCATGATCAATCTCTCAAAGCACTTCATCACCACCGGCGTTAGTGCCACTGGTCGATAGTCATTGAGGCACATCACCTTACTCTTCTTGGGCACTGGTATAATTGATGCCCTTTTGAAGCAGGTGGGGACCTCAGACCTCAGAAGTGAGAGGTTGAAAATGTCCGTAAAAACTCCAGCCAGTTGGTCCGCACAGGTTTTTAGAACACGACCGGGTATACCATCAGGTCCAGGCGCTTTTCGAAGGTTCACCCCTCTGAAGGATTTCCTGACGTCGGCCTCTGTGACTGAGACTGAAATACCATCACAGCGAATGGGGGATCGGGAAGGCACATCAATATTCTCCCTATCAAAGAGTGCGTAAAACGCATTGAGCTCGTCAGGGAGTGATGTTTCGCCGACATTCTAGCTGCCTCCTGGTTTTGCCTTGTAGGAGGTGATTGCATTCAGGCCCCGTCACAGCTGCCGAACATCTGTCTCATCCTCCAGTTTGGAGCAGAAGTCCCTTTTGGCCTTTTTGATGGCCATACCAAGGTCGTATCTGGGCTTCTTGTAGACCACGCTATCATCAGACATGAATGCCCGGTGTCTGGACTTCAGAAGACTGCGGATCTCAAAGTTCATCCAAGGTTTCCGTTTGGGAAACACTCGGAAGGTTTTTGTAGGGATGCAGTCCGCCACACATTTCTTTATGAATGACCCCCCCCCGGGTCACATGCGTTAGTTATTTTTCGAAGACTTTGCTGATCACAGGCAGCACACTTTAACATTTAAAATATATGAAGTGTTAGGCTATAGTAGCGATGTTACAAAACTTACCTTCCTTCGGCGGTGCTGCAGTTCTGCCACTGGCCGTGTGTGTGACTTTGGCGCCTTTGGGGGGGGCGGGATCAAAATCCAGTTTTCTCCTGCCTGTTGCAGGCGGATTTCTTCGGGCTGCTAGCTGCTGAAGAATAATCGATCGGACTTCTGTTCCCGTTTTAAAAAATTTTTTTTTAAATCACGAGACAATTTAATAATTAGATTAAAATAAAAGTGACTTCTAACACCCTCAACGCCTACGTGATGGATCGCAAGAATGGGACAAAACAAAGGGTAAGTCGTCTATTTTACTTATAATCTTGCTTCTTGGGATGGCTTTAATCTATTTTTACGTTGCGAAAATGTGAGTTGGGCCCCCATACGAACCGGCAGTGTTTTTCCTGCCGAAATGGAGTTCAAATTCACTGCAAATGCAATGTTCCAATCGATCGCGTTCCAGAAAAACCCACTCGCAAGGTGATTTAAATACTTTTTTTTTGACAATCATGTCATAAAAGCATCTAAATCGTCTATATTTTGTGTTATTGTCTATCCATAGTCAATATTTTTATACTATATATCAGTTTTAGTCCCATGTATTGTGCAAAAAAAAAAATGTGTTTGATTATATGGAGTGGATGTTTCTAGATTAATTTATGGGAATTAAACATTAAATTCCTTCCATCTGGCATATAAATTCACGACAGTGAGATTTAAAAATCCTGTTATATTGTGAATTATTGTGTGAATGGGATTAGTTTGTTATTTGGATATTTGGATTTGAAAAAATATCCTTTTCTTAAGAAATGGAATCTACAGGACATTCTTAATGGGAAAGTAATGGGCAGAAAGGCATGTCATGCGTGGTTTGAGGAGCAAAAACTTGTAGTTTACAATGCCAAAATTGAAAAGTTGAGGAAAAACAAGGTGTACAGAGTTGCTTATTGGTTACAATCTGAGGAGTATGATGATGCTACTGATTATGATATGCCAATGTACCAGCTAGCAACTGATCTTCTCCATAAAGACCTGGTCTATTGCTAGAAATTGTAATTTATTTACCTATCTGTTACGGACCTACTACATATAATACAATAATATCAAAGTTCTGATCTTGAGAATATTACATTTTTGAATTTACAAGAGTCAAAGATCTTTGGTCTGGGTGTTTATTACTATTTCCGTCACAACGGTCAATTTTTAACTACAATTACTAACTAACAGCTTTTGTGTTAAGTCAATGGAAAAGCAATAGGGAACAAGATGCTAATTTCCGAGGATGAAAATGGTCATAACATTTTTAATACTGAAGATATGAAAGGGAATTAGGTGTCAAATTAAACTTATTTTTATGCTTTATCTGATGGGATAAATTGCAGACTTGATTTTTAAAATCTCAAAATGTTGTAACATTGCTAACTATAGCATTTCATCTCGCTGCGCGCACTTACTTCCACAAAGGTCCAGGAAACGGGTTTTAAACTATTGCGCTGTTGACTAAGGCAGTCTGTTCAACGGCTTTGTGTCTGTGGAGGTTTCGTTGAGCTAGCAATCTACATTCAAACAGCCGGTTACCGCCAAAGATCTTATAGCTTTGGTTACCGCTCTACAACTGAACGCGGGGGGGGGGGGGGGGGGGGGGGGGGGGGGGGTTTGAGGCGGGTGCGTTGCCCTGACGCCGGTTGTTATTCCACATTTGAACCGTTGTCCTGGCGGCGCGCGACGCCGCGAAGATGCTGTGTTTTATGTTAATAGACGACGCTGCTGCGTTTTATGTTAATGAGCGACGCTGCGGGGCCTTATGCTAATGAGGCTCGGGCAGCAGGCAACCCCGCCCCCGCGTCACGTGGGCGGCTCTTCGCGCCACTTTCGGAAAGCCGACCAGGGGCGAGCAGCAGCGGCAGCCGCCCGCTCTTCATGCGGGCTGGGAAGGTAGGCAGGCGCCGATGGCAGTGTCCGTGCCGGGTTGGAGGAAGAGGGGGGGTTCAGCGGGCAGGCGGGTCGCTGGCCGACAGTGGGCTGAGGCTTGGGCCCGAGTTCAACTCCCGCCCAGTTGGCGTTCGTGCCAGAACGGCACGTTAGCTGGAAGGCCAGTGCCGCACTGATGAAGCAGCGCTGTAGGGTGCCAGCTTTAACCCGGCCCGCACGGCTGCTCCCGCGGCCTGTCCGCAAGCGGAGCGGAGCACATGGCGCGGGCGGAAGCGGCGCTCGCCCCAGGCCGCGAGGGTAGGCAGGCGGATCCAGGGCGCATGCGCCGGCCGCCTGCGCCGCTGGGAGTTGTAGTTCATGGCGGGTGTGGAGCACGCGGTCGACCCTTCCCCTCCTCAACCCAGAACCCTCTCGTACACCCCATCGACCTCTTTCCCCCGGGCATCCTTCCCCCGGCCACCTCTCGGCATCTGTCTGATGAAGGGTCTCGACCCGAAACGTCATCCACGCCTTCTGTCCCGCAGAGTTACTCCAACTTTTTGTGTCCATCTCCCGGGTGCATCTCGCCATTTCCCCGGGCATCTCTCACCATCCCCTGGACATCTACCCCTCCCGGGTGCCCTGCGTGGGCCGCTGGGAGTTGTAGTCCGGGAGCGGGAGCATGTGGTCGGCCCTCCTCCCCCGGGCACCTCTGCCCTCCGCTCCCCTTTGTCTCTACTCCCCAGCAGCCTCCCGTAGTCACCGGCCGAAAACCAGCTTCAATTGGAAAGCGCAGCCGGAGTAATAGCCCAAACTATCTGAAAGAGCGTGAAGGTGGATTGTGCTCATTAAACAACACAGCGTATGTGGAGAGTTAGCATGGCCGGGGTGAAGCTGGTCCTAGGGAGGGGTGAGAGCAGCTGCATCTATGGGGATCCAGTCACACGTGGTACCGCGGTAAACAAACGCACGCTGCTCCCTCCAGTCGGAGCCGAGGCCGGCGACGCAGTCCCCGGGACCTGCGGTCTGAAGAAGGGTCTCGACCCGAAGCGTTACCCATTCATTCCTTCTCTTCAGAGATGCTGCCTGTTCCGCTGAGTTACTCCAGCCTTTTGTTTCTGCCTGCACTTTAATCTTGTGCTTCATTATGTCTCTCAAAACCTCGTTCAGTTTTCATCGTATATTTCGGTTATGACATGTGATTTAATTATTTAAAATCTCTTCCGGAACCCACATTTCTTGCCCCTTGATTTCGCGCTCTTTCTTCCGTTACTAGGGTAGTAAAACTCCATGTCCCTGGGTACTTCCCCTCCCCCTTCCAACCAGTTATAATTTGCTGCGGTGGGGGATGGGCTGAACGCGTGCTCCACTGTATCCGAATTCCGAACGGGGGACAACTTCCTCGAACAATGCACTTTTGGGAGATAATTGCCTATTACTGTGTTACCACGTTTAGTTTGATTAGTCTATAGGCTCACTTTTACGAGTTTTCCAGATAATCAGTATTTCACTCAAGTGGTATATGTAACTGAGGGCAATGCAGGGAACATTTTTGTAACAAGGCAATGATGAATCTCCCTATCTAATTATGGAGTTACCCTTTTAAAATCGATATTTTACGTAAACTGGCGTATCCAGTGAGTTAGAGGATCCCTGTAACTTTTAAGGTTTTGTTTTAGACTGATTCTGAACTTTTCTGCAGAACATGTAAATGCTTTCAATTAAGTTTAGTGAGATGGTAGTTCTGAGGTAGACTGGTGTTACTTCAATTTATGCGCTGTTGTAAATTTTGAAACCTTAGTTTCACTGAGAGTGTTTAATGAAATTTGTGTCTAGTGTTTGTAACTTTGCTGCAGCAGAAGTTAAAATCTAAATTTGAGTATTATTAAGAGGATTATGTTACACCTACAACTGGTTAGTTGAGGCAGAGATGAGACCATGCAGTTTGGACCAGATCCTTTTAACATCTGTCAATAACATGATGGCCTATTGCTTCTACAAGATTGTGGTCTCTGGTTTAGTATTTAAAATATAATTACCAAAACCTGTTTGCGGGTTATTGCCTTGCAAATTGAGTGCTGTTTATTGTATCTGTTTTTAACAGTAATCGGGACTTTGTTCTTTTTGGTTCATTCCAACAGGTGTGAATGTATAAAGTGGCCAGCAATTTGAAGATGAGGTGAATGAACATCATGTGCGTCGATTTGGGTCATGCACTGGATTTAGTCAGAGTTGTGTAAAAGTGCTTACAGTGCAGGTAGCAGGCTTATATCTACTGCAGTGGGAGCACTTCTTGCATCACTTTGGCAGTTGTTTGACTGCATCTCGCCCAAGCCTCCTAACCTCCTAATACCACACTGCTGTTGCTTTGTGAGCCATGCATGCATAATGCTAATGTAGCCCTTGTGTTAAGGTGCATCTAGTGCAGTTAGTGAAGTAGCTTAGAATCTACTGCCCTAAGTGCTCCTTCTGGCACAAGATTTTACACAGTCAGCTTGGTAATAAAACTAGGAACATCTTGAAGGATGTGAAATTTAACTTCAGAGAACACTTCTAATTATGTATAAGCTGCTTGAGTCTTGCTTTGCAAGTTATTTTTCAACTTTTGATAAAATTTAAAGTAACCTGTACTATACTTAAAGTAACAGCTTTTATTTTGCTTCTTGAGCATGTGCACAGCCTGTAAATTGATGATAACTCGCTTGTATAATGGTCTGAGATTATTGCATGGGCTTGCTTGTAAAACTGTTTTTATTAATTGAATGTCAGTATAATGTTAATTATTGTCTTGTACATACCTTTGCATGAATGTTGATGATATTTAACTTCGCCAGAGAAACAGAATATGCCCTCTTCTGTTTCAGGGAGCTGACGGTTCTTGGCTAAGATCAATGTTCAAGTAATTTGCTAAGACAATGGATTTTTGTTAGAAGGTGGCTCTGCTCAAATTTATTCTGTTTAATTTGGTATAAATTAGCGCACATATGGCACATACTCAAATTCTAAGGTCTTACAAATGCAAAGACAATTTTTGTCTTGGCAACTATACTTAAAGATGACATTTATTTTTAAAGAAATCCATGCCTTCTACCAAAAATAACCATATTTCCTTCAATGTGCTCCAGTTGTTTTATTGATGCCCTTGCAACTCTCTGCCAGTTTTGCAGTTTTGTACTACAGGTGAAAGTAACCTGTGCAAATCTATGCAAAACTAGTAGGGAGTTGTGTTGCTGCTTGCTTTTATATTTGGCTTCCGTCTCTATCTCTGCCCGATGGCAACCCTCGCGTGTTTCCATAACCATGTATTTTGCTACTTACAGGAATGTATACTGTCCATGCAGTACCAAAGTGCTCATAGTGCAGGTAGTAGTACATGAAATCTACTGTAATATGAGCACTTACAGTCATGCTAGACAAAAACGCTAAAATGGCCCTTTGAGGCAATGGAAGTTTTTGATTACTGTTTACAGTTAGTTTTGCAGGTTTGCATCCAGCTGTCAACGTACCAGATGCTGTGCAAATCCATGCAAAACTGACTGTATCAGTGGTTTCTGGAGAGCTAGATAATTACTGCACCCAACCAGTAATGACACAGCACATCTATACTGCGCAGGCTGGTTCTTGCATGGGTGGGGATTTGTTGCATTACTGGGTATTGTGTTAACAGTATTGCACTTGTCCCGGCCTGTGGAGGAAAAAAGGACTTGACGGCAAATGGACTAATTAAGGTCATATTCGCTGTTTCTTTCCTTTTGGGAGTCTTGTCTCCTGTGGTCTTGTTGTTGTCGGGTGGATCACGATGCAATTTTGATTTTTTTGCTTTTGTAAAATTGCACGGTATCCATCTGTAATCCGCATGACATTTGCTTAAGAGATTGATATTCGTTAATGTGACTTTTAAATAAAAGTTCTGATTTATTTTTGTCAGTCTTATTAAAGGTACATTTGGAGGGGGGCTGCCATCATGAGGATGTGTAAAATAGTTTACTCAAGGGAAATTTTAATGCATAAGATTGTTACCACAACTTAAATGGGGTAAAGGATTTATTGGAAGCAACCGTGATTTCAAAAATCTGGTAACTCTAAGTGATGAGAAATTTAATGTTCTTTGAGGAGTAAAGCAGCTCAGTCTGGCCTGAATGTTGAATATAATGGGTTTTTCAGACATTACAGATTGTCTCATTATAAATGAGACACTCTATTGTAAATGAGGCAACCAAATTATTTGGTACAATTTGAAAATAAACTCCACTTTTCTATTGCCTGTATTGTTAAGTGCAACCCATTTGTAAAATTGTTAGAATAAGGAATTTATTAAATCCCTGCAGAGCAATCTATTTGGTCACATTTCTCTACTCTTTCCAGCTACTATTGTGAATAATTTTATCTTGCCAGTCTTGATGATTTCCTTTCTAAAGTTGTGATCAATGTTGCTTTCGCCAGCATAACTGGAAGTTCCAGATCATCGCACTACGTTATTTCCTGGTTTAAATTCACCGGACAGTAGACAATAGGTGCAGGAGTAGGCCATTCGGCTCTTCAAGCTAGCACCCTCATTCACTGACCATGGCTGATCATCCACATTCAGTACCCTGTTCCTGCCTTCACACCATATCCCCCTATCTTTAAGTGCTCTATCATATCATGGTTGGTTTAACATACGAGGAGCACTTGAAATCTCTGGGCCTGTACTTGCTGGAGTTTAGAAGGAAGAGGGGTGACCTGCCATATGTTGAAAGGCCTGGATCAAAGGTTCCCAACCTGGGGTAAATTTACACCCAGGGGATAAATTTGTTGATTCTGGATTTGTACAAATGTTTTCTTATTGACTGACTGTTTGGATCTGGTATACCGGTTTCTGTTCATCATTAGTTGTTCATAAATAAGTGAAATAACATTGATATGTGCTATTAAAGTTGCCTGGGGGTAAATGGGACGAAAAAATTTAAGAAGGAACTGCAGATGCTGGGAAAATCGAAGGTAGATAAAAATGCTGGAGAAACTCTGGATTCCGCAAGAGTCGGTGCTGGGGCTCAGACTCTGAAGAAGGGGTTCGCCCCGAAACGTTGCCTATTTCCTTCGCTCCATAGATGCTGGCTCGCCCTCTGAGTTTCTCCAGCATTTTTGTCTACCATGGGATGTAAAAGGTTGGGAACCCTGGCCTAGATAGAGTGGATGTGGAAAGGAAGCTTCTAGTAATGGAAAAGTCGAGGACTAGAGGATACAGCTTCAAATTAAAAGGATGAGGGAGTTTATCTGGAATTCATGCCACAGGTAACTGGAGACCAAGACATTGAATATTTGTAGAATTTATGTTATTTCTCCTGTGTTCTCCCCATAACTTCTGACACCTGTACTAATCAAAAATCTACCTCTCTGCGTTTAAAAACATCCACCAAAGGCCTCTTCAGCCTTCCGTGGCAAAGAATTCCACAGATTCACCACCCTTGGATTAAAGAAATCTCTCATCCAAAATAAACTCACCAACCCTACAATCCCCTCGTTCAAATCATTAATATACAGTGTAGAGTAGCAGCCCCAGCAACGATCCTTGTGGAAATCTGCTAGTTGCTGATAGCCAACCAGAAAAAGCTCCTTTTATTGCCACTTTGTCTTCAGCCGTCCAGCTAACCTGCTATCCATGCTACAGGGCTCTCACTTACATTTTTTTAAATCTGTTTCCAGCCGGGTAACCTAGGGAGCCTTTTAGGTTGCCAAATAACAGTTTAGGTGGTCATTTAAGATGGCTTGCATTAAGCATGCGATAATGTGCTTGGACGAAGTGTGTAGTTACCAGTCGGAATTATGCTCAATGAAGCATTCACATATTATTTCTGCTTCAAGTAAAGTCACAAACTAAACATATTCACCAATCAAGACCTGATACAGAGCTGCCAAGTAGTACGGATTTTCCGTATTTGTACGGAAATACGATAAGAATATTGATGTTTAAGAAGGAACTGCAGATGCTGGAAAATTGAAGGTAGACAAAAATGCTGGAGAAACTCAGCGGGTGAGGCAGCATCTATGGAGCGAAGGAAATAGGCAA
This sequence comes from Leucoraja erinaceus, assembly GCF_028641065.1. Lineage (NCBI taxonomy): Eukaryota > Metazoa > Chordata > Chondrichthyes > Rajiformes > Rajidae > Leucoraja > Leucoraja erinaceus. Next base: position 47,376,071 of record NC_073388.1, on the reverse strand, counting down.
CGTTTCGGATCGAAATCCTTCAGACTGACGTGAGGGTTGTGGGGGGGGGGGAGAAGAAAGGAAGATGTGGAACCAGTGGGCTGAGGGAAAGCTGAGAAGGAGAGGAGAAAGTAAGGACTACCTGAAATTAGTCAATGTTCATGCCGCTGGGGTGCAAACTGCCCAAGTGACATATGAGGTGCTCCAATTCACGGTGGTCCTCACTCTGGCCATGGAGGAGGCCCAGGGCAGAAAGGTCGGATTTGGAATGGGAGGGGGAGTTGGAGTGCTGAGCCACAGGGAGATCAGGTTGGTTATTGCGAACCAAGCAGAAGTGTTCAGCAAAACGATCGCCAAGTCTACGCTTGGTCTCATCAATGAAGAGCAGCTGACATCTAGAGCAGCGGATGCAATAGATGAGGTTGGCGGAGGTGCAGGTGAACTTCTGTCGCACCTGGAACGGCTGCTTGGCTCTTTGAATGGAGTCAAGGGGGGAGGTGAAGCGGCATGTGTAGCATTTCTTGCGGTTGCAAGGGAAAGTGCCCGGAGAGGGTGGTTCGGGTGGAAAGGGACGAATTGACCAGTGAGTTACGGAGGGAGTGGTCTCTGCGGAAAGCAGACGGGAGGAGATGGGAAGATGTGGCAAGTGGTGGGATCACGTTGGCGGTGGTGGAAATGTATACCCCGTGACTGCTCTCTCCATTCCCCCCCCCCCCACTCGTAACAAGGGCAGAGTACCCCCTGGTCCTCACCTTCCACCATACCAGCCGTCACAAACAACAAATAATCCTCCAACATTTTCTGCATTTTCTGCGTGAAGTCCAAAAGGTACTTATTTGAAAATGTCATGCTTTATTTCTCGACTTATTACTGAAAATGTTTAAAAATAGGACAAAACTTTGATATTAAAAACAACTGCCTTTCGCTGATGACGCACAATGGGTCTGCTCCGCACGGCATTCTTCCACCCCCCGGTTATTCAAAAGATGCAGAAAGAACAAGCAAGTCGGGCCCTGTACTAGAGCCGCCGAGCTCTGTCCTCGGGTCGACGTCTGCCCGCGACCTCTCTCTTCCTCTCCCCCTCCCACCATTGTCCTGTGATGTAAATGAAATGTTTTGTTCAGATTGATGATATATTTTACAAGTTATTCAAATTTTAAACTTTACAAAAATCACTTTTCAAATTGTAGAGCAGAGATATGGGATCCCATATTTTTTAAATTGCCATTTTTTTGTTGTGTAATTGCCTGGCTTCACAACAGGGACCCAACGGTTCCATGGGTAAGTTTCCTTCTACTTTACAAACGCCTCCACGGGTCCTCTATTCACTTTATTAACTTTAACTTAATTTCAGCCGACAATGGCACAATTTTGAACGCGGCAGCCGCCCGCGCAGGCGCAGCTTGGTGGAATATTGCGTTGGGGGAGCGGGCCTAACAGGTCAGCATTTAAATTCGTGTTTCTATAAGACCCTCTCATTCTAAATTCCAGTGAGTACCAATTTGACCCAATCTTTCATCATATGTCAATCCCTCCATACCGGAAATTAACCTGGTGAACTTATGCTGCACTCACTCAATAGCAATAATGTCCTTCCTCAAACTAGGAGACCAAAATTGCACACAATATTAAGGTGCGGTCTCAACAGGGCCCTGTACAGCTGCAGTAGGACCTCCTTGCTCCTTAACTCAAATCCCCTGATTAAATTTTATCTCAGTTTAGTTGTCACCTTCTCCTAGCTATTGATGATCTATTCTACATTTTCTTTGAACTTCATCTCTTGATCTCTTACAATTCCTTATTTCTGTGACTCCCTCTCCCCTGACTCAGTCTGAAGGATTTCAACTCAAAAAATCACCCATTTCTTCCATTAAGAGATGCAGCCTGTCCTGCTGAGTTACTCCAGCATTTTGTGTGTATGGTACATGCTCCAGGGCTGCCAACTCTCAAGCATTGAGCATGAGTTTCGCGTAATTCTCACGCCGATCATAGAATTCCTCAAGCTCTGCCGTGAGAAATTCTGTGATCAACGAGAATTTCAAAAACTTAATACTAACTGCTTGTGCTCGTCTGTTGACAAGACAGCAGCATTCTTATTCTCTAGTTATTCTCACTTGACCGACAACCGTCGCACACCTCCAAAGCATGTCCCCATGCAAATTTACATTAAAAGACACGGACTGGGCATAAATGCCAATAGGCAATAGGTGCAGGAATAGGCCATTCGGCCCTTCGAGCCAGCACCGCCATTCAGTGCTGATCATCGCCAATCAGTATCCCATTCCTGCCTTCTCCCTATATCCCCTGACTCTGCTATCTTTAAGAGCCCACATCTAGCTCACTTAAAAGTATCCAGAGAACCGGCCTCCACTGCCCTTTGAGGCAGAAAATTCCACAGACTCACTGCTCTCTGTGAGATAAAGTGTTTCCTCGTCTCTGTTCTAAATGGCTTGTCCCTTATTCTTAAACTGTGGCCCCTGGTTCTGGACTTTCCCAACATCAGGAACATGTTTGCTGCCTCTAGTGTGTCCAAACCCTTAACAATCTTATATATTTCAATAAGATGCCCTCTCATCCTTCTAAACTCCAGAGTGTACAAGCCCAGCCGCTCCATTCTCTCAGCATATGACAGTCCCACCATCCCGGGAATTAATCGTGTAAACCTACGGTGCTCTCCCTCAATAGCAAGAATGTCCTTCAAATTAGGGGACCAAAACTGCACACAATACTCTAGGTGTGGTTTAACTAGGGCCCTGTACAACTGCAGAAGGACCTCTTTGCTCCTATACTCTTCTCCTCTTGTTGTAAAGGCCAACATGCCATTCGCTTTCTTCACTGCTCAACCTGCATGCTTACTTTCATAGACTGATCAAGGACCCCCAGATCCTGGTGTATTTCCCCTTTTCCCAACTTGACGCCATTTAAATAGTAATCTGCCTTCCTGTTTTTGATACCAAAGTGAATAACCTCACATTTATCCACATTAAACTTCATCTGCCATGCATCTGCCCACTCCCCCAACCTGTCCAAGTCACCCTGCATTCTCATAGCATTCTCCTCACAGTTCACGCTGCCACCCAGCTTTGTGTTATCTGCAAATTTGCTAATGTTACTGAAGTGGGCACATGTGCGGGGATCTTCTAGAGTGTGCGCATGTGCAGGACTTTTCCGGAGAGTGCGCGTGTACGAAGTATTTTGGGCGAAATAAGTTGCTTAAAGCTTAAATAAGGTTAAGTAAATTACGAGTAGTCAAAGTTTCAGTTGCCTCACAACAATTTTAGCAACTTATCTTTGAAGTCAAACATTCCGACTTGTGATGGAGAAACTATTGAAACCACAACACTTGGATCTGGATCCCAACTCACCTGCTGCTGCAAAGAATTGGAAGCACTGGCTTTGTATACTAAATAACTTCTTTGATGAGTGTGGCAATGATGCACCAGACAGACTCAAGACATTAATAAGCTTTGTCTCTTCTGATGTATATGATTACATAGAGGAATGTACAACTTATGATTCTGCTATTGATGTACTAAGCAAACACTTCGTTAAGACACCCAACGTGATATTCTCTCGACACCTCCTTGCTACTCGGAAACAAAAACCTGGTGAGTCACTTGATGAATTTTTACAAGAACTTCAAAGGACTTAGTACAGTGTGCCTTCGAAGCAGTTACGGCTGATCATATCGCCAGGAAAGTTATTCGAGAATCTTATCAATGGTTTGCCCGCAATTAGCACCACAAAACCTTGGATTTACAGTCGCTTACATCAATCAAACTTATGTTTAGACTTTTGGTCAGAAAAAATTCAGATGGCTTAATGGTTCCTCTATTGTGTATTCTGCTGCAACTACCACAAAATCATTTCACACACAGTGCTAATATGGGAGCACACTGAAACAATTTCAACTGATATGTGGCCCTGGTCTGCCCGCATATACTTATTCACCCCCAGGACTTACTCCTTGAGCGGGGGGTCTCTACTCATTAAAGAGAGATATGCCCTCCCAGAGGCAACTGTATAGGTGTGGCAAGAAGGGACATTATTCCAGGGTATGCAGTAAAAGCACTATCGTAAAATTGTGACAGCTGCCTGGAAGCTTCTTGGGAGTATTTGAATCGATATGGGTAGAGCTGTGAAACACTCGGCAGAAAACGCGAGTGGGAGTTGTGTAAGCCACCTAAAGAGTACTAGTGGATTTGGGGTGGCATCAAACAGAAAACACCTAGAAATTGCGCGCAACAAAGTAAAACAGTTTATTGGTGACTTCAATCTACAATAGATTGGCGTGAATCAACTTTGGCACCAAATGCTGAGGAAGAGGATTTCTTGGAATGTACGCGGGATACGTTTCTAACCAACATGTGCGGAACCAACGAGAGAACTGGGTAATTGGAGTAATAGGAGGGTTAGTTACTGTGTCTTGTTGTACCTGGAAACCCTTTGGCGAAAAGCCAGCGTGGACACATAATCATATGGGACTGAGTTTCTTCAGGCCTGGATGGAGAAGAGTGACAGTGTTTTAATTCAGAAACACGGGTTTCACTGAACTTATAAAGCACAATGTTCACTTTGAGGGTAATGAAGACCGTGAAATTGGCCACAGCCCTAGAATCTGGCACCTCGATTCTTCAAGGGTTTGACGGTGGATGGAAGATAACTGTGTCAATAAATGAAGAAAGGCATTTTAAAAACTGCATGGAAGGACACTCCACCACATTGTCCTCCCAGTGTGGCAAATACTAAATCAGGGAAGAGTAGGGCACCTGGTTAGGTTTCAGAGACTGCTGTAGATTTGGGGAGGAAACAGCCAAGAGCGCAGATAGTTCTAGCAAAGTACGGAGGGAATAGATAGAAAGCTGATTGGCTCTAGACCTCCAAGTGGAGGAGCAGAAACGTGACAAGACACAAGTCAGGGGGTGAACAACAACGCAATGAAACAAGCTGAAAGGGAATATTTGCTTTCGTAAATTGGTAAACTAAATCAGTCAAGTAAGCAAGACGGCTATAGCAGCGAGGCAGACGGAGTGAGCAGCCTTGACGGAACGTGTGAGTACCTTTGGCAATTCGAGAGTTCTCAGGGAGGAGGCTGAGAAGAGTGAGAGAAG